>NC_091829.1:92906993-93266993 GCF_038994185.2 Dermacentor albipictus | reverse complement strand
TATCGGGTGGCTTAATGCCATGGGTTGCGTAACATAATACCGTGCGTGTATTCTCGGTAATGTGTATGTGCTGCTATGTGCAGTGGCTGCAGGCAACTAAAGCCGCCCCTAATCTTCCAGCCACTTCCTGCCTGAGCCATGGCTTAATCCGATCGGCCCTTGCTGGTTACTTAGCACTTTTCGTAGGATTTATGGACGCTTAGGGAAAGAAAATAGGAATGCAGTCGCGGATCTGACGACGAATTAAGAGGGTCCTATAAATCACTACAGAACTAGGCCAGTTGCCGTGCCAACATTTTCATGCGCGCAATTTGCCTTGGTAACTACGCCGCAAAGACGTGCTTGGCGCTGGGTTTCGTAGATGCTGTTTTTTTCGTGCATTCCGCGCAGTCCGCACGATATCCTTGCCTCTTCAACATACACAGGCGTGCGTGTCCGTGCCAAGGATAACATCCTTGACCCATTGCAGATTACCGACTTCGTTCATACGTGGCGCAGAGGTTTCGGATATAAAACAGCATACAACTAGAGTGCTGCTTTGTCCGATCGTGGTCGGACAAAGCAAACCGGTCGACTGCCATTTGAAGTAGCTCTGCATGATAATTACCGAGAAACGAGATATTTTATATCTTAGCATTTCGAAAATACAGCGCCATAGATGCAAGACCACACGAAGATGTACAACGTGGGCGCTGCCTATCTACTAGAGGTTTATCACAGAAAGGCCACAGTACCTATGAACACGATGGGAAAACATTAAAGAAAGCCAAGATGATAAACAAAAACTCCCCATTGCTGTAATGTTTTGTTTGTTGGCACTTCAAAAATTAAAACGCCGCTTTATTGCATGTCCTCCTCTCCTTGCGCCATCAATATACTGCGAAAATTTCATATAAGCGTTTCGTTGAAATCAAAACATAGTCGAGAGCCCCCTAAGTATGTCCTCATTTAAAGGCACCCATCCTTTAGCTTCTGTATGACATCGATTTCTCTGTCATTGTACGCTCAACTAGCGTAATATTTGCTAGTTAGTTTCTAGGTTCCCTTATCCTCCGCGAGTGAGCATATTTTCTACAAAGGTACAATAGACCGCAAAACATAAAGGACCACGCAAGCCCGTGCCAAATTGCCTTTCCGCGTCACCTAGCGGTAAGTCACCGGCCGGCGAGAACGTCGTAAGGCCGGAAATGGGACCTCTTCTTTTTAGGTGGTGCGTATATTATCTCTCTATTCACGACGTCTCCCTACTTCCTCGTTCTCACGCGAAGCGCGCTACCCAGTTGCACGCAATGATATCATTCCAGCACCACGTTACTGGCATCAGCAATATGAGTTATAATGACACTGCTCACGATAAAGAAGCACGTATGTCATCAGTCTGACGTCAGTTCATCGAAGCGCACACTGTGTAAGAAAGAGAAAACTAGGGAAGCTTGCGTCGAACAGTAAAACTGACACTGTGGTGAACAACAAAAGGACACATTCCATGCCTAGAGCTGCTTTTGACAGCTGCTGACGCGGAGCAACTGTCACATAGAGGCCGTTTGGCATGCGCTCACGTTGTCCGTAAACTGTTGCGGCCGACTGCACAAAACTAACCTAGCCGTCCCTCTGTTTTCGTTCAAATTCCGAGATGCTAATTTGAAGCACGTGCTGCCCTGAGCCGCCCACAGGTCGAACAACACCCAGTCCAATTTTCCTTCTATTGCTCGTCTTTCTTGGATCGGCACCCAGCGTTCCCCTTCCAGCAGCGCTCTAGTCCCGTCTGTTTTGAAGATCTTAAGCCCACGTAAGCCCTGGATCAATAGTCCATTTCCATGCACTTCGTGCTATTTCATATTTGATTAGCCTCCATAGCGCTCTATGCTTCTTCGTGGCTTCGTTCCTCTTCCATATCGTTTTGATTACCTGTGTTTTAGTGCGTACCTGCTTGCCTGCTTGGTTCGTGCTCTCAGGTAACGGTCTATAGATTCATACATCTCACAGGTAATGACGCGACCACTATGAGCCGCCTCCAATTGTACAGATGGGAGCGCGTCGGTGCAGCAGTGTTTGCGACGTTGAGAGCCCGCGGTCGCCGCATCGCTCCCTGATTCAACGTTGACTCGTTATATTTCTTTGTAACGAGTCCCGACCTCGCTTCATTGCAGAGCCCGTTACCACTCATGCGCGCGCGCAGTTAATTCCTGCTGGACAGGGCTAGGTTTGTATTTTCTCGAAGCTCGGTACTCTAATAACTAAGCTTGACCCACATTTTCAGTAGCCCCGCTTTGTAAGGCATCTTGCACTTGAGAGTGGACTGTCCCTATGTAAGAATTTTCGCACAGCCGTGTCGATTTCGCGCCAACTTTGCCGTTGTGGGTCGACTTAGGCCACCTTTTTTTGCTGCGCCAAAAATATTGGAAATTCGTTAGCACTACTGTCGTACCGCCCGGCAACCGCAACCTACCAGTCTGCTGTGGTAGATGTGATAACGAGGCCGCTATTACGGCGTATTTTCTTTTTCTCATATGATGGATACGCTTGCACAATTCAAGTTTTCTAACGCGAAAATTTGTTCGTATGTGAGTTGTGTGAATTCGGACACCGCAATTTTCATTGCCATCAGTATATTGCTAAATAAAGTTCACCGGCGGTGAGGCACAGAAAATTGGGCAGCCTGCTCTGCACCAGTACAGTGTCAATAGTATATCACATAAAATGGAGCACCAGAGTTGCATTTGCACACTCGGGAAATGGAAACTTACACTCGTGGCAATAGCGCTGCTAGACACGCCTTAATGCAGTTATGTTTTGTTATTTGTGGTAGATTATAGGTTCTGTTAAACTGCATAAGTCCAGGCCGAGCCTTCAGCTCTGAGTGATGTGCGCAGCCACCACTCTCAAAGATAACGTAATCTCCGCATGACTATTAATCCTAAACCAAAGGTCAGCTTCCTAATTGATACCCGCCATTGTCCCGGCCGAGCTATCAATCAGAGATAGGGATACCTCGCAAAAAACAATCCAACAGTGCGATTCAGCCTTTTGTATTTGGTGTGGCTCTGCGAAGTATGCGTAAGTACTACCTCTTTCGTCATCAAAATTTCCCCGCGTCGATGCAGCTAGGTGTTTATGACGCAACACCACTGATACATAAGACGCTGTTAGCTGAGCTACGTCAATTTTCTAAGGCCGAACCTATCTACAATATCTCGCATCAGATTGACCTCCCTGGACTCGCCTTCGTTTTTCTGCGGCCACATAGCCTGACTGTTCGAGCGCGTGCTAAAAATCATCGTTTGGAGCACGCGCGTTCGCGGATACGTGATATCCCGCAAGGTGCTCTTCCCACCTGTTAAGCCACCAACAGCTAAACCGCCAGCGGTTGCTAAGCGAGACCGCAAGCACGACGCAGGTCGTTCGAGCCCGCACCTGTCCGAGTCCGAGAGGTCACTGAAGACGTCCGAGAAGGGGTCGGTCCGCGAGGCGTCGCGCGCCGTCGCCGAGCACGTGCTGCCGCGGCCGCTGGTCGTCGAGGTCTCGTCGCCGCCGCACAGCGTCAGCTCGACGCCGTCTTCCTCGGCGCTGCCTTCGGCCGATGGGACCCGTCTGTAACACGAGCCAACGAAGAGCAGCGAGTCAGCAGAATTCAGCGCTTAATGCGTGCGTCTCTGGTGTCAGGACTCCGCGCGCTGGTGCATTGTTTTCACCACTACAGCTCACCTAGTAGCGAGGTTAAACGCTTTGTAAGTAGAGAGCCAGCAACTCCACGAAACCCACTACGTTTGTGTGACTCTTGCGGGAGACAAACAAAGGAAAGGTAGGGACGTTAAACAGAACAAGTGCAGTTCGCTACTCAGCGCTTTAAAATCAAGAGAAGTGGGATTTAAGGTGGTAGGCCACATTCAAAGTGAAATTTCTTTCACAAACTAGTTTTTTTTTTCTGGTTAACGCTTTATGTATGCCCACACATTCAGCAACATGTTGCAAAAATTATGTTGCTATCATCATTAGTTTGGGACTTATAGTGATTTTTCCAACCTGTCCCCTCGCATTGCGAAGCCGGAAATCAGCACTACTTCTTTACGTAAAGATAATTCAAAACACCTTTTCTCATTTTATGTTTTCGCCGAGCAGCCACACGAACAAAACGAGACTCTAATGCACCTCATTGGGGTTCCAACTATGAAACTGTGAATTCTGTATTGTCTTAAATAAGTCAATAAAGATAGAAAGAAAGGAAGCAATAAATAATTAAACAAATAAATAAATAAGGAAGCTGCTCCTGCATATTACGCCTCTATGTGTAGTGTTTGACATCTTTCACATGGTTTGAAGATTTGTGTACGTTTTTCTTAAAGCAACATTTTGCTCCACCTCATGTTGCACGAGCTTTGTTAACTTTATTTTTAATGAACATATTCATATGAAATTTTGTGCACTTATTCCTCGAATAGATATACGTGCAATTAATTGGAAGAAAAATAATTTTATGAAATGTTTTTTTGCATTTACAGCTCATCTAGCAAATAAATTTTCACGAAACTAGTATTTTTTTCTAATTTTGAATAATTTTTCGAACATTACTTTGTCAAAATTCATGGCATCACATTTATCCTAGTACATTGCGCAGGCCCGCCGCTTAGCTACATTAACGCCAAAGCTTTACTCAATTCATTAGTCAACTGCAGGCACGACCAACACTTTTACCAAATTTTATTAAAGAAAATTAGCTAAGACTTGAGACTGACTCCAACCAAATAACTGAATTTTATTAGCCCGAGGTATCGGAGCCCATTCGGCTCCTTCTTCAGGGGGTTCTTCGGGGGCTCCGAAACGTCGGGCTAATAAAATTCAGTTATTTGGTTGAAGTCAGTCTCAAGTCCTAATCAATTTCCCAACCAGACAGGCAATTCTGTTGAAATGTTTAGCTTCAAAAAAATTAACTGTAGAAAAAAACAAAATGACTCATTTTGTGCACTTTACAATGTTGAATGAGCTGAATAAAGGAATTTAGAAACGGCTTTAGGCGCAATAAGTAAGTAACGGACAGCAGAACAAAAGACATCGGACAGGCGCACACACGCGATTCATTTTTATTTTCCCCCATGCTTCACTTATATACCTTCGCGCGTGCGAATGGAAACGTAGACAGGTGAGGTCACATCAGATAGAAATCAAACCTTAAATATATCCTATCAGCCATATCATGGCTGATAGGCTATGAGATACAAACCAAACCATGAGATAGAAACCAAACATAAGCATATCCTATCAGCCATGATATAGCTGATATCAGCCATGATATCAGCCATGATATGGCTAATAGGACATGATTAGGTTTGGTTTCTATCTCATGTTTTCACCTGTGTATGTTCCTGTTCGCATGCCCGAGGTTATATAACTGAAGCATCGGGGAGGATAAAAATCCATCGCGAGTGTGCGCCTGTTCGTTGTCTTTTGTTCTGTATCCCGTGCCTTATTTTTCGCGGCTAAAATAACTTCTAAAATCCGATGTACCAACTAGGCCGGCAGCAGATGTTACTAAATAAGGGATGCTTATTCAGGAAAAACGATTGTTTAAATCCTGGCTTTCGTGTTAAAGACTTCTTTTTTGTCTGTGTGCGGCCCACCACCTTAAAGAGATAGCAAGGGAGAAAGAGGGCTATATTAACGGAAACCAGTGCACATATTTCAAGTTGCGCATTCAACTCTAGGGTGTTATAGGGTGCCTCGGTAACGGTCGTCATATTTGTTGTTGCTCTGAGGCGGGCCACAATGCAGTTAGCCGGGTCTTGCTGCGCAGTGATGGATGCAAAATCTTGGGGCCTCTGTTGGCGGCACTTCTGCGGTCGGCCGTTATGTCATTTTTGTCCGCTCCGTTTCCGCGAGAAAAACAGGAAGCTTGCCAAGGCCACTGTTTGCATACTGCGAAACAGTCTATATTGAAAAGTGAAATGAAATATACGTGAAAGTGAGTTCTTTACGACTGAAGTCACCTTTCGTTAAAAATTTGTAGCTTCCAATGCAAAGCATAGACAACCATGAAGTTACGCTTTGAGTTTCAACATTCTAACGTTTTAGATTAGTTTGTGCTGTTGGATCGCCTTCATGTTCCTGCAATGTGGCATTTCTAAGCCGCTCTCGTTGTTCTTGGGCCTCTCACGTGCAGCACATAAGTTTCGGTGCCTTCACTATTGAGCTCTGGCTTTTATATTGTGGGCGACGGTGCGTAGTTTCCGTGTCTTAGGTAAATATCCAGTGCTCTTTTCTTCGGTTATAAACCGCCTCCCACTACCGCTCTTCAAACGTGACTTGCCTGAGTTGCACGCCTCTACACTTTCTTGCAACGGAATTCTAAAACGCTATTCCATTTCCTTCACAGCTCGGCTTGGCTAGCCTTTTGGCCTTTTGGCTAGGCCATTTCGTTCATATGGTATGGTTTAATTTTTCATTTTCCTTGAAGCGATCATGCATGCGAGGGGTGTTTACAACACGGATCACGTCACTGTGTGCAATATTGTGCCAGTCGTAGTTGTCACGATTTCTTGGTGCACTGCTTTCAAGAACTGTTGCAAAGGGTATTATAGATGTTCAAACTTTATTCTCTACTGAAACCTTAACATGCTGCTCGGCTAAGAGGAACCCAAACAAATTCGTCACCCGAGATGTATCTGGGGATGGTGATGATGCTGTTTATCGCAATCTCCTTTGAGAGTGAATGGGGTCAGTCACCTAACCTGCTTGATTTAATCAGGTTATACTGTATCTATTGCTATCTAGCCTAATGCCATGTTAATCAGCATCGCAATTTTGCTATTTAAAACCCTTATCACTATACTGAACCATTCCCTAAAAATGCATTGAATCCGATGGTATTAATTTTTTTCCCGTTTCTTTTTACACCAATACAGAAATCGTACCTTACTTATTGCGACCGTTGACCAGGTCATCCTGTCTTCCTCTTTGAATCCCACCGCTTATGAAAGGATACACCTTAGGCGAATAAACTGGAATTTTATTACAACGGGCCAAACCGTCTCAGCATTTTCTTTCTTTTTTTTCAACAGACGCATACTTCATGAAGCGGTGCCTATTTGCTGCGGTACGCTTTTGTCCTGAGGCCGCCAGCTCCAGCTTCAAATATTGAGCGTTGTAATGCAGATTTTCTCATTGATTTCCCTCGTGCCGTTTTTGTAAATATAGCTCCATGGTCTTTTTTGTTTCAATCCTTTGCATCGAGTTTACCATCTGTTTTAGAGCGCAGCTCTTTGGCGTCCGTTCCTGGGTTTCGCGTCGTCGTCGGCGTCGTCGTCGTCGGCGTCGGCCTCGTAACCAGCTCGCCTCCGCCGCCGCGCTCCGCCGCCGCGCATGCGCCGCTGCGCCGCCGCCGCGCATGCGCGCTGTCGGCTCTCCGGGCGAGGGAGGATGATGGAAGGGAGGAGGAGAGACTGTGGAGGAGGGCTGGCTACACAAATGGCTCTTTGGCGTCCGTTCCTGGGTTTCGCGTTGTCGTCGGCCTCATAACCAGCTCCGCCCCCCTTTCATCCCCCCAGCGCTAGCAGCGACCGACTGATACCGCTTTCGTGAGTCCGCTACCGCACTCACGAAAGACGTCGTGCACTTCCTGCAACTCGCATTAACCGTCCATCGATCCACACCGATGTTAGTAGTGGGGGACTTTAATGTTGACATAAAGACAAACAGCAATTTCCTAACACTTATGCGGGAGAACATCCCGTTCCTCTCGCTCGTAACGCGTCCCACGGCTGTGACAACCTCGCGAGGCACTTGTATAGATCTCGTCTTTGAGAATCAAGCATTGGTGTACCAAGTCGAACATATATCAGTCTATTTCTCCGACCACAAAGCTTCCTTCATGACTTTCAAGAACTGTTAATGGAGTCTTTGTTAAAGGAATACGTGTGAAAAATAAAAAAAAAAATTCTGTGATAGCGCATACATGTGTTGCTCGATTTCTTTGCCTCAATCTATCGAAAAGGTGAAACAGCTTATTTGCTGCGCTCAAATTTCGCATTAGGAAGTAACGTAATCGTCGGTAATTTTTTCTCACTTTCTTTTCGGGACTCCTGATCGTCTAGTTACCCTTTCGATTGCCGTTCACTTGTTCGCCAACTTTCTTGACCCCTTCCTTCATTCTATGTTCAGTGTTTCGAGGGACAGACGTTCATGAACTCTAGCCAGCCACTTCTATTCATGCATGCTGCTTAGTCATTCTTCAGAAGCAAGCTTGCTCTAAAAAAAACTGGTGAGAAGGCCCTCGATGCTTGCGCTCAATGAAATAATTCTGGCCAAAGAAAACATTTTCGACTCTCAGCTGAAAACTAAGGTACGTCGAGGCTAGTTGGTGATGATGTTGATTCCATTTGAGCATGGCTAGTGTTTGAATGGAATAGTTGAAGAAAGATGACAAGACCATTTTCACGTGCTGCCTTCTCCGACGTTCTCATGGTCGGAACGACGAAATGTCGCGAGAACATTTAGTTCTTCATCATCTTCCGTTTCAACACATGCTGTGACAGTTGCATTTTATTGTGATCGATGATGTTGAAAATTTGCTGCAGCTGCTTTAGAAAAACTCTAAACAACGGCGGCGCCACTTGTCGATACAGACTCTCCCTAGAATTGGTATAGATCTAAAACCATCATGTTCTATGATTACAAGTACAAATAGACGACCATTTTACATCACATCGTAGAAAAGTAGTACCAAAATTCTCTCGTGTCATCTATATAGAGATAATAAGCATGGCAAGAAGAAACGAAAGTACAATTCCCGTTCCCTCAAAAATAACCAAGTATCTTTTATAAGCACAGAGAATAAACAGATGTCAGGACAAGAAATCACAACCATATTTAAAAATTACAAGTAAAAAATTACCCTTTACAGTGGAAAAGGTTCGTTTTATAGGGTCTCAAGTGAATACGTCACTGTGAGTTCATTGCGTCGTATATCTTTCTCTGAAGTTATTTAAGAATACGAAATTCTACCTGTGTGCCAACGCATGTGCCTTAGGCGCAACATACTGATGATGGCGCTGTCATTACTATTCCTACTGTGATGGCAAGAAATAGATTATCCCCATTTCACCCTATCGTAATGGTCAACTGGTATGGCCAAAATATTAAGGCGAGTTCTGGGAGAACCATCAAGACTCAATACATTTCGCGAACGGCAGAGCTGCGTGACATTCCACTGAAAGAAAAGCTGACTCTAGGCGTAATGCTCAAAGCACAGCTTTAGAGCTAATAAAGTATTGCCCGAGGTTATCTAAACGAATAAATAGCACCCGTTATTACACGAGTGCTGCGTACCCGCAGCGCTGTTTCACATGACTACTGAGACATACTTCGAAGACAGGATAAGTCCAGGGACCAGTACTGAAGAGACACTGGAGAAGAATGTTTAGCTGAAGCCGATTCTGAATTTCCTATTCAGATACATGTAATACGCGGCAATGCTTTCCTGTTAGAACTGCTGGATTGATTTTAATCAAATTTGCTGCAATTTGAGAGCGAAAATGAAATTGTCCACTGTACCGAGCAGAATCTTTATCTAAAATTTAGGTCTGTTACGTAAATAGCTAACAATTATTAGGTATTGCAGGAAAACTGACTCATAAAATTTATCGATGTGTAGCTCTACATCGGAAGCAGATGTGGCACTTGTCATCAGCATCTGTCAAAGGCATATAACGATTACAAATCCCATGTACGAGTTTATGTATGTGTACCTACGAGCGTTTCACAAAAGTCCTATTCGCCACTTTAAGATATATTGGAGAACAGTCTCTATGACGTAAATTTTGTCTAATTTGTACAGTGGAAAGGGCCCGATTTACAGATATGTAAAAACGATTCTCATTACTGAGGTACAAGTTGAAAACTTGCTACGAGACTTCTTTTTATTATTTTGCAAGATTTATGAACTCCAGAGAAGCAATTCGCGGCATAAATAATAGTCTGTTTCTTACAATTACTAGAGCATAACGTTTTTTCTATTTCATTAAACCTCATCAAATTTGATTCAGTGTTTGCAGACCAATGCGACTTCACTGTTCCCATACGTTTGCGCAGGAGCTTCCGCGCTGGAGTTCTCTCCTGATTTTGGACTGCGGAGCGTCGCATGAGAATCTTCCATGGTGAGCCGCACCTAAACTGACCTCCCTTAACCCATACCTACTTCTACAAATAGGCATCAAGTCACCGTTTAAATATATTGTTCTCAAGTGATAAAGCTAAAGAAAGCAGACGTTCTCTAGAGAAGTAAATGAGGGCGAAGAACAGGAAGTTTAGGCAGTGCAGGGACCGACTGTCTACTAAGCTAAGAAAGTTGAAATGCTGAAACGTAAGAAACGTCAAAGTGAGGTGCTGCTTTAAAGTGTGCTTTTTTTTTTTTCTCAGAAGTTACCTCCAACGACACTGAATTTCGCCTGGCGCACAAACACAAAAGTTTTAATAGCTCCAAATTCATCCCAAGTGGACGTATCTTGCAGATATTAATTAGATAAAAAGGTGATCAATAAAATCTTGCTGATCGACAATGTACGTACAGCGGCTTCTTGTGCCATCCATATCTGCCTCTCGAGTAATCCACCTTGGGCAATGAAGATACGTTCTGCCACAAGCGATTCAGGAATTCTGTTCAGCCGAAAGAGGCTGCTAAAAATCACTTCCTATCACATTCATCGAAGTCAGCAAGGTTACGTCACTCGCCTTGAAGACCAAGCGATCCATACGCGGTCGTCGCGTTTCCCGTCCTTGTCAGCACTACGGCCGCCATCGTCGCTGTCTTGCGCAACTTCATCTTCCTCGGACCCCGGTTGCGTACGACGCTCGCTGTCGGCTGACGCTGTGCGGTCGAGCGGTACGATCCGCTGCCATGGCTTTGAAGCGGGCACTGGCGTCTGGGCCTTTGACCCCAAATCTGGCGGGTTGTTGTTGATCTCTGCGAACAACCCACCCACCGGCACGAAATGTTTGCGCAACCACATCAAAGCTAGCAGTGTACGGTTGACTCTTGATACAAGGCTGCACATAACATGAGCAAAAGCTGCTTGCGCTTTCCTGCGTGCTCCATGTGGAACAAATGGCGTCCGCCTGTGCATTTCGGCATTACATAGTGAACTTGTGTGCCATATGAAGAATATTGCGTGGCAATTAAATAAATTTTAACTTCAGTATATTGGGCTTCTGATGTCAATTAGGTGTTGTATTCTGACGACTTCACTGGCTAACTGTTGCCCGCATTATGCTATTGCCAGCACGAACTCAACGGACAAATAATAAAACATTTGTATAGCAGCTTTCTTAACCCTGCGTTACACTCCACTACAGACAGTTTCACATCTGAACGAAAGAAAGGGTTTGCCGAAATGCGAAGGTTTAAAGTGACCAACACAGGCCTAATAAAGGAAGCATGAGCTTGGAAGCATCGTTTTCGTCTGCATGCTCTCTCTTCAGGAGGCACGTGCATTTGTAGTGACTTTCCTCCAGGCTAAGACTGCCGTTGTTTCGCCACTGTTCTTCATTCACAACGCCAGAAGCATAGGTACTTTTACTATGCGCTTATGTTTTTCTGCATCGGCAGAATACTCTCAACACGTGTGTTTTAAGGGAAAGCGAGAGAAGTGATGGCAGGGAGCCACTACAAAGACATACATTATACTTTATGAAGGCTGAAGGCGCACCTGAACGAAAGTACAATGCCTGAGTGTATTAACACAATCTATTACGGAAGGAGTAATGACAAATGAACACGTGAAGCCTGAACGCCTAAAAAATACGTCGTCATAAAGAAATGCTGTCATAAAAAAATAAAGAAAGCTATTCTACACCACAAGCCGAGGTCCATATTTAGTCTAACTTCTGGAGGTGAATAGGGTAAACGTTTGTGCTTTAGCAAAATGGGCCAATTCTGTAAAACGACCGCAAAAAAGATTCAACATATATCTTATATAGAGACCTTTTTACCGTGATTATTTGACAAATAAAATTATAAAACCCCCGTCTGGTATTCAGCTTCTCGCCGCCGCATCAATAAGCCATAATTCGGGGACATTATACCGCAAGAAATATTTCTGGAGTTTCGTTTAAAGGCAAAGCAGGTTTGTCGTTCTCCACTGGTAGGCATCAAGGGGCTTGCGGTGTAACGGAAAAGAAAAAAGGAGACGCTTTGTTTTGGGCATCAGCCCTTGTTCCTGCGAAAGTGACGTCAAACCTAGGAAGGGCTCTGACCTGTGGATGCCGAGCCATTCGGCCCAACTGGTGAAAGCTCAGGGCTGCTTAGAGTCCGGTCACGCCCACTGGACTCCCACTCATGCACGATCTCTGCAAAGAACACGTGACCACAGTGGTTGGAATTGAACTTTTGCGCCTAAGGAAAAAGCAAATAGACATACTGATCTTTCAACGCCCGCACACAGGCACTAAGCAATACATGGGTACTCTGATTTCAACGCTCAATAAACCTGTTGACATCCACGACGCACATGTGACTATGCCGACGGTACAGCATTGATTATGCCGACATTCGCTACCTTAAGTGAAAAATTATTAAGTTCAAGATTGCTAACTCGAGTGTCTTTCCACGGAGGACATTATGACTACGACTGCGCTTCCGTTAAGTACACTGAAAGAGAACTGAATATAATCTCAATGCGCAAATAACGAAGCCGTCCGGTAAAAGTATAAAAGCTTAGTCTTGAAAACTACTGGTAACGGTACAGGCATATGTGAGCAACGCCTTGTCGCAATACTGACGACTAAGAATCATGGCACACACTTATCGAACCTGAGGTTGCAGTGGTCATCCTCACGTGGACATCTCCTGTCCCTTTAACGCGCCAGTAGAAACTCTCCATCACATGCCCTTCACTGTCTTTGAAGAAAAAATGTGCCTTCCTACAACCTCCCACTTCACATTATTGAACTAGTTTTATGCGTTTTTGACTTGTCGACGACAACTACGAGGCACAATAACAAAGAAAGTGCATTATGTGATCATGGTGTTAGTAATACGAGAACCGTGCTTCGCTAATATTTAAACAGGGTAACATCGTAAGACGTAACCGTACTCTCAAGCTGCATAAATGTAAATGGCCTCGTACCCTGGGCGTCCCTGAGTATAAGCAGCGTTCGGGCACCCTCAGCGCAGAGCGCACGGTACAGTGCCTGTGGCTGGACCAGGCAGTCGCCGCTGTTGTTGCCAGGCCTCATGCAGCTGGCGTACAGGGCCGCTGCGGCATGCATCAGCGCCCCCTGGTCATCGTCGACGGATGTGCTCGACGGCGTCTGCATCGGCGAAATAGCACGAAAACCACATTGTTATTCAGAGCACTCGTCTGTGAGTATTTATTGACAAGTAATAGAGATCAGCGTCATACGCAAATGATTGGTAATGAGTGAGTCCCAGTGATGAGTGAGAAACTACGGCTCAAGTCTCACCAGCCGGTGTCGAAATTGAGCTGCATTGGTGGCGTCATAGCAGACAGAATTGGCCTAACGTGCTTGGTCGACCATGGTTTCACGTCAGCATCTCATACATTGTTAATACAGATGCGTCACCAAACTTTGCAAAGTTGTTCTGCAGTGTGTCTGCAGGCGATTTTCCTTCATTTGGAATGTTTACTTGCCTGTGTTTACGTATAAGAACACGCATCATAGATGTACAAATGGAGTAATAGGAAATAATTTTGAAATTATATGAGGAACATCAATGCTCGCATAATGGTATGCATTCCTAGTGTGGCATAGGACACCGTTCCCAAATGTGAGCTCCACATGAAAATCAAGACTTTTTTTTTGCCAATACTAAAGTCTGATTGTAGCTATAATCACTCTAGATTGGTGACCGTCACTTTTTTCGCTTTGGTATCTTTATAAATAATTGTGTACAAAGCACTGTACGGCTTCAGAAAGCCTATTTTCGTTATACTGAACGAGAACACTGGAACAACAACGCGTGCTTCTGGCAAAAACTATATCAAGGATTAGTCACTCTGAAATTGCAAAACTCAACAATTAGAAACCCGCAAAATAAAAAAATCGATCGCTTTCTGAAAAAGAGTAAGAACAGCGACTGAACGAAACGTATAAATAACAAAATGACAATTTATCAAAAAAAGATGTATCACAACATACATATAGCATCTTCAAGACACGGCAGGCACGCGCTATATTTCGTTTGCCGGCCTCTCGTTCATTTTCTTTCTCGTTCCAGCTAATATTTTTCTAATTTAGATCAGTCAACCCCTTTGTTGTCTTACATCGGTATTTCTCTTTATATTTTAGTCTCAAACGCCGTTAGAGTATCACACTACCGAATCTCCAGCATTCGAACTTAAGGCATAACTCTTCCGTCTTCGTTTGTGGTATGCGAGAAGCTCCTGCTGCCTTTCCTTCTATATACATCATCATCAGAAGCAGCAGCAGCTGCTAATATTGGTATTATACGATATTATTGAAAATATTGACAATAACATCAGTGTGAACAAGAAGAATAAAAGTGATAATAATAAGAAGAACCACAATTGGACTATAGTGCTAAATCATAGCAGGAAATTCCCTTAATAAGCTAAGCACTTGACCGAGACCAGTTCAACAATTTCAGCAAAACAGTTAAGAAATTTCGGTTGAAAATAGTCAACTGACTGCACTCAATGTAAAACTACTTATAGACTTCAGAAAAACCTCCCTGTTTAAATCCTGAAGCACACTCACAGCTACTATAAGCACGTAGATTGAATAACCCCCTAAATTCGCATTCGCACTCTGGTCAAAGCGCCAGCGAGCCAAGTGGTGCTCCGAGTGACGTATGAGGTTGGACCAAAGTTTGCGAAAGTTTCCCGTGGGCGGGGAGCAAACTTGGTCCTATTAGTGGGCGCGGTTCAGCGGCGATCCATCTCGCCAGACGCAGTCTGCCGGCTACAGCCGTCGCCCAAATGTCGGCAAATTTCGCAGATCTGTGTGAGCTCTTTCCCGCAGCACAGGTGGCGGCCCCTTTCTGAACGGTTGCCGGCAACTTGGGAAAATCTTTCTCGGTTCGTCAGTTCTCGACAGCCAAGCACCTTCGCTGGCTGAAAGTAGCGCCCGTGTTTCACCTTTCTTAACATTCGGTTTCGGGCTGCTTGGAGCCGGAAAGAATGCTGCTGCTTTTTAGCAGAGGCCTTGTCGGCTGCAACAGTAGTTGCGAGGTGCGCCGATCGATGCCTTCCCGGAAATAACATCCCACGACACAATGTTTGTTGGTTTGAATTTTTCGTGTCTGTCTTCCGACTATTCTACATGCTCATCATAGCCCTAATGATGATGATGATGTATAGGGTTTTGTGGCGCAAGGGCCAGTCATGGCCAAAGAGCGCCGAGCAATGGTGTTATGTACTCGGTGAGAAAAATAACAAAGGGTATGGTGGCTGTCTATGATGAGATAGTGTGGCTGTATAGAGGTATAAGACAAGACGCAGGATATGAACATGTTAACATAATGGCAATGGCTTGTGAGGTGTGGTGTTTACCTAAAAGTTATATCATGAAGGTGTGAGGAACTAAAAATGTATATGTGTCAGCAACACTACTGCCTCAACGAGGTCCTTAAGTGAAAGGGCCCGGAGGCAAGTGCTATACAAATCGCTGTTTTCACAGCAGCAGCTTCTGATTAGAGGCCGTGCTACGGAACTTGTGGGCCTACTATTTGTAATGCGTCAATATCCTGTAATAAGTTAAAAACTGTTTTTGGGTTAAAAAGCGGGTCAGCACCAAGGAACACACATGGATATAAAGGGATCTGCTATCGGTACGCTAGAAGGAAGTGCTTTTTCCTTTGAGAATCCGCTTACCGACACTCCAGCAGGAGTTGGAGAATGGTCAGTGTCTCTCCACATTTACAACAGGTTGGAGCTTCACTGCCGGTCAGTAGATAAGAGTGTGTGCCATAGGTATGGCCTATCCTAAGGCGGCAGAAAATGACTTCAGTTCGCCGGGTTTTTATTATTGGTGCGTAATTTCCTAAGTGTGACTTAATTAAATGGAGTGTATTGGAAGTTTCAGTATCCCACATCTGTTTCCAATGCCTTCCTGCTTTGAAAATTTTAATGAGTTTGTTCACGTGAAACGGCCTTAATTATCATGTGCAGTGTTTCGTCGCAGAAACTAAAGATTGAGAAATTAGCTCATGGTTATGCTCCTTCGAATAGTTTGAAAAAGTTATGTATTATATCACCCCAGCTTGCGACCTTGCTTAGCTCACTGTGTACATATTAGTGCAAGCTTTAAATATCGCCCACAGCGCATATACGGTTCTACAAAGCATACCCTTATATTGCGCAGTGTGATGACAGTAAAAAGTTTGAAACGTTGAGTAGAGTCGTTTGAAGCAAGGCAGTAAAAATGGGATGTTTACTGGGAGAGACGTCCTGCTGTAGACTTATTATTCAATGATGACGAAGAAGCAGACTATGATAAAGGTGAAAATAAATACAGCATGCACATCATGCTGTGATGTTCTATTTGCACGCAAAAAGACAGAAAACATACAATGCTCACAATTGTTACCGAGAGTATTGCAGATTATTTACAACGTTATTGCGATTAGCAGTCTTATGATGGGAGTGTAATTGGGAATGATAGGTTTTATACGTTAAGGTGATTGTTACGATGAATATTGTATTCCCATGCGACATGCCCATGACACCCATGAATCACTAAATCATATCAGCCTACACACAAAGTGACAATCTCAGTACCAAGCGCAATGTCAAATGATACCCCGGCGTAGCTTATCTTGTAATCACGGCGCACCAGCTGAAACTCCGTAGCAGCCTACGCTATCCCTAGTATCATGGATGCAACTTTGTTGCAATGGCTATCAAGCAGCGATGCTGGACGGTGAGGTGTCCCTAGCGTATGGGGTGCTATCAATTTAATAAATTTAGGGCAACATTTTTGTTACATTGGCCATCTATTCTAGGGCATCGGCAAAGAATTGGCACGTACCAGCATCCCATACGGATGTACAAGCCGTCTGCTCGGGTGTATGCCCTGTTATCCAAGTTGTCCACTAGGCCAGGCAGGAGCCATCACTTACTTAGTGGCCCAAGGTAGTAGAAAACTGGGATCACTGTGCATGTTAAAGGGGCTAGATATATACCCCAAAGCCGACAAAGTTTGCAAAGAATGCTAATTGGATAAAGTATTCCCGTCGAAATATGAACTGAACTTCTACACACGATGAAATACAAATGCTAATACTGTCGAAACACCCAAGCCTGTTTGCCTTACGAACACCGAGAGTAAAGCTGCACAAATGGGACTGTAGTAAGAGAATGAATGTGAATGTACTAAGACATTTACATGGGTTTAATGATGTGCTAGTTGGCCACATAAGAAACCGAAAACCACCAGGCCGCCATTTAGGGAAAGAAAACATTTATTTTCTTTTAGGGAGTCACACCAGAGAAACCTTTATCTCAGAGCGCATTCATTCATTCGGCGAACACCGAGCCCTTACTCATACAGCACAGCGTCAGTTAACTAAACTATGCTGCCGTCTTTATGAGAACTTACAGGCTTTCGCAACACAGGTCGCTTTATTGCAAGGAACCCTACATACGGCCCAGAAGGGCAGTTCTATGTATGAATACTGCAGCTGCGAGCTTATTTGCCAGAGTTGATGCAACGGCCGTGGTAATTGGAAGCTCTAGAACGTAGGAACTGTGTTTCAAAATCTCTAACTCATGGGTGAGGCTGGTGTTATTGAGAATACCTTCTAAGCGCGTAGCCAATGGTATCGTCTGCGTCCGCATTACTTTTGCAAGCTGTTCAAAGAAGTGCTATATGTATGACTGAAGAATACACATACTTGGATTTTCCCGCCGGAGAAAGCTGGCGCATGGTTCTGATCCTCTCAGCGCACTGTTGGGCGGCATGATGATGCAATCACGAGGGCTACTCGGTGGGCTAAACAGCTAATTAGGGAGCGGAAGATAAACGCACGATTGCGTATTGCGACACGAGACATAGGTTGGAGGCACACTCGGATGGAATACGCTACGGCTCTCATGTTGATTGCGTCCAGATCACAGGGTAGATGTCTGAGCACCAATCCAATAGGGAGTTGCCCCACAGCGGCAAATGTAGAAGGACAGTTGTAAACGATATGGCGACTAGATTACCGCAACTCACTTAAAAAAAACGTTCTCTTGCCGGAAGGTCCCTTTCGCGGTTCGCTCTCATAAGGCTTTGGACGTCGACTACGCACTCTCGTTTCTCCTCCGTAGACTTTCATGCCGACGAACTAGTTATGGGGAAGCCCGGTAGGTGATGGAAGTTTCATGAAGGGGAAAAAAACTGACATCCACTAGGACAGCAGCCCAAATCAACAAAAAAAAAATCAAAAGGCTTTTTTTACGTTTTCTGAAACATCCCCCACCTTGAGAGTTTCCGCTGAAATGACTTGCCATTTTCGGTGTCTTTACGCCTCAAGTCATAGAGGAACTCCGCTTCGCCATGCAATCTGCAGGCAGAATGGTTAGCTTAGCCGATAGAGCGACCATCTAAAATAACCATAATATCGCGACTTAGACACGAAATTTGAGATTTTCTGAATAGTTGGTGTGCAACAAAAGCTGACTGGCTCCAAATTTGCCACTCAGGCATCCGCCACCGACGCACTAATAAAAACGTTAAGTAACAAAGCTTTGTTAATTGGTCTTCTGAAGCTCGCGTAATTAGCACCAGAATACGTCCACCTCCCCTAGGAAACTTTTCGCAGAAACAGCACATTCGCTACTATCCTAACTTAAAAAACTAATAAAAATTAAAATAACACAAAATAAAGGTAAAAACAATAAAATATCTCCATGATCCAAAACAAAAACGCCCTTTATACGACACGGCTAATCACTATGCTACTAGCTTGCAATACAATACCGCGAAGTGTACAAAAGAGTTTTCTTTTCCTATAAAATTTTTCACACCACTTGAAAACTAATGGTAAAAGTGACACTACGCTCGAAGCTAAGACTCAAGAGAAACGCCTTCGAAATAAAGCTATATAGCAGAACAGAAATAGAGCGAAGTGACGGGCTTATCGATACAACGGTTGAAGGAAGGACGACCGAGAAGAAACGGTATGAATGACTTCGGCGAAATGGAAGCCCAGCGGACGAAGTCCCCACGGCTTCAATTTTCGCTGCGAGGCGCTCCCGGCGAAATACAAATGGACGTACGTGCCCCGTGAGGCGGTCCCTGGCATCGATAGTCGTGTCGTATGCTTGCCGCCTCTCTTCGATCTAAAATGGAGAAGATCGAGAGGAAGCAGCGTTTTTCTTTTCTCTTTTTATTCGTTTCGAAGTCAGGCTGCGCACATCAAACCTTCCTGCACAATAGACAGGATCGGGTTGAAGCTACTTGCAATGTCGAACGTTCCGAAACGCCCGGAGGTCTGAATGTAAAGCGGCACAAAGAACAAGCAGCGTCTTTTTGTATTTTTTTGTAATGCACATATTATGCGCGCACTTTGCATTGCTCGAGATTCGACGCTCTCCGATCGCTTTCTTTCTTTTTCGAAAGGGAGGAAGGGGGAGAGGTTTTGCGCTTCCTGGTTTCAACAAAGAACAAAGCGTCCAACCTTGAGAATGACATTGGGGTCATCAATCTTTCACTTTAGAATTCAAGTCATGGAGTTTACGAGAACCCTTACAACCATCCATTCCCAGTACAACAAATGTGATCACCCAGTGATCTGTTTCGCGATGTCACGCAAGAGCTGGGTGCATTAAAGGAAACTGGCCAAATGGAAATCAGGTATACTCCTTCAAGGCCACCAACTCTCTCTTATTTTCAACTGACTATCTGGAATTCTGTCAGAAAAAGTGCTCCCTATTTCGCATTCGCGTACGGTATCACATGTTTTCGGACATAACTTACGCACATCGAACAAAGACGTTCACCTGGCGTAAGTCGTGGCAGTTCCCAATCCATGACGCTGCAATTTTCGGGCACCAGTTATTGCCTGTGAAGTCCTCGCGCAGCAAAAAAAAAACCAAGGGCATGCGTTGCAAATGCTGCTTTTTCTAGGGATTGTAACCATGGTTAGAGATATTTTCGTATGCAATGATCCGTTAACGCGTATAGCTGTTTTTCTCAATTACCTTCGCTGATGTAATTTGGGGCCAAAAGCAGCAACTTAAACTGCAGGAATTACGCATTTAGTAACCTCTACGCTCTTTAGCCACGTGGGCGCTAAATGTAAACTGAGGTGGATAACGCCACATTCTTGTTCCACAAGCCCGTTCATTGTCTCGGGTTCTTTAACCGAATGTTTTAAATTCGATCTTTTGTATAAAATTCAACAACATTAAAGCAGAAGCACACGGGACTACAAGAAAAACGAGACAGTCAGGACAAACGCTGCAATAAATCTTTATTGGAGCTTTTTGTGACAGCGGGAAAAATCGCGTATGCACCCAAGACTGCCCGCAACCAGCACAAGAAAATTATAAATAATAATGATGATAAGTTAGAAAATGCGCAGAAACCAATTGTATACAACGCATGCGCAATCTTCTTATGCAACCTGATAATCGCGGCGCACATGTATCCACCGTGAACAGCGCACAACTCCAACAGAAGGCACAGGACCAAATGGATGGCAACGATGAAGACTGCACCCTGTAGCTACTCATGAAACGCCCTTCTTCGCCCTAAAGTGCCACGGAAGCAATGCTAAAGATCAAGTCAACCAGCTTATTATTCTCCAAAATTGCTCCACCAACCGGCCCAGCATAGCTAGTCTCCTAAGCCGTTGCGCTTTGAGCGTGGCGACAACCACCAGGCCCATCGCTCCTTACGACCCGGCTCTGTGTCTGCGTCATTTCCGTCGGTCCTCGATTGCCTGCCTAAAACGTGCTCGGTATGCCAAGCGCGCGTTCAGAGGCACGTGGCTCGCGGGCTGTGATTTTCGTAGCACGCACTTAGGGGTCGACGAGTGCACGAGCTGATGGCTTTTCAAGCTCGCGGTTGCTGCTGCATGTTTTCTTTATACCCGATCGTTCGGAGCAAATTCGATGAATTGGCCACGCTTCCCGCATCGCAAATTTCGCGACGATATATATATATATATATATATATATATATATATATATATATATATATATATATATATATATATATATATATATATATATATATATAATGTTACAATAAGAGCCACGGGCTAACCGATACAGGTAGCCTGCACGGGTCGACAGGCTGTAGCGATACAGCGTGCGTGACACCGGCCGCGCGACGGCATTGACGGCAGGCGGCGGTCACAGCGGGTGGAGTCATCGACATGGCGGGCAAACCGCACCCCTTTCGGGGGCGCGGGCCTCTGTTTCCTGAAACCTACGTGCCCAGAGTGAAGGTGTTGGCGAAATTAGTCAGCCAGACCTCTGTTGACGTTGTTTTCATTTCTTTTTTTTTGTTTTTTCGGCGTGGAAAGCAGAAGGACGCGAGTAATGGACCGTGACACGAGCGCCGAACTGAAAGCTTACCCAATGCGAAAGGCGAAATGTGGCAAATTACCGCCCCACACACATTATCCGGCAGCCAGAACTCACAGCTCCGCGTGATTGCACTACCACTCTCTTCTCTCTTCACCCGCCATTTTCTTTCTGGTCATTTAACACCTCCAACTGAAGCAGGGTAGTAAAACCCATTGCGCACATAGTTCATGTTTCTAGTTTTCCTTCCTTTTTTTTTTCTCTGCTCCTCTCTCTCTCTCTTACACACACAATCAAGTCGCAACTCAAGTGACGCATTGTGACAGGCTTTGTGGCAGAAACACATGCAGGCTAAGGGCGAGGTTCAGACAGAGTATGTCACTGGCTCGTCGCTTTCTTATAAACAAAGAAGATGTAATCTATTGACTTCTCAGTAAAGACTCTTAGAAAGCGAGTTGTTTACTCAGACGGACTTATGTAGGGGTGACAAGGATTACTGCCATTAACAAAAACATTTCAAGATGAATAGCTGGCGTAATGGAATCAGTCAGCACTTCCATAGACGGCTGCGTGGCATGATTAAAAACCCATATTAACTGACCTCATTCCAGCTTTTGTTTTCTTTATTTCCTCTTTAGTTTGCAAGCGATAGTATTACTGAATAGACTACAGGCTTGTCTTATTTTTTTCCTTTGGGCGGAGGACCTCCATCAGGCGGCTTCAACGCAGAATTGTTTTCAGTTGGTGCCTCGCTTGCCACCTCCCTTCCGCAAGATATTGCCTCACTGGCACATTCGGTGCCCACCAGTCGTACCGCGGAAGTGAGCAAGCTCCCAGAGCAGACGGGAAACGCAACTGGGATCACAAGCGCGGCGTCATCAACTTCCTCCCCGAGGATCAAGCCATTCTCTGCACTGCTATTCAGACATCTGGCCCCTGCGAGCATTATGAACTTCCCAATACTCTTACCTTTGCAATACTACCCCGCTGCGAGAAGTTACATGACGTTTTTGTTGGTTTGCAAACAATGGTACAACCGCACCGTCGAAGACAATACATATAGTATTGTGTACCAAACTCTTGCGGTAAGCTATCTCGTTTAGGAAGCAAAACATGTATAGTTAAAACCAAGAAATCTAGGACATTACCAGTGTCTCGGGACAAGAGAAAGTAACATTTTAGTAGACGAGAGACCCAGTGGAAGAAATGCTGGTGTCTGTGCTGTAGTATTGTCTTTTCTTGTCAGTTATTTTTTTTTCTCGGTCTAACAAAGTATAGGCTGGCGCTTGCAGGCAACGCCTGCTGTTCCTCTTCTCTTACATTAAACTGTGTTTTTATAGCAATTGTGCTAGGGAAATCTGCAATTAAAAACAAACAGTGGCAGCATTCTCAAGTTCTCGCGTGCAAAATGTAAATATTTAGAAAAATATATGTGTTCTTGTGCAGGCGTGAACGAGGCGCTCCTCTAATGCAGCGCATTCAAAGCACAAAGCTTGAGCATACCGACACAAAGAACACAGAAGCACGAAGACACAAAGAAATGGGCAAACGAGCACATTTACGGTTATGACGACAGGCACAAGAATAAAACGAGACAAAAGCTACCATAATCATATTCTCTACCCGAGCATACCATGAGGGAAGAGCATTTAGCTTGTGTCACTTTCAAACATGTTGTTTTCTGTCCAAGCACATGCACAAAAAATGCAGAAACATTTCATCGCCTGACTTCATTCTAACGCACACCGCAGTCACCAACACGGAAATAGTTTTTGCGTTAAGTGTGTCGCTCAAAATATATCCTCGGTACCACGGTTGGCCTCACCGACTAAGAGCAACATACTGCGAAATATGTGGGCTAATTTAAACGCATTCAAAGAGACTCTAGTTAAAAATTGTTGTTCATCCTCAAAGGCGGCAATGTATGTAACAATAATCAAATAATTATCAAAGCCACTGAATATAAACGTGTAAAAATGCCTCAAGTGCACTGGCGCATATTATGATCAACATGTTCTAAAAATCTATCAGTGGTTCGCATACACGCGTAAAAAAATTTTGCCTTGGCTTCAAACATATTTCTGTGGGCCTCTTCTTTTTTTACCTTTACATAGCTTCATCTCAAATAAAGTCCATCTCGTTCAAAGGAGCTACAAAACCTGCCATAAAACCCGGTTGCATATATTTTTTTCGACCTGGTGGTGAAACGTATCTGCGAAACATTGTTCAAATAAACCTGCCAACGTATTTTTAACGTTCACCGAAGATATAGCGTAATGCGTAAATGCGACATATCTTCGATGAATATGAAGCTTAAGCTGACAGGTCTATATTATACTGATGCTGAAGTGAAAACGATGTGTTTCGTGTCCTAGGAATGATCTGCAAGAAAGTGGGGATGGCGCGTTATAAGCTTTTTTGGGTCATTGATTGCTTAGAGCATTTCTTTCGTTTTCATTTTTTGTTACATTTTGAGGCGAATATAAGCATGAAACAGTGTTTATGTGACATAAGTGTGTCCGAGGCATCCCCAGGTGCTCAGGTCGCACGCTGTCTCTTCTAACCGTGATCATTCAACGTATCATTATATTTATTTACCATCGGCTAAAATGTATTATTAAGTCATTCCGTGGAGATCATAAATTTCTTATGTTTTTGGGAACAAATTTTGTTGGTTTACTCATCATGCACCTACGCATTTCTCTTCCGTTCATTGCTTCTTCGTGTCTATTATATTCCCAAGTGGCTGCTAAAGCAGGTGCGACTTTGACATTTTGAAAATCGCCGCCACCAAAGACAAACGCAGGCTTCATCCCTTAACCTCGTCCGAGATCAGCTCCTAAAATACGTGTGGATCCACGCGACCATGCTTATTGAAGTCGTACGTTTCTGCAGCACTGTGTATCGGCCTTCTTTCTTTTGCTTCCATCAGTGGTGGTCTCGAGACTACTTGCGAAGAACGAAGTGCTGCCAAGAAAATGGCAGCCACGTCTGACTTTTAAACGAGTCTCCAGGGTGACGACGGCCCGTCCACCAACGCTTCTAATTCACGCCGGCAGCCGTCTCGCATGGTAAGGCGTCCTTAAAGCCCGCATTCAGGCGACGCACAATCGCGGACGTTCCGTGTCGTCCCTCTTGAAGGGACGAGGTGGTCGATGCCGCCCTCTCGGCACTTCACACGATTCGCTCTCGAGGGCTTTCTCGGACGGCGCGAAGGCAAAGAAGTTCCGCGAGGTGGTCAATAACTCCTCGGGTTCTCCTTGCTTCTTGGGAATGGAAGAAGGAAGCTCCTTATTTCCAGGTGTGTGCTCGACGATAAAGTTGCCAGGCGCATGCCTGAAGTTGCAAGTCGTTACCGGGGGGGTTCTAGAGCGCGCTGAGCAAACCTTCTTGATGGGATTTCGCCCTCGTCTTCCTATGCCAGTAACTACAAATTTTTTTCCTCAGGGATCCACAGAAAAAGGTTGCACTAGTATATGTGTGGGATCGTTGAATCGGCGTGGGAATAATGCGTCAAAGAAAATGGACTTCTCTGAACTTCAGCCGTATGATTTCGCACGTATTTGGGTCTGTTTTATTCACTTTTGTAAACGTAGTTTGTGATATGTAACGTAATATACAGAAATATTTACCACGTTGGCGATCATTTCCGAGACATGCGAATAGGTTATGGGCACTAACTAAAGGGTCCAGAATTAGGATCCACTAACCGATCCTGACAGAGTGTATTGTTGACTCCATGCGTATGCGCTGAATTTGGGCTTACACCAGTGAGAATCCTTTCACTGCAGAGCGTGTATAAACTATTGCTGCATTTTCTTGGATCGAGCGTTCACACCTCAAAAATAAAATAAAGACCCTATGATAGCGCATTTTGAGCGTCGGATATTGCATGTCTGAGAGCTACGAAAATGTCGTGATTTAGAACAAGCGCAAAACGACGCAGAATGCAATTCACGCAAAGAACACGAGCGCGAACACAGAACACGTTTTTTCTGTTGGTTACAACAATCGCAAAAAACGGGAAGGTAGAAAAATCGGGAAAACCAAAACGAACACCTGCGCACTGTCCTTGGATGCCCGCCGCGACCACGTCACGTTCCAGCACAAAGAGTAGATAGCCCGCCTAAACCGGTTTGTGTCCACTCGAACGTGACGTGGTCGCCGTGGGCGGCAAAGGAGAATGTGCAGGTGTTACTTTCCGTGCTTGTGATTTTTCTAAGTTCCTCTTATCCTTCTGCTGTTAGCAACAGTGCTTGTATTGTGTGTATGTAGTTCTTTCTCTGTGCGTCCTTTCTGTCGAGTTTTATAGTGAACCTTTCTTTCCTTACCCTTGAGCCATGGAATACGCGCCGCTGGGTATTTTCCCATTCGTGGCCACTGTTCCAGAATGGACTTGTGCCATTGTTACACAACTGGTGTAGAATCGTGAAATGTTTCTTTGAGTATGTGTCCCACTTCGCTTGATCACCATTCTTCCTTCGACCCTCGACAAGCGTCATACAATCTCTTTGTCTTTGTGAGATCCCTTTGTCAACGTCCCATACTGTGCGTCCGCTTGATTCGGCAGTTGCAGCTCGGCATAGCTTGTGAATGGTGTGGTCCATGAACATACGCATTGCATTGCATTAGGCGCTGCACATAATAAAGATAAACATAAGTGTACCCAGCAAATTTACCCGTAAAGCGTTTATATATCGACATCAGCACAACTTCCAGTCCCACAAATTCGGAAATGGGCATTGGAGTTGTATAATTTTCTTTTTTATCTTACAGCTTTACCAACTTGTTCAGCTTCCCGTATGAACTCACATTACCGTATTCTTGACGTATTTAACAGGGCAAGTTGACGAGTGCTGTGTAATCTGACGAGTTATGGGGTGCATTTTCGCACATTACCAGGCATTTATTTTTCTCTCTATACACCAACCGTATATAAGTTCCACGTACGTCTGAATGAGTCAATGACTTTTACACTTGAAACAAAAAACGAAGGCAGGCGCTCAAGTCGGCAATTATCACACTGAAAGCCCTTCCCTATGGAGTGGAAGAAAATAATGACTTGAATGTAGCGAACGTAGCACGTGAGAAACGCTGTACCAGTGCTCAAAGTCCAATGACGACTTTGCACGATTTGTTAAACCAATACGATAACAATATAGCAAAGCGTTGGTGCTAAGAGCGCAAGCACGGTGTATGTACAGCGGTTGAAAGACCTAATTTTCCGCATTTCTCAAATCTTTCGCTTACAGCAGAATGGTTCACTAAATGGCCTTCGGCGTGTTCGAAGGCCATTTAGCATTATAATTTCAAGCATTATAGTTTCATTCCACTGTGGGCGACGATTTAGATGTGCTGCTGTGGCAAGCTATGAGGTATTGGGAAGAAACAAGCAGTGGCCCTACAACACTTGTGAGCCCTTGAAGAATCACAAACCTATATCCAACGAAGCTATTTGTTTCCATAAGATGAGAAAAAGTCAGTTGCTTGTTAAATCATCACATGATTGGAAATGTTGTCCATACATGACTGTTCCGTTCGAAACTTTGGCCGTATAAGCATGTTCAAGCAAATGCTCAGGAATTTTTACAACTGAACTAATTCAACCACACTGAACTTACTTGACCAGAACATTTACCATAATGTGCCGACAACCCAGACCCCCCCCCCCCCCTATGCGCCATTTCCTCGCAATATGCTATCCTGTTTGCGTTCGGTGTTATCTAAGAACAACGGCATAAATTCTGCAACATAAAACATGAAGAGTCCTGTGGGACCGTCTCGTAATATATTTTTTTTCCTTAGAATTCGCGCGAGCCACTTGAGGAACAAAATAAAAGAAATAAGAACTTCCAACTCTGCATCTTGCAGAAATTCAAACAATGTCTCTGTGTGTGAAGTGATTTTTAAAGAGAAATGGAAGAGATAAGTGCAGTGCCGTAACTGTCTCTCACAGGAGGACACCTCAACAGCACTGCACGGGGAAAGGGGTGTGGGGAGAAAAAGATGGAGATAGTGACTGGAAGTAAAAAGGAGAGACAGAGCGGAATAGCAAAAAAGAAAAGACGACAATGTAGCTAAGCGTTTGCGGGGCCTACAGCCGCGCTCTGAGGTGTGTTGCTTCGCAGAATTCGATCAATGCCGAAAATGCACGCTTAGTAATGGAACTGTGAGCATTGGGGAAGAGTAGGCTCTGCAGGGTGGTGGATGGCAAGCCACATCGGCGGTAGGAGGCGTACAGAGCCTCTCTCTCGGTCCCGAAGGCCGGGCAGTGAAGCAGAAGGTGTTCCAGTGTCTCCACGTCATCGCAGTTACCACACACGGGGCTGCCGGTTCCCGTGAGCCTGTGTGTGCGCGCCGCTGTTTTGTAGCAGCCGATACGCAGGCGGAGAAGGAAGGCGCAGTCAGCCCGAGAGAGGCCCGCACGCGGGAGCAGGCGCGGGGGCGTTCCCGCCGCGACGCGCCGATCGGGATGTTGCGCAGTGAGGCTGCGCAGAACAGCTGCCTTGGCCGCGTCGAAGCTGGTCACCAAGTGGGTGAGGGGAAAGCGCTCACCGTGCGCCGCCTTGGCGAGGGAGTCAGCCTCCTCGTTGCCTGGCAATCCGATATGAGCGGGTATCCACTGAAGCGCCAGGTCGCAGCCTTGATTCACGATGTGTCGCAGCTTGCAGCCAACTCGAACAACAAGGGGCACTCCGCCGTAGTCCCTGGCCAGCATGCAAAGCGCCGCACGAGAGTCAGTGAGAATGGCCGCTGACACAATGTTCGAATGTTCCAATAGGAGGTCGGCAGCGAGATCAATGGCGGCGAGTTCGGCCACTGTCGATGACGCGGCAAAGCGCAGTCGGCACTGGCGCGTTTCCGAGATGTCCGGTGCCGTGCAAGCCGCAGCACCAGACCCGTCCGCCGTCACCGAGCCATCGGTGTAGACGAGAAGTCGTCCTGCCAGTCGCTCGTGCAGTAGGGAGGCGGTCTCCTGTCTCATGGCGCACACCGCAGTTCGGCGCTTTGATGCGACGCCAGGCACCGCGATGTTCACGCCGAGCAGACTGGAGTAGTACGGCAGGGAGACGAACTGTGGCGACGACCCGATGAGCTTTGAGAACTCAGTGGCGCACTTGCCCATTCCCGAGTTCGGCAGGGAGTGGAGTCTGCAGACGAGCCGCTGGCCCTGTGGTGAGCGCTGCAGGCGCTCAATGTGGTGGAACGCCTGCTTTCGTGCACGAAGCGATGGCGGCCAGTTGCCCACTTCCGCGAGTGTCGCCCCTACTTGGGAGGAGCGAGGGAGGCCGTATAGTTCTCGCACCGCAGTACGGTGCGCCATGTCAATGGCATTCCAATTCGCCGCTCGAGCGTTGGTGGTGGGGAGGGCGTAGAGTGCCCTCGATGTGGCCACAGAGTTGTAAACGCGCAGTGCGAGTTGCGGCGTGCATCCGTGTCCACGCGCGAGAAGAGAGCGCGCGGCGCTGGCGACTTTCCTCGATTGCTTGCAGATGTGGGAGACGGCCGCATTGAAGTTGACGCGGCAGTCGATCTGCAGGCCGAGGTAACGGACGCTCTTGCGCCACGGGAGAAGGCAACGGCGCAGAGTCAGCGGTGGCGCTTCGGAACGTGCTCGCGTGCCTCGTGGGTGCACCAGCAGTGCCTCTGTTTTGGTCACCGACAGCTGGAGGCCGATGCTTCCCATGTACTGGTCCACCGCGTCAATTGCAGTCTGGACAGATGCACGCACCTGATAGCCGACTTGAGTAGGGCCAGTCGCAAAGAGGGCGATGTCGTCGGCATAGATTGCCACCCGTACTTCGTGCGACATCGCTTTTGGGATGTAGTCCGGAAGTCGCGCCAGGGCAAGATTAAACAAAAAGGGGCTGAAAACACTGCCCTGCGGAACACCAGAAAACACACTGCGCGGCCGGCTGAGTGCGCCTCCAACCCGCACCCGAAGTGTGCGATCAGACAAGAAGGCTCGCACGTAGTCGAGTAGCCGGTCGGTGATGCCGAGCTCGTGCAGTGCACCGACGATCGTCGAATGCGGCAGCCCATCGAAGGCGCCCTGTACATCGAGCAGGACGAGGTAGCCGGCCTCGCGACTGCTCGCCGCCTGCTCGAGAGTAGCGACAACCTCGGCCAGGGCGTCAGCCGTTGCGCGCAGCCGGCGGAAGCCGCTCTGCTCGGGAGCAAATGCGTCGAGTGCCGCCGCAATCCACTCCAGACGACGAAGTGCCATAGCTTCGAGTGTCTTACCGGCGACAGACGTGAGTGAAACCGGACGGTAGGAGCTCACGCTGCTTCGCGGTTTGCCACTCTTGAGCAGAGGCACCACGGTGGCTTCTTTCCACTCGGGAGGGACGACGCCGGTGCGCCAGACATGGTTGTACACCTCCAACAGCGATGGGAGCTGCTCGTCGTCGATGTTTCGCAACGTCTGGTAGGTGATTCCATCCGCGCCCGGCGCAGAACGTCCTCTACGAGCGTTGAGCACGATGCGAAGCTCGCTCAAGGTGAAGTCCTCCGTGCACAGCGCCTTCACGTGCTGCAGAATTCCGTTCGTCGGGAAGTAGCGAAGCGGCGCGAGGAGAGCGGCTTTGTTGTGCTCAGGAAGCTCGGGAAGCTCAAAAAAATTGGAGGACGCTTAAGCTTCGCCTTCAAGAGTGGAACGCGATAGCGTTCCCGTCGACCCGCCAATGGGTGTAAGACAATGGGCTACAGGGCAGCCATCACTTACGAGGCGCCCCGCATCAGACGCGGTGAGCGTCGAGCCATATGGTCGAGCAACGCGGCGTTCGGCGCAGCAATGAAACGTGCGCCTGAGCAAGCGGAGCGAACCAAAGAACTCGGTATCCCGGAGGGGGAAATGATGCACGCCAGCCAAACGCCGTGATCGGCACGGGCAGAGAGATAGAGAGATAGTGATCTAAAGAAAGGAAGGACGCTTGATTCTGCGGAGGGAGCCAGGCGAAGCGTTGTCAGGGGAGAGAGTCCGAACCGCGACAGCTCCAATGCGCGCGTGGCGCGCCATCTGTCGGGGCAGCGCCGTACATGGAGAGGAGGGGCTCTTCTGTGTTTGCCGCAAGATGGCTCTCCGTGTGCGGAAAGCGCAGAAGAAATGCAGCGAAACGCACTTCGCTACTCGTGTAATTGCGACTTCTGTGAGTTACATGTTCATAATTACCTATATACACCACAGTATAACTTTCCACGGCTCGTTTCGAAGGCAACACCGCATTCACTAGAGGCGCGTTTGTACCTTTTCGAAGCATCGAAATCGTGGCTGAGTGGTAGCGTCTCCGCCTCACACTCCGGAGACCCTGGTTCGATTCCCACCCAGACCATCTTGGAAGTTGCTTTTTATTTATGGAGTGCCTGCCGTGATTTATCGCTCACGGTCAACGCCGCAAAAACGCTGACGCCGACACCGACGCCGACACCGACGCCGACGACACCGGCTTTTCTGCGACACGAGCTCCTTAACGCTATCGCGTTAAAACTGGGCCATCCGGCGGAAGCGACGGCGGCGGCGGTGCAAAGGCGGCGGCGAACGCGTCCGCGAGCTGCTCTGCGCTCAAGCCCTGTGCGACCGCGATGGAAAGCGCAGGACAGCGAGGGACCTTTGGTCGAAGGAGAGCGCCGAGAATGCGCCATGGGCGCGATCTGTTGCGCGTATCGTCGAGCGACACACACAAACTGCTCCAGCTCTGATTGCGCCGCTGCCTGGCATGACGCCGGCACGCCGCATCAAGGCGATTGTAGAGAGTCCAATCCTCTCTCCTGTCACTCTTGATGGCTCGATGTTCAGCGCGGCGCCGGACAGCTCGAAGGTTAAGCAGCTTGATGTCGGGCACCGGCGTTCCCGCAGGCACGGAACAGCATTTCGTGGCGGCATCGACACAACGTGTCACGTGAGTCAGGAAATCCATGTTCGCAGTAGGGGGCGTGGCACAGAGTTTCCGAAACTGTGTCCAGTCGGTAACACGGTAGGAGCGCCGCGGTCCATGGGCTGTAGCGTGCGGCTCGAGGGAGATCGGGTAATGATCGGAGCCCTGAGTGTCGGGGCTGCGTCGCCACTCGTAGTGGCAACCCTCGCTCACAAGCGACAAGTCGATGGCGCTTTTCCGCGCACCCCGTCGCACGAATGTGGGACTGCCGGTGTTGAGAAGTAGGAGGCCCGCAGAGAGGATGGAGTTCAGCAAGTCCCTACCTCGCGGCTCGGTGTGCGGGCACCCCCATGTTGTGTGGTGACTGTTGAAGTCACCCAACACCACACAGTCACCTCCGATGCGAGCGACAAGCGCAACCACGAACGAGCTGTCCCACCGACGCACGGGCCGAACATAAACACTGGCGACACAGGTGTCGGCACCCCCAACACGCACAGTCACGGCCACGCACTCGATTCCACTGGTCACAATGTCGGTGACATTTACGTCGGCTTGTGCGAGACATGCGCGAACATACAGAGATGCGCGGGACCGTCCAGGCGAATGCAGCGGGTCACAGCAATGAGTCTTGTTGCAGGTCTGCGACTGGCATTCGGTGGCACTGTGATAGGCCACAAATCCGGGGAGGTTAAACTCGCCGGGACGCGCGTAAGTCTCTTGTAGCGCGAGCACGTCGTATTCGTGTAGTGAGAGGTGCTCGGCGAGTTCAGCGTGACGGCAGCGCATCGAGCGGACATTCCACTAGAGGATGCGCGGCCGACGTTTCGGAGATCGCCTATCCATGCTGGGGCAGGGCTTGCTGGGCTGCAAGGGCCGCGACGCACATTTGCCGAGTGGTGTCGTCCATCGCTGCTGTCTCTATGAGGACGCGCAGTGCTGCTGCGAGGGCCGCAATAACTGCATCCTTTGGATCGGAGGCGGCGGAGGTGGTGGGCTGTTGCGTCTGCGCTTGCTCCGCCGGCTGGGCGCCGCGACCGCAGAGCGCGTCTCTGAATGACAACCCAGGTTGTACGACCGCGGAAGGACGGGTGGCTGCTCCTTGCTTCCGTCGGATGGCGTCTGATGAGACGCGAGCTTTAGCGATCGCCTGCTGTCGCGTGAGAGGCTCTGGCGACAGTGACAACAGTACGGCAGCCTTCCTCTCCATTTGCCAGTTGGGGCAGCGCGGCTCCGAGGTTGCGTGATTCCCGCTGCAGTTAATGCAGCGCGGCCTCTGCGCGGTGCAGTCGGCGGTGGCGTGCGGTTCTCCGCAACGGAGGCAGCGGGCATCGCGCGAACATGTTGCGCCGGCGTGACCGAACAAGCCGCATCGATCGCACTGGAGTGGCCGCGGGAGTCTGGGACGAACCGTGCGACGCTGCTTGAAGAGGAGCACTTCGGCTGGAACGGCGTTGCCGGCGAATCGCACCGCTATGTTGTGGCCCCTGCGCTCGCATGAGAGGACGGTCACGGAGGCTTCAAGGTGGTCTCTTATTGTGTCCGCGTCGAACGAGCGGTCGACACCGAAGATGGTGCCAGCACAGGTGTTTTTTGTGAGAGCTTTCGCCCTCACTGGCACATCGCCGACGGTGCGGACTTGTAGGAGATGTGACAGTTCTGCCCCCGGGAGCGCGTCGACAGCGACAACATTCCGTCGAAAGTTCACCCGCACGCGGTGTGCTCCCTGAATAGCTGAGAGCTGTGCGGCGATAGATTCTTGCGTCAGTCTCAGGAAGTTGCCTTTCTTCCCTTGGGGACGAAACAGGACCGTGTCAGCGCGTTCTCCTGGAGCTGGGCCGTCGACCGAGGGTGTATGTGGGATCATCTCGAGAGGCCTGTAGCGCGGCCTCCTTTTCCCGGCCCTCTTGGGTAGTGAGGGGGCATTTGCGCTCTGTTGATTAGCCTGCTCGGTTGAATCCGAGGCGGATATGAGTGCTGGGCGACGTTCTGTCTCGGTGTGGGGCTGCTGCTGCTGGCTGCTTTGCGGAGCGAGCGGCTGGGGCGCGGGTGCGCCGAGCTAGCTGGGTCGGTTGAGGAATGCATTCCTTTTTCCCCCATTGCCTTTTTCACTTCGGCGCCGTCGTTGCTCATACCTTGCGAGCTTGTCGCAGGTGCGGCCCCGGCGTGAGTCATTGGAGAGGGAGACTGACCCTCTCTCTCTCGCTCTGTCGGGCGCGGACGAGTGGGTGGCTCGGCCGGTGGGGGCTTTTGTTGTTCCACGTTCGACTTGTCGGCGCTAGCTTGGGGAGCTGGCCCGTTCTGCGAATGCTCGGCAACCGCTGCCACGTGGAGGGCTAGGGAAGGTGACGCCGGGTGGCTGTCATGGCGCCGGCGGGGGTCGTTCGCTTGTTGTTCGCCATGTTGCGGAGCTTCGAGAGATGGCGGTGGGCTGCTTTCCGTCGCGGCCGCGGTCGTAGTTCCGTTGTCAACGCGAGTCGGCGGTGAGGCGGGCAATGATGCAGATGACGAACGATCAGACCTCGTGGATTTAGAGGTTGGTGACCTACACGAGGCTACACGAGGCGCTGAGCGATGGCGACGACTCCGTGCTGTCAGAGCTAGTGGCCGGCGAGGAGGAGATCGTGCTGCTACTCGGAGACGTAGGTGCTGAGGCATTGCTGTCGCTTTCCATATCGGCTAGAGATGCTGCGGCGGCAGTGGTGTTGGCGGCTTCTCGGCGATGGCGGTTGCCACGTGCGTGGCGGCTGGCGTTCTTGCGGCCGGCGTTCTTACGGGTTGTCGGTGACAGGCGCTTTGGCATCCCTTCCGAACCTAGCATACGGCGGGCCTCCAAAAGTAGTAAGTCCAGTGCTCGCGAGCGAGGCTGTGGCGTGCCGAGACGAAACCCGGGCACTGTGACCTGGGTGTCATCCATGTCAGGGTCCAACCAAGGGCCGGAACGGCCGGCTACAGGTTCATACCTTATCCCCTGGGAGCCCTAAAAAGGGCTACGCTCAAGAGCGCTGTCGTGGGAGAAGGTTAACCAGTAGCTAGGGTTAGGGATTAAAAAAAGAAAGAAACTCTCACAACGAGGGCTGCAGCAGGTGCCGTGGTCGTCGGAGCGAGGGGGAATGCGACCGCTCGCTACGAGTGTCCGGGAGCAACCCAATGTCTCTGCAAACTTATTTTCCGCCACCCAACAGTGTAGTTTTCGGGCATGTCTGGCTTCAATCAAGCCTTTCGTAAAATCATCAGTTTCACCGCCTGCGCGACAGGGGGCAAATACAAAGTGCGCGTCAAGTATCTATCGTTTCCACAGCAGCCGAGCCTCGGGGAACGTTCCTTGGTTGTATTTTGTCTATGCCCAAGCCAACGTGTAGCAGCCACACCCGTTCGAAGCATGCAAATAAAGAAACTTCCTGGGCCAAGGTACGGTTACCTGAAAGAAAGCAGGAAGGCGTGGAAATTAACGCGCGTGTATCCCATGTGAGTTCGAGGTTGCATTACTTGGGGGAGAGCGTGGTTATTCAACGGAAAGGATACCGGACTCTCGGATGAGGCAAGCGGTCGAGCCAGTTGCGCAACCAAGTGGTTGAAGCGATTGCGACCATATGCTTCTACCAATTGCACGTCACTGCTGATGTGTTAGGACTTGTGGAGTCAGCGGTGGATTTCTTGACAGATTTGTAGCGTTTTCGCAACTTATCATAATTGTGATCAACACAGAGATGGTGTACGCGGAAACAGCATGGTCAATATTAATGAGTACGTTTTATAGGACATTCTACAACATTACAACATTCGCAGGTAGAAGGCCGAAGTCACGATGAAGATAGTGACCGAACTTTTGCCACTGAGTGCCACATTGACGTTGGAAAGAAAATTGCCTAGAAACGGAGGTGCTCACAACTATCAAGAGTTTTGTATGGTAAGATGCAATGACGACGAACTGAAAGAGGGCTCTAAACGGTAACAGCAAAACAGTCGCCAAAATACGTTACGCTAAAGCAAGAAGACGGACTGTTCGCTTTTATTATGCGTCAAGGCCACGGAATATATAGTTAATTCCTGTAAAAAAGAAACGCCAAGGTCGAGGCACCTGTCCAGGAACCGGCGCTGCAGTTTATATATAGATTGATCGAAGTGCCACTCTGCATTGAAGACAGCGGGTGTGAGAGATGTTAAGCTAGGCGGACGGGGCGTCAAACGGCAAGGACGGCGACTTGGCCATGGAGATCGATGGACGTCTCGATTTTCGCGAACGTGCCTTCGTCGCAATGCACACACTCAAAAAAAGATACAGGCAACCAGATATCTACGCCGCCAAAAAAGCGGTGACTGCGGCCTTCGTTTATAGATTTCAGTGGGAGGAGGCCGAAACTGCAAGATGTCATTCTATCGCAGCCATTGCAGACGGACGTGTTACTGGAAAGCAGTCTACTGGGGAAACATAGGCTGAGTTTTGAAGGCTTCCTGAAGGGGGTCTTGTTTTGCGCGAGAAGCTGGTGCACCACAGTAAAGACGAAGCACTACGTGTAATGTTCTTTGGTCAGAACAATTTGGTTCACTCTTCGCAACTTTAAATCAGAAATGCAGTTTTTATGGGAAAATGAGGGGTTAGGGGACATGTGTAATGGGCTAAAAGGAGTAAGATATGCTAGAACGACGGAGACCTGTGCGACGTTCCGTCTCTGAAGTGGCAATTCAAAACATGCCGGCAGAGGGTTAAATTTTCCGCCTGGGCTACATAGGTGTTTAAAAATTGTTTTGAGCACATTATGCCGTTGCCCTATTTCAGCTGGATTACTTGAATAGACGGGCATACGTTGGACATTTAAGCACCGTCAGATGTTTCCTAAGAGCGCATGCAAGTTTGTGCCCATGACACGTGAGCTCCGGGCACAAGTTTCTGATTTACGGATATGGAGAAGCTCAAGTCACGTTCGTTCCCCAGAAATCATGAAAACCCAGTCGTACCTCACTTCAATGAAGGCCGCTACAACAATATCACCTGTGTAAGGAAGAACAAATAATGGTACCATGCATGTGTACGATGAATGCCATCTACAACGAAGACCACTACAAGGAATTATCCTGCACAAGGAAGTAAGTTAGACATCCCCAAGAGCTGAATTGCTGCTTTACAACCAACGTCAGGTAGTGGCGCTCGCAGTGCCCTACGCGGGTGCTACTGGGCTGACCTCTGCATTAGCTGACGGCAGCACCAGCGGCACACTCGACGAGCATGCCGATGACCGCCAATGTTGTGCCCTGCTGCACTACTCCAGGAATTGGTCAACGGCTGACAAATATTTCGCATTTGATGACGACGTGACGATAAAAATTGTAACTGATCACTGACGATTGGCGTTGGCCGGTGATGGTTCTCGAGGTGAACAGTGGTGGCAGCGGATGCTGCACAGTGAAGTGCTGGCGGACCAACTCAGGGTTGTCCAGAGGGCCCATGTGATGGCAGAGGGGCTCGGCCTCTCTGTACCGACGTGGGAGCGGCCCACATCAGTTTCAGACTGATCCCTCAGGACCTAAATAAAGTTTTTCATACCATACCATACCATACTGACGATGTCTTCAAAGTTATATACTGTGGAGAGCACACGAGCATAAAAAAAGCAAAAGGGCAACAGTGATGAAGCCCGTGTAAATGAACCAAGAATTTAGTTGATAGGACAGATGACAGCGGCTTCCAAGGACCTGGAGCTTTCCTTTACCTTGCGTCGCTGCCAAATTTCGCTGTGATATTTGAAAGCTACCGGATTGAGTCAGCGTCTGTGATCAGGACTGAGTGACCGAATGATATCCCCAGTGGACTTTCTCTCCTTATTTTAATCTTTCGGTACCCCTTTCCCATTCCTCAGTGTAGTGTAGCCAACCGGGCTCAGTCCTGGTTGGCCTCCCTACCTTTCATGTATCATTTTATCTCTCTCGCCGCGAATTATGCCCTGAATTTCGGCGCTCTGACGTCGGCTGCAGTCGCATGTTCTGTGAGACGAAGTGGGCACGAAAAAAAAAGTTGGTAACTTATTTAACTGCGTTTCTTCTAAAGTCTTGTTAAATACAGGTTTTTTACTTGTAGAAGGTACTTTACTTGATCTACTGTGAGCCGTGCGGGGTGCACCTTTAGAGCGAAGTGGCCGGTATAACGAAGGACTTCGGATGTCCCAACACATCGTTATGAAGGAGTTCCACTGTACCACCAGATTTGAGGTATAAGCCCACAAAATGTGTAAAAGGTAAATATGTGAAAGATAGGGAAATCCTCTCCCACGTACTGGAGGCCAACGGCAAGTGATACGATGACATATTTTGTAGGCGAGCATGGGGATGGATATCTTATAAATTGACGACATTGACAAGAATTGTCATCAGAGCGGATAACTTAACCCTCAGCTCGAACTGCGTAATGGGGACATTATATACCATATGCCACAAAACGAGCAATTATAAAAGAAGGACCACGAGTACAGGCTGGCATTACCTAGCTTAGCATTGCGACTTATCTTGCAAGTATGAGTTTAACCACTTCAAGATGTCCATCTGCAAATGCGGAATCGCGCTATCTACGACGGATTCGTTTTAGCACAAACTCACCCGATAAAACCAAAAAAAAAGAACCGTCAAATTTTTGTAGTAAGGGCACGACAAATTGACGTCGTACAGTTGCTACAACTCGTCATCTTTGGGTAAAGGAGAAACTCGGGCCGGTTGGGTTGGCACATTTTGTATTCCGGTGAACCCGTAATGTGTGTGTCGCTCTCTCAGAAGTGCTCCGTCTAAGCGCTCCTCCTCCAGAATTTCGACTGAGTCATCTCCGGGCTTGGTCTATGTGGCAACCGGGAGGGGTAATTTTGGTAATGCTGACCCACCGCAGGAAAATTTGCGCCGCATTCCTTTCAGTGCGGGAACGATTCGGGTAGCAGCAGGTGCCGCCGTTCTCGACTCCCTGGGCCGACGGAGCACTTAGCCTCCGGTGGCCGACCCCTCCCCGCTTGCCGTCGACGAAAGGCGAGTGGCCGCAGCAGCTGCGGTCCGCTACGGGAAATAGCGCGAGCAATCGTCTTTCCCAACGGCGTTCTCTGGTGAAACAAAACAGAAAGGCCCAGCAACAAGCTGACGCAATAGGGGCCCTTGAACATAAAAAAAAACGAGACGAATAAGCCACTGCACAAGTATGCACACGTGTGTGCACGTAGGTATTATTACAGGTGGAGTATCCCAAGCACAAACGTCAAGGACAGCTATTATCAAATTTGTATTAGTCAGTTGCCATTTTAGCGGATATGTGTGGCACATAAAAGCAGATGCGCGTTAAATACACTTGCACAGACTCACGAAAAAAATGTTCAATCAGAAAATGAATACTGATATGTTAAGAAAAACTTACGTGCAGTGCGAGATGGTAAATGTACGTGAAATTCTTATATTTAATGGCTCCAGTTAGAGTGCAAACATTTCGGCACGCAACTTGCATGTGTCAGTTCATCGGGCAAAGTAAGAATAATAATGGATTCGAATGCAAACGGCAGGTATTACGAAATCCAGAACGGGGATCTTACCACTGTCGTTAGAAGGAAACGTGTACAATCATCCCATCTACCGGTGCTAACGTGTGCGGCAGAAACATGCAAGTTAGTGAAGGAGCTCCAGAACAAGTTAACGACTGCGCAAAAAGCTATGGAACCAAACAATTGTTAAATGTAACATTAACAGACAGAAGGAAAGCGACGTGAATCAGAGAAAACACAACGGTAGCTGACATTCTGGTTTACATGATGAGAAAGAGATGAAACACGTTTCACTTTCATCCGGCCCAAGAAAAGTTATAACGAAGCACTAAGTGCACATTAAGTGCCGAAAATGCGTACATTCTGAGAAGCAAATATCCTCTCGTTGTTGTTAAGTGAAAGTTGTTAAACCTCAGTCAATCTTCCGAAATATATATCTTTTTTAAAAGCTGCCCATTCAGTTACGCTAGTGTATTGCGCTGAAGTTCAACATATCGCCGAAGGGGCAATGTCTGAGACTCCTCAACATATGTGGCTTCATTTACATCCGTCAATAATACATTGCCATGCAAGACGAGTTTGCTCAGAAGACCACCTTGTTTGAAGGGATGTTCCACTTGCCGCGTTCCGTCAGCAATGGAAAAAAAAGAATAACTTTTCTTTTTCTCGGGCAACATTTGCAGCCAATAACTAACACTTGTATGTTCGCTAACTCAGTGGTTCAATTATATTTTGTACAAAAAAACACGACATGACCGTCTGCATACCAAGTCAATATTCAGTTACTCAGCAAAAATTAGGACTCACTATAAAATGCACGAAGCATCACCGTACCACCTCGCGTTTTTTTGCGTCGGTTCTGTTGCGTTCTGGAATAAAATTATATAACTTTTACGCGTTTATCGACAGTCCATCATAATTCTCGGCCCGAGGTGTTAAAATGCACTTACCCGTCGTGCGACTAACGGAGACAATACAGGAAATATCAATGCTTTTAAAAACTAACGCGCGCGTTATCAGGGCACAGATTTACATCACAATTTGCATTATTAAATATATATGTCGAAAATTACCCTCATCCACGCTGCCGTCTGTCGCAACCGGTGCTAAGAAATACGCCTCCTCCAAACTGCGTAGCTGGCGGCGATACCTCTACAGTCGTTAAATTTGAATAATGCTCTTTATTGATTCCAGTCACGAGCAGTGCATTGAAACGCCCCTCACCAGTTCTAGCGATATTAAACAAACCAGAGTACCATATGACTGAAACTCTGACAATCGTGTCTCCAAGGTATTATGGCGCCGCACGCAGCCTCTCTGAAACAGCTAAAAATTCCAAACCAAACCCCGCGGCCCTTCCCTCTCGTCGATGCCTACATTCAGCCAGAGAGTCCCGGTCCCAGGCACAAATCCCCCCCTTACGCTGTGCGTATTTCGTCACTCACCATGCCTGATCATTTAATGCGGAAGACGCCACAAATAAAGAATCGAAGAAAACAGATGGGGCTAGATGTTGCAGTACGTCCCTCGGCTCCGGTTTGGGAGAAGGCAGGTAATGAACGCCGATTGCGAAACATACCAGAGGGCAGATGGAGAGAGTGTCTCCGTTGGCCGGGACACTCGCCTCGCTGACAGCAATATAACAGGGGGCCTATGACTGGAGCTATTCCCCATGTGTTTTATTCCAATCTTCTGTCATCAAATTCCCGTGAACGTCGACGCGAACATCGGACGATGACTCGCAGCGTTGTTTGAAGGCACCGATGAAACGCTCTCCTCGTTTATAAGAGGTCACCTTTGTTTGCTTTCAAAGCGATTAGCATTGCATTACTTGACAAGTTTTCCCCACGTGATTGTATAACAAGAGGCGAGGAGCATACAGAAGTAGAGAGGGTATCGTTGGTGCCGATCTACGCAGTGAATGTAGATACTCTGATGAGGAGGGTGGTGCCAGCGTCTGCGATTGGCACGCTGCTTCTTGCCTAACTTTCGGTGTCTGGTAGAAAATCACGGCGACGTGCAACGGAAGGGTAGAAACGCAGCCAAAACGGATCCTCAGTGAAGCAAATTTGGCAGAGCCATGTCGTGTGCGTGTTTAAAAGGCTCGACAACCTTATACTGCCACGCAAACATTTCTGTAATACTGAAATGAATCCATTCTCTCCGGCAGCGCCGAGTACCTAGTATTAGAGCGATCGACAGGCAACCATGTTCTATTAATTTCACAACGGGGCAGCCAATGGCTATAACAAAAAAAAAGTCAGTTTTGTTCCTCATAATATTCCGTCTTTAATGCGTGCACGTAACTATGGCGCGGTGCGTTTCGCGATTTTGCCACGTCGGGTGGCAGACAGCTGAAGTTGCTGCAGGCGAAAACTTTTAAACAATTCAGGAAGGCCCATTGGCAAAAAACTCGTAGAATCGAAAATACGTTATTTTTTTCTTTTGTTCGGTATAATCGTGCATAACCTTTGTGTACTCGTTATAACAGATGAGGAGCTTTTGACGTTTTCCTGACGACGCGTGACAGATAAGGAAAGTAGGGGTGACCCAAAAAAATTTTCACCAGCCCTGAAAGGCCTATTGCAAAAAAATTGAATAGAAATGTTTAGAATAGCTTTGCATTAAAGCGCCCTACGAAAGTTAATTTCTTCTAACTCCTCAAATAAAGAACCTATTTGAAAAATTGTTTCGCTGAAACGCTCATTAGATGGCATTTTTACAGCATTCACTGCATAACCAAAATTTACACTATGTAAAGGTGAGAGGCCCTTTAATAAAGGCTCTTCACACCATTGAAGGTACTCGGCTACAAATTTCTACTTTAGTAATCACTAAAAAGTGTTGATACAGCACAGTGAGGAATGTGCGCATTTCGCTGTTCTAAGAAAAACTTATAGGATATTCTTCATCGGGCACAGAACATATTAAAGCATGTAATGTTCGATGTGTTGTGTTGACATATCAGTGCAAAACTGCCTTCCCGATTTACGCTATGAGTGATGCTTCTACTGCGTCTGCTACCTGCTTTTTCCAGTCCACGAAGGAGGCACACCGCCTATTATCGCTATTAAAATGATATTTCGAACGTGATTCGACATAAAAGATTACAAAATTACAACGCTATGTTACTTTTACTGAATTGATTATTAAGCGGGTATGGTAAGTTCATCCTTTCTGTTTCCTATGACACAAAGAAGGGAGTTTCATGAGCAAACGTGAAAAGAAATGTCCATTAACATCCCTAATTAGAAACACGTTAGAGCTATTATAGACGCCAGAGTAGTGGTAATGCTGATAATTTCGATTGCCTATGATTATTTAAAGTATGCCCAAAGCACGGCACACGGTGTTTTTTACTGTTTCACATTCTCAATGACAACTAAAGGCAGCCGTCAAGGCTGTAAATCAAACCGGTGTCCTTGCCCGCGGCATCAGATTGCCCTAGCCACTTATACATAGCATCAGGTCGTCGGCAGAAGATAAATTCTAAAAACGGCGTCAGTGTATCGTAACGTGAAGGAAGGTTATTCTCCGCTCATATTTAACAGACCAACAAAATAATAAAAAAAATTCCTAGTCATTGGCAGTGAAACTAGCCCCTGCCAGAGCAGGCACCCCGAACGGATCGATAGACGTAATGAATGTATGCGATAATTGGCGCCAGTTGCACCGAACAATAACCTCCGTCGGCACAAATAAGGGCCATAGTCAAAGACTACGTCACGCGCACCTGCTACAACGAATACGCACCAATCCTTTTGTAGTCGTTCTGAATGTAAGACAGCGCACCAATTATACAAAAGCGAATGTCCGCGACGTGTAGTAGTTTTTCACCTATATTACATTTGGCGAATCCAACGAGATAAACAAAAATAAAATGTACTTCAAAGCATACTCTGATGTTCCCAACGCACCAACTAACTGGGTTACAGGGAAGACTTCTCTCAACTGCGAAACTTAATCTGTGCGTACATACAAGTACATAGGTGTTAATTTGTCGTCAGATTTAATTTGGTAAGCTGACGCAATTCACGTCACTATATGAGCTAATCACGGTGTTGGTTGTCTATGCCATAGCCTTTGTCTAGCACCTCCTTCCGTCAGACTACTCGCCTATAAGAAATTAAACAGACCCAAACTCGAATACGCATACGCTGTTTGGGACCCTCACCAATATAACCGTAGCGAACTGCTAGAATCAGTGCAAGACCGTGCAGCACGATTCATTTTCGCAGATTACTCGCATCAGTCAACTGCCACCTAACTAGCGTCACGTGCTAACATTCCAAGCCTTTCATTGTGCCGCAGCACAGCTCGTCTGTGCTTGATGGTCGAGCTTCATCACGCGTCACCCCGTACTCCGGCTGTCAAGCCAGCCCACCCTCATTCATATCGCATCAATCACGAAAAAGCGGTGTACTCGCCATGTGCCGGCACCACTGCGCGCATTTCTTTTTTTTTTTTCGCTGCTTCTCGAGACGTCGCAGGAGAGGAATGAGGCTGTGCTCCACTCCAGTACCGTCGACATGAAAGCAATGGCCTAACATCAGTAGAGCAGTTAACTCTACTGTAATAGCCCGTTCGTCGTGTAAAACCCATTTGCTGGGGCTTCTGAGATGTCGTATATAAATAACTATGCAAATAAGTAAACTGATAAGCGAAGTCGGTCATTCTATCTACACCACATGACAGGTATCACATTTTACCTTATAGGTATATATATATATATATATATATATATATATATATATATATATATATATATATATATATATATATATATATATATATATATATATATATATATATATATATATATGTATATATATATGTGTGTACGTGCGTGCGTGTGTGTGTGTGTGTGTGTGTGTGTGTGTGTGTGTGTGCGTGTGCGTGTGCGTGTGCGTGTGTGTGTGTGTGTGTGTGTGTGTGTGTGTGTGTGTGTGTGTGTGTGTGTGTGTGTGTGTGTGTGTGTGTGTGTGTGTGTGTGTACGTCCATTTCAACCACCACATGCGGCACGGCATCCCGTTCCAACTTGTTTCAGAAAGTCGCATGTTTGAAGCAGCCAACGGATTTAGAAAAGTGGACTTATATGTCTGTGACCTGTAGTTTATCTTGAAAGGCTTTGAAAATATACTATCTGTTTCTGTAGGGCAAGTACTGTCGACCTGTATTTTCGAGAACGACGCTGGGAAGAGTCGATTCGATTATATTTGTCAGTAAATTTTGTAAGTCTAGCCTATATTATCTTTTCCACGCTCTTTCAAAACGCAATAAATGCAGAGGTAGGATGCTAATTATTAAAACAGTTCTTATCGCCTCCTTCGAAATCTTCTACTACTTTTGATGTCTGCATTATACGAGGAGAGCTACCTGTTGGGAGTACGAGGTTGTGTACAGGGTGCCCGAACTTTTATGCTTCAAGGTTTCTTAATATTGCGCAAATGCCACTTAGCTGGACTGAACCAAGGTAATGTTGTGTGCCGTCGCTCGGAGGTAATGAGATTAATTTTGAATTACACCTAATTACATAATTAATACAAATTAATTATTCACCTTATCAAATATAATCATTAGTTGAAAGTGTCAATGAGAAAATTGTAAAGCAGCATGAAAAAAACTTGCTGAATACGTGCTACACAAAAGGATTTTTCCGCACGTGAAACAAGCCCCCGCGAATACACACAAAATGCCTCGAGCGACCAGTAGTCGTTCAACGCACGAAACAGCATTTTCTCAAAAGAAGTAACTGGAACGCCAATCCACTTCCTCGGACATCTGAAAATTATTACCTTGAAACTACTGATGTCCCGAAAATTCTTTTCACGTGCATACGCCTTGTGAACTCACCGGCTATAATTCCTTGACTTAGATATGTACCGTAATGTAACTAATTTAAAAGCAAATTATCATATTTATGGTAACTATTCAATCAGGCGTAGGAGGAACACCCAATCCTGAGTAACAGTTAAAAAATACTTTGCTTCAACAACTACCTATCTGCTTATCCGCTTGCAGAAGTGCAGCCATGACGAAAGCAAAAAAGGGCTCCTCCCTATAATTTATAACTCACTAAGTTAACTTCACATCATGGAAACCAGAAAGAAAGAAAAGACAAGAACATAGAGGACGAAGATAACCTCTACCACAGCCACAAAAAGTTACACAGATGCAACTGCCTCGTAGGAATGTAATGGAGGCGAACATTTCTCGAATCAGTATATAAATGCTCTAAATTCACCAATTTAATTCCTCACACATCATCGTAGTTGGTCACTGGAGCGGCGCAGGTGGTCTGACGCACCCATGCTATCCATGCGACAAGTGTTTAAAAAAATTAAATTATGGGGTTTTACGTGCCAAAACAACTGCCTGATTATGAGGAATGCCATAGTGGGGGGGACTCCATATTTATTTTGACCACCTGGAGTTCTTTAATGTGCAACTAAATTTAAGTACGTGGTTGTTTTCGGATTTCGCCCCCATCTAAACGCTCCCGCCATGGCAAGGATTTGACCCCGCGACCTCGTGCTTAGCAGCGTGACACCAAAGTCACTAAGCAAATATGGCGTGCATACACACATTATGCTGGCTTGTATTTCTTCATTTCTTCTTATTTATGTTAAAAGAACCGGCCGCTACGACACATCCCCCGTTGTGGGTATCTGTCATAGTAGGAAACTACCATCCTAATCAACACGCGGCAACCATCTCTAAAAGCTTGCTTCCGTTGGCAATAGAGGAGAAGATGCGTGATTATGGCCGAATAGAGAAACAGATTGAGCTCGGATGGGATGATCTAGGCCTGGCTCACTTTTTTTTTGTCGGGCAGCTGGTTTACCGCTTATTATGTTCCTGCGTAATGCTTCGCATGTGTTTCTGCGAGGAATGTTGCAGCTTCGTCTTGTTTAATTTGTTCCCCACCTGGTCGTGACATCGACCTTTGCGCGAGTACAAGATTACTTTTTTGTAGTTTTCTTAAAGGGTTTGTTGAGACATACCGTTTCCTAAAACGTAGTTTTAGCATGTATACATTCCTTTAATGTTTCTAAAGAAAACGCTCTCTGATGCAATACAGTAGATGCGCCGCTTTCAGCATCTCTTTATCTCACCCTCTAGTTGAGATGTGGATTCCAGTATGCGTAGCGTGTACGCGGCTCAAAGTTGCTGCCTGAGTGAATGTTTTTGCCAGATGCATGTGTTTCTCTGCCTAAGTATTACCTATGTGTGCTTAAACATCATTGCTTGTGTAAAGCTATTGCGCTTTTCTTGCCATGTAGTAAAGAAAGAGAAGTTCGATTATGTTCTCATGGTTAGAGCGCCGGGCCTCTTTTCTGGAGGCCCGAGGATAGATGCCGCCATCGGGAACATAGTTCAATTTTTTATGCGAAGCATATTACGAGAGCTCAACCCAGCTCCTCAGGCGCGGCGGTGTCGCCTTCAATACCACGTGACACCGTGACGTCACGACAGAGGAGAAGTGGCTTTGGCTCAACTCTTGCAAGATGGGCTGGGTGGGAATCGAACCAGGGTCTCCGGAGTGTAAGACGGAGACGCTACCACTGAGCCACGAGTACGATGCTTCAAAGCGGTACAAAAGCGCCTCTAGTGAATGCGGTGTTGCCTTAGATACGAGCTGTTTCCAACGCTCAGGCGTGCGTCGCTTGCTCAGGCGCACATTTCGTTGCCGCGCCGAACGCTGCGTTGCTCGACGCTCACCGCGTCCAATGTGGGGCGCGTAGTCGCTGCGCCGTAGCCCATTGTAATGGCGGGTCGACGGGAACGCTGTCGCGTTCCACTCTTGAAGGCGAAGCAGAGTAACGCGTGAGTTGTTTCTTCGTCTAGCTGAACCAAATATAGCCAAGCAACAGCAGTTCACCAGGCTAAACAGTGGTTCAACAAGTAAAATAAAGGCTAGTATGCTTCGCATCCTGGGCTTAACCTTACCTAAGCCACAGCCATTTTTTAAGCGTGAACTATTCTGTAAAACAGCAGCGACCACTGCACCACCAACACCATCAGCAGCAGCCAGCAACTACTGTAAGGAAAGCCGCGAGATTTGGCAAAGTTACGCTTTGAAAGGCTCCACGCCAGGGGCTTTATTGGTAATAAAATTTATTCTGTTCATTTACAAAGTTAGCAGAGGACGTAAAGGTTTTGGAGAGCGTGAACTGCAAAAGCGGCTAATCAACCCTCTCATCCGCGAAACCCCTTTTTCCCCCGCTCTTTATGTATACTGTTCAAACTCATGGTGGGCACTGCAATTTTTTGCACTCGGTCTATTAAACCAGCGCAAAAAATCCTTGGTGCGAAGGAAGAAGAGAAGAGAGAAAATGATAAATGAAAAGTAGGGAGGTTAACCAGGACTGAGCCCGGTTGGCTACCCTACACGGAGTTTCAAACTATCTACGTATGAATATCCGCAAAAAGAGGCTGAAATTTTTTATTAGGTTCCGGGGTTTTTACGTGCATAACCGCAATCGGATTATGAGGCGCGCCGCACAACTCCAGATAAATTTTGACTTCATGTGGGTGTTTCGCGCGCACCTTAATCAAAGTACACGTGCCTTATTGCATTTCGCCGCCGTTGGAAGGCCGCCGGGATTGGATCCCTGACCTTTAGCTCACCACAGCCACACGATAGCCACTGGGATACCGCGGTGAGTCGGAAAAGAGGGAATGGTAATTGTATGGCAGGGAGATTATTCAGGCTGATACCGATTGGCTACAGCGCACTGTAAAGGAGCCAGCAGTCGACCAGCGAAAAAGAAGAACGGATAAGTTCGCGCACGCAAACCCACGCTCAAGCGTAAGTCGTTTCCGCGATGCGGTCCCGTGGTCTCGCGGTTTTCAAGAAACGCAGCAGCGCTTCTTGTAACACACGTGGCCGTGGTATTAGTATCCCCTCTCAGAATGGTCGGTCATCTGATCGCCTCACTACAGTAATAAGGGCTAGTCCGCGATCAACGTTCGAGGACAGTGGCACAAGCAATTTTCTTTAGCACATGTGTGTCAGTTAATCGCACCACCATTTCAGTTAGCAACGGCTGAGCTTTCTTTTAGCGAAGCGTCTATTCGCAGCTAACACTGCAACGGCGCCTTGTATCCAGTAAGATCTCACAAATATTTTGTTACCATGCGTCGGCCTATTTCATGTGCACGGGCTCGTTAGGGAAATGCGGTGAACTCCTACTTATTTTACGGTCTTCAGCTCTAGGTCAACGTTTTTCCACTTTAAATGCGTTGTTTTGTCCCATAACTGACACTCTTAGCCATGTACTGTAAGAAATATTACTGTAAACAAAAACCATCTCAATCTAGAGCAGCAATGAGAGAATCCGTACTTGAAAACTTTAAGCTTTGAACCGGTGAGCACGGAAACATTTGACCCGAGAGTTTAACAATGAAAGTTTATTTCTTGTAGTGCTCGCGCCTCCTGTTTACAGTTTCGTGCAGTTTTTATGTCGTCTGCTTTTTGTCTCTTGCCGGCAGTGATACGTGCCACATAGCGCGAGAAACATCCGCGCGGCTTCTATATCTTTAGATAGATTTGCCTTCGCGTATAGGAGTATGCCAAGCGTCGGAGCTCATTTCCTAATTAGCCGGCGCGTTCGAGGGTGAGCTACCCTTTCTACGACGCAGTCTGCATGCCGTATGCAGACGGAAGCCACTACAGGAGCCGGCTACCGATCGATCGCGGCCCGCATGAATAATCTAGCCACGCCCGCGGCCCCGGCCCGTCCGAAGTGCTCTCCAGTCTGCGTGAAGCAGCGGATGTGCATGCATCTCAGCAACCACCCGCCGTCGTACGTCACTCAAAACACTCTTCACCCTGTCTCGGCAAGTGCGCAACTGCGAGGCGACGCGCTCTATTTGTGCCGGCACCTGCTCTTCTGAGGCATTGATTTGGGGTCCAAATCCGGAAAGTCATTTTGGCCGTAATCACTGCTGTTTCATTGGGCATACAAACTCGTTAGTATTCTCGTTATTTAGACTGATTGGCGTCTGTCCTCACGGGGCACTGTCATATGAAGGGCCGCTCACAACAAGTAAAAGTTCGAATGAAAATATGCAGATGAATCTTCCGTTGTTATACATTTGCATTGTGCGTCACACATGTCGATTTTCGCATGTTGGGTAGAGACATGTGGAAGTTATACGCGATACAATGTACTTATCTGCTGCTGCACAAGTATTCGGACGACCATGTACAATCTCCTTTCTGAGTGCAGGCGGTCCCGGACACCCTTTACAATAATCAATGCCGATGAAAATGAAGTCGCAACATACCGCGACTGGATCAGCGTTACCACTGTGAAGTATGACTCGAACTTGAAAACACAAAAGAACTTCCCCTCCTTAGGCAACTTCCTTTTGCGTTGAATAATTTGTACGTTTCACTGGTGATGCAGGCGTGTTTCAACGTTTGAACAACCGTGGTTTTCATCTGGAAAGCCAGAATTCCTTGAAGACTCAAAGCAGGTTTAGTTTTCGTGAAATGTTCGGAAAGCACGGCAGCCTCCTTGCCCGTTCACGGGGTGGTCGATCGTGGTTTCCACTCTCAGACTCATTGGTTGCGTTCATCAAGAATATTCAATGCGACGATGCTCTTATACGCGGCTTTAAATGCATGTCAAACATAGGATATCGTCAAGAATAATCCGAGAGCTCTTCCCCCAAAGCCTCTCGCATTGCGCCTGTGTACTTCGGACATGAATCCATACGAATCATTAGAATCATTCTCTCATTCAGTGTTCATTGATGTCATGCTAATTTTATTAGCGAACAGATGGATCATTTCTGTGACGCCATGGCTTAGGACACACAGGACATATGCGACCAAGGTGGTGGCTGCAACATGACGATTAGGATGTCCAGTCTTCCTCAGCAGCTTAAAGTGGTGCGGTAACAGAGCTAACTTGCAGCTCCGTACAGAAATCGCAATTCAACATCTATGTTGAACACACAGCTCAATATTTACAGGGTTAAGAGCGCTATATCATGCAACGTATTGTGTGACAAATCTACCTTTTCTTGTTTGTGATGATATGCCGCGTGTTGTCTGGTGGAATAAAAGAAAGTCAAATAAAACCTTCCCACTCAGAATCGCGCAGAAACTCCAAGAATGTATCTGCAAGCTTTTTCTCCGTCACCCCATGGTTGCGGTTGTCCGATAAGCATTGTTTTTTTAATGTTATCAGTAATCGCCCGTGTTCCAGTGCACTGACAAAACAATTGTCGAGCATCTGACCTTGCCACAGGAGCTGAGAACTCTAAAACGACGTCTTCTCTGTCGTCTCTTCAAACACACACCCACTCGTGTCCCAGAGTACGGTGGGATGAAAGAAGGTATACTGGGGTAATGATTGAAGCAATACCATCCCGTATCGCAAATGTATAACGCTAGGAAAAAATAAAGACTTTCGAAAAGGTAAAGAAGGTTACGTATTTTGTGTGCGGATGTCCAGGAAGGAGTTTTCGAAGTGAAACAAGACGATGAAAAAGCGTCCCGTTTTATTTTGAAGAGGAGAAATAGGAGAGCTGGAAAAAAGATTGGAGAGAATAGGATTCACATCACGTGATTCACACTCCAGTCTACAGTACAGGGCCAACCAGAAAAGTGCAATAGATTTGTGGTTTCACTTTCTTGTGGATGGTGGGCTGTGGCTTGCGAGGTTGGCTTGCGAGGTGCACTTTTAGTAGTGCCTCCCTTTTGAGCACTTAACCTTGAAGCTCATTGTTTTGAAGGTTAAAAAGCAGCCTCCTTTGTAGAATTGAATATTTAAAATCTTCTTGGATTGATGTCTGGGGTGATTAGTATTTTATTACGATGTTGCTTATGTATTGTGCTTTGTGGTGGTGAAGCACGATTTGCTACCCATAATACTATTCTGTCTTCGCCATAGTTGCGAGAAGGCTGCTTAGCTTTAAAAAGATGGTAATTTTTCTTTTGTGTTGTGGGGTAAGGTGCCGTTTAGTGTACTTGAAAATATTTTTTACGTTTTGTCAAATGTAGTTGTAATAATTCATTTTGCTTTCTCATTTTTGAAAATCTCTCGTCTTACCTGAAACACATCGTCCTTTAAATTCTTTTAAGAACTTTCCTTTCTCTGGTCATATACACTCATATTGTTAGGTAATGATAAAAATCTTCTGTGTTTTTCTTTATTTCAAAATTCAGCGTCCTGTAAGGCCAATGCTGAGGCAGAAAGGAAACGCCCATGAACTGTTATTGATTGTCTTAAGAGAGACGTCGATGAGAAGTGCTTTGACATCTGCTTTATGCTTTTTATTCAGTTACGTGCGCAATATTCGTTCTATTTTTGAGTCAATTCGTTCCATAATCCTCAGTTACCTATGTATCTTGTTATAAATAGGTTTATTTGTCTGCCGTAAGGTGAACTACTTCTATGACGAGAGTTTCCACTATTTTATTTTATTTAATTTCAGTAAATGATTTTACATAACCGAGTGCGATGCTATAAATTTTTGATGTTTTAAGGGTCCTAGCCTAAACGGTAATAACTGATGGATCAAAGTTATTTCATTTTCGGATGACTTTTAGTAAGCTCAAGCTACCTTACCTAGATATAAAGCAAGGTGGACAAAGCAGATTGCCAGATCACAATTGCCACAAATACGTGAATGCTATATGTAATGTTCTATTCTCCGTTTTCTACTTGTTTTTCTTTTTTTGCTAGAACAATACAGATGATATAATTCACTGGCACGAGCGAAGATCCATAGCGGAATGTGCTGGAGTTTTGCGAAAAGCGGGCTACAAGTGCACGATCATGTGAAAAAAAAAGAAAAACGCACACTCAGCAATGACTAACAATCGGCGCATAAGCATGTCGGAGGGAAAATAAATACAATGCACAGAATTGGAGTGACTGCATCTACATCCCGAGAAGCCCACCATCTGCGGAAAACAAACTTACTATAAGGTAGATTAAAGCGTCTTGACGTAAGCAGCATTTCGGGTCTTCAGAGACTTTGGTTATACCACTGCCAAGCCGCCCTACGCAAGCGGGTGAGTGGCTCGAGATTATTTGATTTAGGCTGTTCGTGTAAGGCAGTAATTACGTCTATGTGCGACCAAGGAAAACAGGCAGCTCGTGCATTGCACACTGACTTTCCCCCCGTCCAGTTTATCTAGAGAAAGAAAACAGTCTCTCAATCGTCGACTGCAAGCGTGGCAAAAGGTACGCGGTATTTATGAATTTGCCACTCGTACCGAAGGTCTAATTTATGAATCTCGAATTTTTCTTCTTTTCCTTTTGTGAGAGATCCTCAATTCCATCAGATTCTTCAAATATTGTGTGTTCCTCAAATCGCACATGATAGATAATTTTACCATACGAGATAATCGAAAGGTTCTTTTCTCAGTAGTGAGCTGCTCTTAAAATGGCCGAATATGTACGAACATGTGTGCTAGAGGTGAAGTTCTACTTATTTATCTATTTACTTTGTTTACTTGTTTACTTATTTATTTATTTTCATTCGTTCTGCGCTTAGAGGCGCAGGCTACTACAGCGACGATTGATTTCAGTCAACCCAAAAGAATATTAGAATTCAAACCACTAACAAGTATTACACTCTAGGAATGGATTTGGGGTATTATGTCTTTGTCAATAAAAAAAGAAGGCCCTTAATTCCCCTTGTCCTCGCTTATTGCTTAGCGAGCATGTAGGGCGTGGCAGTGTTCATTCCATGAGGTAGCATTCGAACGGTCATTCTGCAATTGCTTTTCCTTAGATCACGCGATCTTTATGTCTACACTTTACCCAGTGTCCCACATCTGCCACTGTAGCCACGAGTGGCACTAGCTAGCATTCCCAAAGCTATTTGTTAGAAATCCATGTGCACGAGTCCATAATAAACTAGACCCAGCGACAGTGGTCGCCACCACTGAATTTGCCGAGCCTCAAAGGCGTTATGCGGATGCTTTGTATTCGGCTCCCACTAGCATCAAACTCCTTCATTCTTAGTCTTTCATTTCGTTTTCTTCTGCATTAAAATTACAAAGTCGATTATAAAATTAGCCTTTCTTTTATGTATTTACACACTTTCATAAATAACACTTCGTATAGCCTATGCCTTTCTTTCATGTGCTCGGTATACAAGACGTTAACAAAAGAAATCTCAAAAACGCTCAAGGCCTGCAAGGGCATAGCTCGGCAGGAGTAGGAAAGTGATTCTACTTTTAGTGGCTTCGTTATGGGAAGGATTCACAGAAGCGTTACATCGGCACGGTGGAATTACAACGCCATTACTGTGAAATAGCCGAGATGGCGAGTAATGGTGAAGTAAATCAATATGACGCGAACACAAAAAATCGTAACATATCTGGTAGAGAAATTGAGTGTTTTAAATTGATGGTGGGGATGATTGCCTGGCCGTACGCCTAACATGCTACTCTATGTGACCGAGGCTCGGGTACATTAGGCACGCACGCAACCTGCACAACACGCAGTAACCTGTAACTGTAGTGTCTATAGGCCAGAATCTCGGAGAACGTCTAAGGTGACGTTTGTGGCACGCGAAGATGCACCTTAAGTGCGCCTCTTAAGACGCACCTGTGCGTCTTAAGAGGCGCTGCCACGTGAATTTAAACAATCTGATATGTGATAAAATCGGCATGTATGCAGCAGTTCACGATGGGCTCCTGAGGGAGGCAGGCTGAGTCTGCATGCCGCTATTGCTGGCAGCAGGGATAATTTGGTAATGATCAAAAGAACGATGGCTGAGAAGCGCTCCTTTGATACTGCGATATTGCGACTATTCTCTAGATAACGTTTTCTCATACTCGTGTTGTCCTCCGTTGGTGTGCGAAGGGAGTGAGGAAGAAAATAAGAGACACGAAGAAACATGCGCAGCGCAGATTCCCAGCCAAAATTGTATATCTAGAAACGCTTACGGCACGCTTTCGAAGTGGGAAAGCCACTCCCAAGGATACCTTGATCCGGGTGTGTTGGTTCATCTTGATCGCCCACAGCGCTCAAACAGCGCAAAGCTCGAAGGTGGAATACGGCACTTGTCCATTGAAGATGATGAAGGTAATTGTTTTTTACGTTGATGTCACGTATGTGCCCTTTTTTGCGTTGCCAGAACCCTGCCAGCTATGCCAACGGCTCTTCGTGTGTATTTTTCATCGTTTAGTCCCTGTTTTTGCAGCGATAACAAAATGGACCCTCCGATTATTGCTGTCGTGAACTTATGGCATGACATTCTGAGTTCTGCTGTCAATACGAGGTCGCGCATTCGAATCCCTACCAAGGCAGTCCGATCACTACAAGCCTATTTTGCGAAAAGTGGTTGTTCTCTCCTTATTATTTTTTTTGCTTTGAAAGGAGTAGCCTCAGGCAGTCAACTTCTATCTGTATCTCATCATTACTGTTTTCCTCAAAACTGTTGTGTTAGCCCAGGTCCTACAGATCTCTCCAACCAACCATCCATTCATCCAACCAACCAACCATCCATCCGTCCATCCATCCATCCATCCATCCATCCATCCATTCATCTATGTATCCATCCATCCATCCATCCACCCATCCATACACCCGCCCATCCATCCATCCATCCATCCATCCATCCATCCATCCATCCATCCATCCATCCATCCATCCATCCATCCATCCATCCATCCATCCATCCATCCAATATCTATCTATCTATCTATCTATCTATCTATCTATCTATCTATCTATCTATCTATCTATCTATCTATCTATCTATCTATCTATCTATCTATCTATCTATCTATCTATCTATCAACGACCAACAACTCGATCCCAAATAGTAGCTGAGTCAAGACTCGTTGAACTGTGCTGTCCGTGAAGAGAACGGAATTGAGGTGGGAACAACTGAGGATAGAATTAAACGTAAATATGCATCTGAGATCACACAAGGCGCAAAGGGTGTGAGGAGGGTGGAAGGAGGTGGAAGGAGAGAGCGGCGGTTGGGCCTTATTGGCCACCACTGTATCGTAAACAGGAGCGGTGACTCGGAGATCAGCCTCCGAGCCCCCTCCCCCACCCCCCCCAAAAAAATATAGATACAAAGAGCTCTCGTGAGTATGGGCACACAAGTATGGCCAGGAGGGAAATGCGAGAAGGATGGCGATCGCATTTTGGCGAGATGAAATCGGTGTGCCTCTGTGGGCGGCATTTCCGATACCCGTGTCTGCTGTCTCAATCACATTCCGCATGCAATAAAGGGCAGCTGGCCCCTGCGTTTCCTTACTCCTTACTCTGGGTTTTCTTCAGGTATGACCATGGGGGGGGGGGGGGGGGGGGGGGGGCGAGTCCTAGCCGAATTTCCTCACTGTAAAATAAATATTGAAATGAAAAAACCTATCCGCATGTCATTAGAAATGATAGATCGGTTCGTTTTCATACCTCACAAAGGGTGCAACCGTACACGGAACATAAAAGTGAAACCAGCAGGCCTCTAGGTTGGAATAGGCTGAAAATCGTGGCCATTTGTCAAAAGTGTCTCAATCTGCTTACGCTGCTTCTATGGCAGGACTCAGGTAATATGCGAAGAAATAAATGCATATACACGCTAATCTCAGAAAGAAAAAAACGTACATCCCTTAAACCATACTCCTTGATGTAATGCATTCGCCATACTATATTGCGAAGTGGGGAAATTGAGACACTTGTTCTACATCTCTCTGAATGATCCAAGTCAGCGTTTCTCGTGGAGATGAAGGGAAAGGGTATTGCTTTTTGCTTTTGATCACAGGCCAAAAGAGCTGCCACTTCGCGTACCGAAAAAAAGAATTCATATGTTATGCACGCGTGCAGGAAATACTTACGATGTGCGGGTTATCTTAAGGCAGGTTGTGCCCAGTAATCAACAACGGCTGTGACGACGCTGTGCAAGAGTGAATATCTTCTGAAAGTTTGCAAGAGCTCTGCGACAAAGCGACTGGTTGTGCCAGTGTTCCTGCAGCCTTTCGGAAACCACATCACAAGTCATGCAAGCAGATATTGACAAGTTCACATTATCTTTTTCTTGTGCCTAGTCTTTACCGGCTAGTTGCTAAGGGCTATCGTTCGGATCAAGACGCATCTGGATGTACCTTCATGCATCAGAATGTTATCAAATGCTGTTGACCGATTCTGCAGTGATAGACACATTTCGAATCAAAACCGATGGGGTCATTTTTTGTTAGTCACAACTATACGAAGGCAACAGATAAAAAAGCCAAGGAAAGTGGAGACGACCCACCACTCGAAAAAAAAAACACTTGCAAAATAAGACGTTCGCGAATTGGGCCCCAGGAACATAGGACCAGCATCTCCAAATTATATTTTCTTCATAGATGCTAGAAGACCCAAAAGCACGAGATTATAACGCAGACGCAAGAATAATGCACACTACCTAGAGGAAGCCAATCTCACACACAATAGCCATGCGTGCCGGGTGAGACGCGAAACGTCTACTTGCATGCCATTTCTTTATATAAACGCACGTGCAGGGAAAGACGCTGCAAACGACCTGTGATAAGCACCGCCAATTCCCATGTGGACGGCGGTTTCTGGTTGCACGCACGTCCGAATAGCTCCAGAAGTGATGGCGTCGCTCAGAACGCGTTCTCGCCACGCGATTCCGCCTTCGAAGATGAGAACAAACGGCTCTCAGTGATCGCAGCTCGTCCCACGCGGCGAGAAGAGAGCCGAGGGCGTCGTTCTACACCGCGGCCCACTCGAGCATTCCCGCATCGATTGCTATCGCCGTCGCGTTCCGCCACGCCGAGTCGTTCCCACGGCGCCAATGTGCTCGAACAGAAACGGGAACAAAAAAGAACAGCATGCCATACGTGTAGTGAACTGGTGCGCAAACATTTGGAATTTCGAAAACAAATCGGCTCGTAATTTTTTTGCGTTGTTGTTTAATGAACAATGAAACTGTGTAGAGATATGCCACCGAAGTGCCGGCTATCCCGACCATCAAAAACAAAGTTCAGCAACTTACGAATGCAGGACAAACAAAGCAATATAGAAAAGGGGGGAAAATCTTACCACTCCTTGTTAGTTGTGAATGCGAATGGATTAACGTTCACTTGAATGCCGCTGAGCGGCCCTTCGAGTTATGAACCCCATGAGGGCAAGAGGCGCGTTGAGACAGTCGGCCAACACCTCCTAGATTGCACAAGGTCAGTGAACTTCGATTTCTGATGTCATGATACTTTGTCCGACTTCCATAGAATCTAATAGGGACGCTCCCGAGTAAGCCGCGGTGATTTTGACGCCCCAGCTTTCGTCAAGCCGGCTTAGTCCTCCAAATGTCAGTCCAACTAGCACGACGTAATACTGCAGAGTGCACAGGCCTGCTATCCAGGAGGCGCTGGTTTAGCCCAGTCGGTAAGAGGCTCAGCTTGTGGGCCTGGCGTCGTAAGCTTGAAACTCACCACCACCAAAGGTTATCCTTCCGAATTTATTGTTTTCTTTGTAAATTGATTTCTTTAATGCGATTACCCAGTCGCATTAGGACGCAGTCAAGAGCTTGCGCGGACAAGGAATGTGCGGATAACACAGGCTTCCGAGAGCGAGGATGACGTGGCTACTCGCGAAGCCCTCTCCCCTCACGCAACACGTGACGTTCTGATGCGCCAGGTGGCTCCTTTCTCCGGCTTTACTCCATGGAGGGGCGCTTGTGACGTGGCGTTTTTCGCCTGTCTGTACGACAAACGCCGGCTTATTCGCTTATAGGGCCATTTGATGCATCCTTATCAAAATAGTCAGAAGGCGAAATAGAGCCGAAATATAGCATCAATTAACACAGGTACAGCCTGCTATACAATATTCGTAGTCAGAACACAGTGCATCCGTGTCATAGAAACATCTAGTCACAGCCTGCGTTACTAAAGCAGCCTCTCTTAATGCACTGCCGGCAGGAGAAACCAAATGCGGTAAACAAAGCACAAAATGCAGGACAAGTTAACGTATACGTGTAATGCTAGATACTAAGCAGGTTCACAATGGGTCGTCTTTAAACAGACTGTGTGTGGTTCTTATGTATCAGTAAGTTACGAATAGCTATCGCAGTGTATCATGGTCCGGACTTGACCAGTTACCAAGAACCTTCCCACAAATAAAGCACGCCTATCCGGTTGGTCCGAGCGGCTGCGCAGGTTATCTTTCTGCGCTTTTACTTCGCGCACTCAATGACCAGATTTCGTACAGACCACTTAGTGTAATGAGTTATGCTAAGTATTCGCACTGATTCGTGGAGTTACTTCTCTGAAGCCACTTGCATGTAAGGTGTACTTTCGATGCGTCTAATCACGCAAGAGTTGTACTTGGTGTACACGTAGGTTCGTGTATTCTTGTCTGAAGCCACTTGTGTGTGATGTGTCGAACCTAGGCTAAAAATGCGGATAAATACTTAAAGGCGCTTGGAGATGTCGCCTTCATTTGCCGAGTGCCCCATGTCGCCACAACACCGCACAGCAGCAGGCACAGAGACTTCACCCAGGCGACTTGCAATTGCACCTAGCTATAGGAAGTTTTGCTCTCTCCAAAGGTTTTGTTCTTTATAGGAAGTTATCTCCAAAAAGCATCGCCAAGTCGCGAACGCCCGCCGTTAGCAATTTCCAGCCTATTGTTTTTCGTTTCTTCTTTGCCTCAAATCAAAGAATGGCAACAATAGCACAACCGCTATATATTGGATCGTTATCTCTCACCGCGGAAGTGACGGCAACCTCCGGACTGGTTCCCAGCTTAATCGGTTTATAGCAGATGATCAGTACAGATTTCATGCCTCCAATGAAGAAGAGATTGTGTGTCTACGAAATGCAGATGAAACATAAAGAACGCAAACCAGGCATGCAGAGTTGGGGTTCGTGTTTATTGCCCAAGTCTTTGTGTCATCTGCACGGCACGTCTAAAGTACCCGTTTACGACTGGCAGTGAACCTCAGACGAATGCCAACCACGGGGAAAAGCTTTTTCGCGGACGCAGTGTAAGGGCTCGCAAATATTGTGTTCTTCTGCAGCACCTCGTTTTACTGACGACTCCAGTTCTTTGTAGAGCTGAAGTGCCGCAAAAGCTATAAGGGAAGAGACGGACAACTGGCTGTGGCAGCCGTCATCGTCCTCTACGAACCGTTTCCAGCAGTCCTTTCTGAGAAGAAGCAGCCAGGCACTAAATGTGGGCCCATTTGTTGGCGATATTATTCTCATGATCATGTTACGATCTGTTATGGCTCCATCGCGCTGTGTAGCTGGATATTTTTAAAGATTAGCGCTTAGACGGAGCCCAATGTGTTTGTGTTATTTCTCGTGCTTCGCGTAGGCACTGGTCTTTCTATACCTGAATTTTGTTATACTATGCTTATGTCCTTTTCAATTACGCGCCTGTCTCCGAGCCATTGTCATCTCAGTTTTCTGTGTGCTGTTCAGCCCACATGACGAATAAAACAAAATGAAGGATTAAACAGTATTATTTTTCACTAAGCTGAAAATTTTTATTATCACAACCGCTCAAACAAAAACTTTGATGTTCCTGTATCCGCGACAAGGGAACGAAACTACTCTGCGACGCCGCGGGCGTGCCGGCAAGTGTAGTGAGCAACTTCATCGTAACCGGGTTGATGTTGTATGAGCTCGTGGCCTATATATCATTGTGATTTACTGAACTCAATTTTATTCTATTAATCTCAGCCACGCCTTCATCAGCACGGATTCCAGGACCGCATTCACGAAGATTTCCATTAGTACGTCTCCTTCGCCAATGGCCCTTTGTCTACGGCAACATGTCCAGCGTCAGGATTGGCTGAAACGTCATCCAAGAGGATGCACGCCGAAGCGGCTTAATCTGTTCGCCGAAAAAGTCCGAGTTGCTCATCATTCGGAATAAAAGAGAAACGCGCTCAGACTCCGATACGCCTTTTCTACATTCCCGTAAAAGTAAGCGGGAACCCGGTCCCGCTAGTGGCCGAAATTCGGATGCTCGGAGTATGGGTGCAACAAAACACGTGCAGTAACGAAGTCATTAGCTAGCCTCAAACGACAGCCAGGCAGCTAAATAACCTCTTCAGAAGGGTGTCGAGTAGGCGGCACGGTGTAAACAGAAAACAAGCGCAGCAACTAATAGAGGCATTTCTAATCAGCGGGATAGCATGCGTGTCTCCATATGTGCACCTTAGGAAAGCTAACTTGGACAAGGTCAACAGGCTCAACTGCAGAGCCTATAAACAGGCCCTTGGACTGCCAAATAGACCAACAACCAGTGAGGTTTTAAAAATAAACCAGCTATCTACGTGGACCCCGCTTGCGCGGGCAATGGTCCTTGCACAGTCGCTGCTGTTGGTGACTGCGGTCGGACCATTAGCTCCGCCACGGTCAATACCTCCTCCATTGTGGAGGCGGAAGAGGTCGCAATTGCCATGGGCGCGTGCCTACGTGATATCAAATTCGGTGTGTCACACTCTAAATCGTCCATAAGAAGCTACTCTATTGGGGCAGTTGGCCCCATTGCAAGCATACTTCTCAAACCTTAGGACATTATCCATCTAATGTGGGTGCCAGCGCATGCCCGCAAACCGGCTAACGAAGCAAATCACCTAGCCGCCCGAGCAGCAGGTAACTGGGAAGTGGTATGGCTCGACCCTGGATAGCAGGCTTCAACACATCCTCACATATCACGGATCAACTCAATTTTACAAGGATTTGCGCAGATCGTATCCGTTCCCGAACACGATTCTCTCCCGGGAGCAGGGTACGACTTTACGGCTCTTACACACTCAATCCATGCTAAGCCCGAAAAGGTTGGCTAAAATTTCCATGCGAAAGTTTAAACCTAACTGCAGGAACTGAGAAGCACTAACCGCACAACAAGATCACACACTCTCCCTCCCCCCAAGATCGTTTCATGAGCAAGCTCCCACGCTCTAGGCCTGCTAGTATAGTATCAAGACTGATCACTCAAAATGCAGAGTCATGCTGTCAGAGTGGGCTAACCACGTCGCGGCCACAAGGCCTCTACGCTAGCTCCTCTTCCAGGGTCTCAATAACTAATACGCATGTAATAAAGTTCACTTCTCTCTCTCTTTCTCTCAACTAGAAATGCTAGCGTATGAGCTTTTAATGAATAAGACGCATGGTTATCACTTAGAGAAGGTGCTAGAACAAAAATCTCAGGCCACTGAGCCAACAGGAGAATTCGTATACAATCGTTGCACTATTCTATCCTTCAAATAAAGAAATAGCGAATTTATTCTATTATTGAATAAGATATCAAGTCAGCAAAATTCTGCAGCAGTACAGCGAAAGGCATGAACCTGCCACGCAGCCATGCTAGGAGTGCCTGTCACGTCCGTGGAAGCGCGACGTGAAACGATCACGTATACTTCGAGCAAAATTCAAATAACGTTTTGGAGCGGTTGCGATGCGTTTATAAACATTTCGCCAAGCGACGAAAGAGACCCAAAAGGAGGAAGGTACTCAAGGGATAAAAACAACGTGCGACTGGGTACGTTCCCACGGGCACGTGATTTGAGGGCTAACAACACGACTCCCCCCTTCAGCAGTCACAGACAAAAAAAGTTTGGTGCGTCGATGAACTTTCTACGCCTGTTTCTAAATCTGCAAACGCTGCAACATATATTTGCGAGTATCCACACGTATTCACACATCGCGTGATAGCAACTTGACTAAAGCTTCACGCCTTTGGCACTCAAGAGTTAGTCACTCCCTGCCTGGCAGCACATGGGGATTTGCTCGAACGCTGGACGCGTGTACAACTTCGACAACTCAGCGTGCGCAAAAAAACAACAAAGATAACATTTCAATTTATTGAGCGACGCACGACACGGATCGCAGTGCCACCGGAGTCGTTAAACCATCGCTCGCCATAGGCGGATGTCCGTTACGTGCCCCGCTCCCTGGCGTTTTGACGACTGCGCGCTCACACAGTCGTCGCGTAGTCGACAGTGAGATAAGACTCTCGCGTCGCAAACTGCGCGTGACGGCCACGCGCCAGAGTGCGTCGCTCTGACGTCGAGTCGCTTCGAGCGTCGCACTCGTCTCGTGACAGTCAGAGCGTTGAGACAGTCCCGAGACAGTCTGAGCTTCCGACGTGCTGTCGCGACGCATCGAAGCACGCGTGGTACTCGCACAGACGTGGGGTGCCTGCTGTTCTCTTTTTTCTTTTTCTTTTTTTGCGTTCGAGCGCCCGCAGCCCCGGCCAGCCGTTGTTATTGATTCTGAGCTTAGTGCGGGGCTCCCCGCCACGCCCATTGCGCACACCAGCGCGAAGCTGGAGGCCCGCTAAGTACAGGGCTCACGCCGGGCCCCGCTTCCAATTTGACGGGCCACTGGCCTCTGTGTTCTTGTCCATCTGTATGTCTTTGCGTCGTTTCCATTTTTCTTCTCTTCTTTAGTTGTGCGTTTTATTTTTCTTCGGATCTGTTCTTATTTGTAATTTTGAACTTTATCCCGTCAGATGCTCAAAAAGAATGCTGAATCCGAGGTAACAGCAGCAGAGGCCCCGTTCGATGTACCTTCGGCAACCAAGAATACAAATAGTTGTGGAACTGCAGGAGTCACGTTTGCGTGTGCGCATATTAGTGTTCTTATTGCACGTTTCTTAAATGTTTCGTGTCCTTAACGTGCATGCATATGGAACCCCTCTCTGGAAAACGTATCTTTTTTTTTTTGCATTTATGCTGTTCGGTAGACTTCCTCTTTAGAAAGTGTGCAAGTATGACACTGTGAAAGGGGCGGCTTAAATTTTATAACGGTGCCTTAGAACACTTTCATTTTCGCCTAATAGTGAATACCAATAACATACCGGACATGGACGAATTTTTCTTCAACTATGAGGCTTTTCTTTCGAGGAACCCGTATGGGTTTCCTTCGTAGCAGTTGCTACGAACGGGTGGATGTCTGATTTTCCCTGTATTCACCAATAACGTAAGATTTCAATGGGGGGAGTTGACGGGAACCGAGTGGAGGGCAAAGGAAGAGCATATACAGCGGTGGCAATTCGAATATCAATGCTCCAGAAGTGAACATCGCAAAGAAGTCAGATGGCGTGCCAGCACTGTCTGTATAAAGAAAATCCAGCTCATATCATACAATACGCAATCATGTGATAGGCAGAGCATATAAGGCAGCGAAATAACAAAAGCCAACAATGGGGGGAGTTGACGGGAACCGAGTGGAGGGCAAAGGAACAGCATATACAGCGGTGGCAATTCGAATATCAATGATCCAGAAGTGAACTTCGCAAAGAAGTCAGATGGCGTACCAGCACTGTCTGTATAAAGAAAATCCAGCTCATATCATACAATACGCAATCATGTGATAGGCAGAGCATATAAGGCAGCGAAATAACAAAAGCCAACAAAACTTCGGCGCGGAATCAACGGATATATTTGTAAACCTTGGGATGGTATTTCGTGAGGCGTGACCAAAATACCTAATTACACAAAAAATATTCAGTTTTTGATCCACGTGTTATTTTCTTCCACCGAAACTAATGCAACCACAGTTTGGAAACGGGAAAGTGTAGGGATTCTGTCCGCACGACTACGTAATGTGCAAGCCCCCACCCCATCGTGTACATGGAAGCGCGAAGGCCGCTGCAACGACTCAATGTCTTTTAAAAAGTACGGGCCTGGACTGTCGGCTTTGAGCATGCCAAATTGCTTGCCATACGTTTTACATCTTCCTTCTCTCGTCATCGTCACCCACCATGCGCCTTTTTCTTCCCTCCTTCTTTTCCTCCTCCCCTTCCCCCAACGCCGAGTAGCTGGCTAGAAGAAAATACCTCAGGCCGATCTCTTTGCATTTCGTATCATACGCATTTCTTATCTTATCATCTCTCTCTCTCTCTCTCTTTCTCTCTCTCTCTCAACGTCTTCCAACAAGGCGGTGATCCCGTGTTCGAATCCCGGACCAGGACGAATTTTTCTTCAACTGCGGGGCTTTTCTTTCGAGGAATGCGTGTGGGTTTCCTTTGTAGCATTTGGTACGAACGGGTCGATGTCTGATTTTTTTTCTTTATCAAAGCTTGATTAAGAGGAAACTTTAGCCGGGCCCAACTCCAACGCTGCCTATTCAAATACGTGTAAAACCCAAAAACAATTTTTTGAGATAACCCCTGCAGCTATTTTTAATGAAATTTATTGCATTTGAAAGAGAAAGGTAAATTATAGTGACTGTTGAAGCGGATTTTCGATTTTGGGTCAGAATTTTGGTAAAGAGATTGCCAAAAATTTGAAAGTTCACAAGAAATAGCGGCACGAAGTTTAAAAGTTAATAGGTCTGCGTCAAGAACAGATATCGCGCTTCTGCAAGCGGCGTCAATGATATCATTCAAAATGGACAAATGCAAAATGCGAATTTATATATTACGTGACGTTTTTACGTTGTGTACGGAGAATCAGGAAAAGCTGTATTTGCATACTACAATTTTTTTTAGATTCATGCGTAATATATGGTGTATGTCCGCTCCAGATGTACTATTACACGGAATTCGCAGAATTGTGATATAATTTTTGATTGCTGAGTTAGAGTTGTAAACTTGATAGTTTCGCTTTCTGAAGATTTGCGATTTTCCCCAAAATTTTTGTAAACAATGGAAGACCTAATTAAAACAATTGAGGCCAACAGACCCTAGATTTTAGGTTTTTCTTTTAAATGCAATAAGGTTCGTCAAGTTTGGTGCAGTGGTTAACGAGAAAAACGAATTATCCTTTTACATCTATTTAGATAAGACCACCCGAGCTAAAGCTTACTCTTAAGAGTGAGAGCCGCACGAGGGTCAAAAGGTCATTAATACAATCATGTTGTTCACGCAAGTTCAATTTGTTTTCAATGAATGAGTTCTTAAATTTCTGACTCTCATATTTTTTTTCATTATTAAGGGCTAACGGTTTCATAAGTAAGATCTCTCCACAAAGAGTTTACTAATAAATTTGTTTATCTCGGAGACAGGGGCAATTACCTAAGCTCTGGTTTCTTCCCCCAACATCAGCGCAAATTATGTAGCTAGAGTGACCTTCTAAGCCCCTAAGACAAGAATCTCTCTCTTTAAAAGCAGCCGCCAGCGACAACACCCGCACGTGGCGTCACTGCACTAACGCTTTAAAACTAACAAGCCGAGGATGACGAGGCCGCCTTTAACGAAGATAGGTCCCCCTATCGAAACGTTGGCCAGCCTGTCTGAGGCACCTTATCCCTGTTTACAAACTTTATTCTAAGCCCCTAGATAGGGTATTTGTAGCTTTACTAGCAAAACCTAGAGTGACAACGCGTACAAGGGGGTGAAGTCTGTAGGAATGTGCTACTGTCGCATGTACACGCCGCACCACTATATATATATATATATATATATATATATATATATATATATATATATATATATATATATATATATATGGCGACAAATCCTCCGCAGTAATCAGGCCGTGACTCCGGCATGGTGCACGTTTATCGCCTACGTTGGACGTCTAGCAATAGAAATTGATGTCTAAGGCTTGTATTGATGTTATCTCGCGTTCCCATGTGCAAACCAAACTGAGATTTCATCATCATTCTATTCTTGATAACAAGCAGCTCCCAACCGCCAGAAAGCTCGAGAAATACTCTCCACACCTTACTCAAATGAGTGTTGTCGATCCCCAGCCAAATCGCACTTGAACACTAATGAAAACCGAATTTTTCGTAACGAATTTGGTCTAATTTTTCCGGCGTATATGTTTTACCACGTGAGCATGTAGTCCTAGGTCTGTCCTGGTTCGGTGGCAAACAAACAGGTACCCTCAGTGAGAACCACATTTATGGTGACACAGATATATATTGTTATTAACAAACAATCAAACCGATTCATGGCAAACTTTAAACCTAAAAAAGAACTTTGCGTTAACGTTCGGGAACTGTGTGGATAATGTTGAGGCGCGACGTAGGGGAGATCTCCGGATTATTTTCGAATACCCGAGGTTCTTTAACGCGCACCCAAATTGAAGTACACGAGCCTTTTTGTGTTTCGCCAACATTGAAATGTGGCCAACACGGCAGCTGCTCAATGACACTGCCACTAAACTATTGCAGCGACTGAACTCCCACTTCGTCTGTCACTAACCTTACGTTCTGCAAACGCTTGCACGGCGTAAGGCAGTGGTTGCTAGTGCGGCGTTCTGTCTGGGTTTCTGAATATGATCTGAATGCTGCGCCCCAGAAATGGTCGACTTTGCGTGGGAGCAAACAGTATTCGAGCGATTAACTTTCCCCAGCCGTCGAGTCAGATCGATAGGCTTTCCCTATTCGAGAGAAAAGTTTGAGCAAACTGTGAAACGAGCTCGGCAAACAGCAGGCGAGAGATCGATTTAGCATCGAGCGAGACGTGCGGCCTATGCGCCCATACATGTGCACAGCAAAAGTAGAAAGGTTTGTTCAAGCGCTGATAACGGCGGGAAAACACTACAGTGGTGGCTTCTGCTTTGAAGACAGTTTGCTCGCGTGTAAATAAACAAAAATTAATAAAGTTTGCAAACCCCTTTTACACATTGATTTAGTGTACGCCGAGCGAGCGAAAAACATAATAAATGTGCCCTCTAGAAAAATACTTTGTTGTGAAAGTTGTATTCCTCACTCGATCTTTCACTTGTAAAGAAATTATATTTTTGGGGTAGTGTTCCTAGGACGGTTTCTTTTAAAGGAATGATGAATCTGCACTATTGAAACCTGGTAAATGAAATCAGGCCTCGTTAAAAAGGGCTGCTTGGTCATAAATTTTACTTTTCAACATGCGGTGAACGCAACTAGGTAAATAAGTTGAACTAAATTGTGCAGGAATATTTCTCATAAATTTCTTTCACAAATGAGATCAGCTATGATTCAGTAGAAGAAAGCATAGCAGTGACAATGAGATTAATAATATGTTACGCTATGGCACTGTTTTAGCAGAGTTGCGTTACATGCCAATGCAAGAAATACATAATTGGTGACTTGTTTCTATTATAGCAATCAACACTTTAACGTTTATCGTTCTGTAATAAACAGGACTATTTCTAAATTGTAAACACCAAAGTGAGACAGTCTGCGAAGATCTGCCATTTTGTTTAAATTTACTGCGTTGAGATAACTCACATGGCAAGCTCAAGATATGCCATCTAAATGTGATTAACGCGTATGTTCGCATCATATATGAGCTTTCATTAATCAGATCCGGGAAAGAACGAAATCGTATCTGATATAATGTTGGGATGATACAAACCGTACGTGCAAAAGAATCTGTCGACCACTTATTTACGGTTTAAAGTTCACAAGGCAGCTTAACTGAGTTGAACGCAACGATTCGAACTTCCTTTTTCATTGCATCATCCATGACGGGTAAACTTTGCGGCGCAGCTGTCTTTTCAGCATAAGACCAGCGAGTTCACAAAGCGTTCTTTGCATTTTGTTTAAAACAAGCTTTGTCACCACACAACTAGGGAAACTTCGTCCACAGATGGCGCAGTAAGCTCAAGTATATACGAGATTGACCCCAACATACTATTCACCGTATCACCATGTATTCGACATGCCATTCACCAAGACCAGCACAACAATTCACAGACTTCAGATTCGGACAGCGTTAGATCCTTTGTCTGTGTGATGCTGTCTGCTTTTATACATTCTAAAAGGTATAGAAAACTGACAGCACTGTGCGTGTATGTGAAAAGAATGTAGCAGATATAAATAAGATATTGTTTGCACTGCAATATTATAATACTGGCCGTAAAACGCTTTCTGCGGAGACAAATGCTCTTCATATGAGGCCAATATCATACAGTAAAATCTCGCATGTATGGCCATAAAAAATCGCAACACACTGTAACCCGTGCATTAGTATAGCTTTTGAAGAGTAAGGAATGTCCAAATATTAGCAAATCCTATGGGTGCACCTTTCATCACGACACCATATTGCGCAAGCAATTTGCTTTCTTTTGATACTTGCGCAGAGGAAAGCCTCCATAACATATTTGTTGCTGTGTTCGCACGGGTACTTCTATGTAAGAGGAACGTCTTCACACTATGCAATGCCGGCAAAGAATAGCAGAAGACTGCCCATTTTGCGCGACTCTCTCTATTGATCACATGAAATGCACCACAAGGAGCCGCAGGTGGTGATGCATTCATAGGACTCACGACCAACTAACGTGGAAAATCTTATACCTTAACCACAACTTGAAAGAAAAACAGCCAAAAGATTACATTTCAGTGGAGACCCGGCCGAATCGGTATAACTAGAAATGATGACGTGGGCAGGGCTGCTCGGACGTCCCATGAAGAACACTACTGCATTCCGATTCCACTCTCTAGGATAGAGACTTTAAGACAGCTGCGCCTCCTGGCGCACAAATAAATCTCGTCAGCTGAGTGCTATACTGTAACAAATGAGGTTCATCATACTGCACCAACTAAGGCTTGCACGAGAATTCAGGTCTCCAACCGATCTGCACCGCTGCGAAGTATCTCTCTTCTGTTACGGTCATGGTTGGGAGCTGCCTAAACAAAAGCTTATTCAGTCCCAATTGGAATGGCTAACAGTCCTCCATGGTATGTCAGCGGCTGCGAGGATCAACATTCACCACCTGTGCTGCCGTTGTCCTTAGTTTAACATACGAATGCAAACAACGTCAAATTCATTCAGATGATCGTGCGCTGCGTGTACAGGCACTGCTGAAACACTGCACCCCCCCCCCCCGTCCTAATCATCGGCCCACAAGGAAATGGAACCTCTTTTGCGCTTTTTGAAAACGACAGGCTTGTACAAGCGCCTTTAACTGGGTGATGCGATGCACACGCGCGCACATGATCATCACATTCCTGTCTCTATCTCTCTTCCTTCTTCATTTTCCTCTTTTCCCATCAACGAGTGTAGGGCAGCCAATAAGACACTTTTCTAGTTAACAATCCTGCCTTCTCTCTTCGTTTTTTATATCTACCCCGTAAAATTGTGTGCTTGTTCTCGAGTGCTTCGTTCGCCTATAGCGAGGCACGTCTTTTTCACTTCCACATGAACATTCGGATTTTGCGAACTACTCAGTGACATTTGTTTCTTCAGTATCTTTATTATGTGGACCTATGTGAATTTTAGAACTGTTGTCACTTCTTTACGGTTCTCGTTCCGAAATTTATCTAGTTTGGGGAAGAGCTGTGGATGAAGTCAGGTTCAGCAGTAGGCGCCATCTACAGGCACCAAGATCTCCTTAAAAGCAGGCAATAACAAATAAAAAAATACTAGTCATGTCTGAGGTGGAGCTGTCCTGCGATATCATGTTGCACGGTTCAAGTTAGCCTAGAATAGGAAATACGCAAGAGTACTAACCCAACCAGATCGTTTGGTCAAGTTACGGCTTTCTCTTATCACTCTTTTTTCGCTCATTGTAAACGGGACACGCATATTACGCCATGCAGGTTGCAGGCAATTTCGTCTCCGGTGCGCAGCACATCACCAGAAGTGGTAGCAAAGCCATGGACAGCAGTATCAGCGGCATTAACGCCGATCTTCGCATCAACAGTTCGGCTGACCGGTGTGGCTAGGTGGTTCTGGCGTTGTGCAATGGAGCACGTATTTAGTGGTTCGATACCTGGCCACGGCAGTCACATTCCGACGAAGAAGAAATACGAGAACGACCGTGGGTCGTACTTTATGTGCGCGCCAACGAAGCCAGGGCGTTCGGAACTAATTTGAAGCCGTCCACAGCACTGCAGCTCGAAACCCACCGTGCCACTTGAGCACATCAAATACGACAATTTCATTTGACAACAAGAGTTCGCCCTAACAGCAATAGTTGAAGAGGTAAGCTATATGAGTAGCGTATATGACTACCTATATGAGTAGCTTACCTTAGACGCACTGTTACCAGCCATTGCAGTATCGCCGCTGTTACTATTCTTATGGTAGAGTAAGAGTAATTTTGTGTCCTGTAAAAAATTTTCCATGACCAGCCAGAGAAAACACTCAGTCACTACACCAGCACATCGGAATTGACTTGTTTGCTGATTGTATTGTTACTTCATGTGGCAGAGAATACCACAGAACGCATTAGACCCCCCCCCCCCTTTTTTTTTTTCTCAGCTACATCTTCACTTGTTACTTTACCCACTGCTACTTTGATCCCGTAAGGAACAGATAATTCTTTTACGAATAAAGGACCGTATTATTAGCAGTAGTGCAACATACTTCGCAAAATGCCCTCCTCAACAATCGCATGCTAAGCTCCGTGGTATGGCGGTCTCTTGTGAAAAACTTTCCGTCTTCCTAAATCGACTCATCTTATTAATTTTTTCGATGGCCAAATCGCGGGTTACCGCTCCTCGCGGGATCTTCCTTTATACACTTAAGTAGCTTTATCACGAACGTTCAGCGGTACTTTTCTTCTATCCATTGAACACCGCTCTCCTTTTCGATGATTTTCTTTAAATTTACTTGTGTTTTCCAATTTTCTACTGCTATCTCCACTGTAGCATCGCAATCGTCTTGCCTTAAGTCCATTTTTTGCGCACTTCCCCGCGATATAGCACTCTGTCGTCTCCTTTGCGGATTACACGCGAGACCGAATGAGCTTTTCTTAATGCTAAAGTGAACTTTTAGGCCATCTAGATGGTCCTCCGAGTCAACTTGCCTTTAAGCTGTCCGAAATATCCCCAGCGCTTCTGTCAGAGCCAACAGTTCTCCGCGCTAACGAAACGCATCAGACCACCCGAATTCCCCAAACGAAAATGGAATGCTCTAAAAGGTCTTCCCGACCGCACTAACGCCGGTCGACTCCAGGGATTACAGCCGCGCGCCTAAATTGAGTAAAATACGACATCCCGCGGGCCGTGGAACTTCACGGCACGTCGGTTGGTTGGCGACATCGCCCATCGGCTTCTTGCTTTCCTTGGCGCTCTGTTATCCTGCAACTTCGGCGACCTTCCATCTCCACTTAATGTCGTGCTTCGTCTTTTTCTTCATCCTCATTCGGCAAACTCAAATTTCTGCTCTTCTCTGAACCACCGTATATTTATGCCATTTTCAACAAAAAAATGTCGAACAAACCACGCTACGCATCCAGATGTTCTTAACCGCATATCGATTTTCAATTGTTCCAGACCGGCGCGTACTTCCATAAATGACATTGCGGAAACCCCACGTGCTATTCTTTTACGCGAATGCTTGCAGTGCCATTCAGGTAAAAACTCGGGCCGGTTGCTGTAACATACACTGTTAAATAATTTACAACCTTAAAAGTGAAAATGGCGTAAATGTGTCGATAACTCATCCACTTCGGGTGTGATTTATATAATGGACATCCTAAGGATGTGAGTTATTTACACATTTACACCCTGTTTGACTTTTAAGGGTGTAAATTATTTAACAGTGTAGTTCAGCTGTCGGAAGGCGAGCGCTCGGTCTGTCCACACGGAGTTGTGCAAAGTGCATCTGCTTCGTTTTCTTTTTATTTCTGAAAGTGTTGGTCATCCGAAATCTGAACTATTTAGATTGCGCTTAGGAGGCGACTGGCTGGTACCTTAGTTCCGATAACTCCAAGGTCAATGTGCCCGACTGGTTTGCTTCTACATCCCTATTATTCGGAGCTGCTGCGTTTCACCGTCGTGCACGTTGCCATGATAAACGCGCTCGCTTCATTGTCTAATTTATGGCTAATTCGTGGCTTGTTTGTACTGCTTGTAGTGTACCTCTTTCAGTCAAAGAGATTGAGAAAGTTTTCTTATTATTTTGTTATGAGTATAGCTCTATAGTTTACCATTTCGTTAGCCATTTTTTTGGACGGCGGACTCTTCAACAGCGAAACTTCCCCTACTATCAAAGGTATTTATAAAAAAAAGAAGAAAAAAAAACATGGCGAGTTTTTCATACCCTTTAGAGCTTTCGCCAAGATCGAACTCCTAGCTCTCTTGCAGTAGATGTTTCATTTATCGCACAGTGCCTTTAGGCATCCCAGTTATTAGAACCAATTCCACCACCTCTTTAGCTTTCCACGTAATTCCTTCATATTTTGACCGCTTATGAACGTGATGCCCTTTACAATATCTATGTTCATTTTTTCATAACCTCATTTCTTTCACACAACTATCCCTACTTGCTGTGCTAATATGACCATGGTGTAACATATAACACGCTTATTTGGCCTTTCTACGACTAGTGCGTCAGCGCAATGGGAGCTTTCTTTAATTTTGTTTCACTATGCTTTGTTTGTCTCTTCGAGCCTGTTTACGTTTCATGTGCGCTGCTTGACTAAGCGACCAGTAGTAGCTGGCCTGACACCCGATGCCAACCTCTCATATGCTCCCATATAACAACTTGATATCTTGCAGCAATAAATTTAGGTTTTTCCGCTGTCAATATTGGCACTTGAAAGGAACATTGTAATTTCTTACTGCGGCTCCAAATAAACTACACCTCTATAGTTTTGTCTAGACATATCCTACAAACACCCTCAGTATCTTTGCATTGTTTCCTTGCATGTAATGCGAACACTAGCTTTGTGAATACGTCTTCAGAAGGGTTTTATCTGCAGTTCTGATAACATATTGCTGTGAAATAGAATCTCTTAGCAAACGAGCACAAGCGGTGACAGATTATAAAATAGCGCGATCTAATAGTGTAGTAATAGCGCTAGCAATTGGCTAAATGAAACTCAATTTTTTAAATTTAATATAGAGAACCAATTCTTCAGTCCCAGTGAAGTACATGTGCCGTGTAGAATTTAGAGCGCGTAAGATTGTGACAAGTATGGAATGAAGTCACTGTTTCTTTGCCTATAAATACACGATCGCATGCGTATAGGAAAAAGTCAGGATTGCTGTACGTTTATTCTTGGAGCAATTATAATGTCCCAAACGGCTCTATCTGCCTGGTTTATTCCCAGTTTTTCCTATCCGGATAATACTGCGCGCTGTGTTGTCACTGTATTGCACGCGAACGGGCCGTCGTGAAGGATCAGCCAACTGTTTACGTTGCCTGCAACGTTCCTATCTTGTGCCTTAGATCTCCAATAAATCTGGAAGCTACATCCTAAGATAGCAATAAAGAAAGGGAACAGAGCATCTGGAAAAACAAAGCAACCTCTTTCGTTTCCTCTAGATAAGACTGATTTTCCCGGACAGACACGAGTACACCACAGGCAACTAACTCACTGTGGTGAGCTATCGTGCGGAAGGATGAAAAAGAGCGATACGATCTCCGGTTCGGAGAGCTCAGAGAGCTTACTTCCGATGTTATCTAAAGACCGACGGCCAGATAATGCCAGCTTGAGGCTCGGCGCGAGGACCTCGTTACCGAGAGAATCCTTATCGTTACAAGTGCGGCTCTTCATTGTTTGCCAGCGACAGCCAACTGACAATTTGCACCAAAAAAAAAATAAAACCAAGCACCAATGGGCAGCCCGAGATTTCTAGTTAACTTGAACCCCGTAGAAGACTTTTTCACTTTTCCTGCCGACTTTTTCAGCCAAGAAAAATGGACACTCTCGGGCATGAGATTGTGCACCTAGGCCACAGGCGAAAACGCCGACTGTCGGCATGGCCTATATGCATGCAAATTTCAAGTAGGAAGAACCGACAAAGGTTCATTTGTTCTATAGTGGTAGTGCATAATCTCAATCCGTGCTTGTGCACGCCGAATAAAACAAACTTCTGGACTTCTTGCGTCACGCAGGTTCCGCAAACTTCTGTACGCGGCTCTACCTGCGTCAGAAAAGCTGTAGGTTAGCTTTAGGCAGTATGCCACAAAGTTAAATCGCCGCGTTCCGCACAGAATGCACTTCGAATATTCTGCTCCCACACGTTTAAAATTCACTGAGAGAGCTAAAAAAACAGGAAAGATCAGAAATGTGGAGGAAGCATCGCTTAAGCAAGGCGCTGTTGGGATTGACTTGAAAAATGCAGTTTTACAACGTGGTGGTAAAAAAGGTGCAAACATCAAAGCTCGGAGCTCTGTAGAGAAATATTAATACTTGTCGGGCTAGGTTCAGTTCGTTTATATTTGTGGAAGCGTACTGCAATCTGAAATGAGGAAAGATACGTGCGTTCACACGTTACTAGAACTGTGGAACAAACGCACACCAAATTTATGACGTTCAAAGAGCCGCAAAACCTAGCTATGTCCAAAAAGCAAACAAGAAGTTTCTGCAAATCCCATACATATGTATATAAAGCTCATGGTGCCGAAAAACTGATTATCTTACGTGCGAAACGCATATTTTCTAAAGGACAGTTCTCTCTCTGCTGCCTGACAATAATTGTAGCGGTTTCAAAAGAAAAAAAACTAGACAAAAAAATAGGCTGTATTAAAAAAAATGATCGTACCAACTGTCGAAGGAATTTCTAGTTACAAGAACGAGAGCTGTCCCTATGCCATTGCGAAGGAACGTACGCAGGTCTTTATTTAGATTTGAGTGGTTTTCCTTCCCAATTAGTCAGCGCTCGCGTTTCGCGTATGCGTTCCTTTCATCTCTTCGGTTTTCGTCTTCCAGCATCAGACTTCACTCCCACCTAGCCGGCGTACCGTTTGCATGAGGTGATGTTGAAACTTCCAAGTTCTGATTTAGGCGTGACAAGCTGAACGGAAAACAACGCGACATCGGGACAAATTACCAAGAGAAGGGAAGACAAGGGGCGATTTTTGCCCCATTTTGCCTTAACCGTTTTGCTTGACCATTCTACTCAAAATAAGGTGTATAGGTAGCTTTTTGGTATACCAGAATGGATTATCATCAATGGCTAGGTAAACTAATTAGGTAATAAATGCGTAACCATTTCTATGCTTACCCAACTAGAAATTTGCCCGTAACTTAAGACAATGAATGGCTCATACCTCCCTAAGCAATGGCTCGTACCCCCGCAAGCAAAAATAAAATATACAATGGCTCATAACCACGTAAGGCACAGGCTATAAGCGCTCCGTCATCTGAAGTGAACAGTGCATAAATTTATTGAAATCACCCATACAACACACACATGAGCAAACGTTTCACTAAAAAACCAGCTCAAAACAAGGACCTGAACCATCAATAAAGTCTGTATATACCCCTCAGCGAATGTAGTGGTGGTTTGGAAAAGCTTCGCTAAATTAACCTTAATTCGCCTTAACACCAAAGCTCGTGAATTCCCCTCCCACCAAAAGTTGTGGATTCTAGTACCCTAATTAAATATACATTAATTACCTGCGGCTAATTAACTTCACCTTAATAAATACCAATTTTCGTGGCTTCGAGAGCCGCAATGATCCCTATCTTAACTGAAGCTGCCTTATCATGTTCGTTATCAAACATGATAAGCGGTTGACCAATCAGGGCTGATAAGGCTTGATAAAGGTTTATACTGGTCGGATCAAGTTGCATAGCATTGGCGATGACACCGGGCTGCGTGGAGACGAGCAAGTGGCACTTGTGCTTACGCACACCACCAGATTACGCATGCTATCAGATTAACCAGAGGAGTTTGTGCCTGATTTTATTTTACTCAGCCAACAATTCCTTACTTTTTCAGAAATGCACTCAACACAGACAAATATGGTGGCTAAAAGTCATTGTAATTTTACTTATTGTGGAATGGTGTTTGGGTTTTGTCATCATGAAGCCTCACCAACTATGTAAGCTTTCTGTGTTAGTAAATGGAGCATGTGGTTAGGAAGTACAGCTTGATTTGACAACGGCGTATGTTCGTATATTCAAAAGTAAAAAATATCCTACGTACCAACTACATAGGTACATCGTTGTTTAGTTCAGGGTTAGCATATATGCCTGGGTATCACAGTGACTCAAGATAACAGCGGGTCAGATCGTATATGACGTATAACAAATGAAGTTAACCATGTCTGTGGTGATGTTCGGCGTTACCTAAAGTTAATTTCTTCTCACGTAAAACTGCAAGCGCACCAAGGCGTTTGCTCATGCCGAACTGTAATACGCATGTACAGTCCTGGACTCGCAGCAGATTAATCCACAGGAAGCTCTTGAATCCATCCAAAACTGCTCTATTAGTTTGTTTTCTCAAGTTACTCTCACTGTTCTAGCATCTCTCAACCAAAACATAGACCTAGTCTTCCGCCTGAAGTCATACGGCAAAATGTACGTCTCTGCCTCTACCCCAAGTTTTATCACTCGTCTCTTGCTCACCCGATTGTGAAACCCGCTCCTCGCTTTTCGTTACGCAACCGTCATTCTAAAGCTGTATACCCCACGCCTGTGCACACTGTTGCGCATCTCATTTTTCATTCAAACAGCGCACGACTTTGATGATTTGCCCTACGACGCTACGCGCCACTTCATTCCTACTTGAAGTAATAAACGAAAGACCTCGCACAAATGTAAGAACCCACCAGTCATCTAATACCACGCGCCGGCGAAACTTCAGCTATAAATAAATAAGAATAAAAATAAGAAGAAGCAGGCGGGCTTGCCACCGATTTGCGGCGCACAGAAAAATTTGACTCCCCTAGTTTCTCGAGGCCTGGCAAATGTAGACAACCAATCGCCTGAGGAAAGTAATGTCTCTCCCTCGTCCCGGTATCCTCACTTTCCATTATGGTGATTGCCTTCTTATGGCGCAAGGCAGCAGTTCCGCATTACAGTGATGTTCAAAAGGCGAAAAACAAATATAGCAGCAAAGAAATTGCTCGACACAGAGCAGAATATCAACTAATCGCTTTACTGCAAATGAAGGAATGCACAGCCGACATCTCTCAGTGCCTACGCAACAGAAGACGTCAATAGAAAGACTAAGCTAATATGCCTACCGAATGACTTCAGTCTCATTTTGAAATATACCTAAGAAGATTATTCGGGATAGCCGCAATACGTGCAATATAAAGAGTCTATCTGTAGTTACGTCTTGCTTCGAACTGAGGGACAAATGTCTAAAAGAAACTTTAGGTCGGTTCCAGCTTCAATACATAACGTAAATCGTAGTTGCCTACACTCTAAAAGGCGGTAACGTACGCAAAAGACGACATGTGCAGTGAAAACTGTTTTCGTAGTCACAAAGAGACTGAGTCGGCCAAAACAATGCTTGACGAATTTTACCAAAAACGAGGACGTAATAAATTTCTGCAAGGACCGGTTGTATGAGAGACCGTTGAAAAGTATATTCCCCAGATAAGCGACACCTCCACTTCCGTATTACCGGGAGGCCATAGACAATAGAATGATAATGAACACTACGAATAATGTATCAAAGTGTGAATGATATTTTCTCGCTTAGTTTTCTCACTTATCTTTATTTTCTGTGTTCCCCTACTGTCTTTACTTCTCTTGCGGTGTTAATGATTTATCGGTTCTCTGGTATCAACGCCGCACCGTTCTCGGCCAATCACGTGCAGTTGATTTCCGTCGTGTACCTCTGAAGTCAACAATGAATGCCGCGTGCGAATGACGTCTGTCTCAGCCTTTCCGCGTGCGAGCCGTTGCCGCTCACACTCGTGCCTAAGATGCGACGACCGTAGTTCTCGCGCGACCGGCGTGTTGATGTGCATGACGCCACGACATAACGCGTTAACACTCACCAGACCCGTTGCGGCGACTGTGGACTGCCTCTTGCGACGCTGTCCCGCGGTGGCGAGCTTGCCAAACTCCACTAGGACCGGCGACGCTGTCACGTGGGGCCTCGACGCCTTGCGGCTTCGGAAGCGCAACGGCTCCGCCGAGCCGTCGAGGCAAGGCGAGCGGAACGACGATAGCATGTCGCCGCACGCGATCACCGACCGACCAAACGCGGCCGCGAACAGCGGCACACTTTCGACCGGGGCTCGCCGCGCGCTGGGCTCCCCCGGAGAACCCCTCTTAACCCGAACGAGGGAGGGTGCGGACAACTGTGCGCGCGTCGATCGGAGCGTTAGAGGCGGAGAACTCTGGCGGAGCTGCGCTTTCCATCGACGTCTCGGAGCGATTGTTGACGAAGATACGAGCGCTTGACTTACGAGAACGCACGAAGTTTATAATCTGTTTAGTTTTTCTTTCGTTGTCTGTTCTATAATTCAAGTTAACATTTTCGTTTAAGAGACGATTTGGAATAAGAATTTATCTGGCAATTTTTTTTTTACTATTCCCAACTCCCGACGTTACTGTAAAGCGTATTAGCCACGTGTAGCGGGTATTGTTGCCGAAGAAGTTGTTTGGTTCGGGCTATAGTAAGTGCACCATAAGCATTAGCCGTCAGCCATTGTCAATTTTTGGGAAATTATACACCGGGAATTTGGAAATTTGCAGTGTCAACTAACACCTTAAAACCTGTTTCTGTCTAGAATGTGCACTAATTATCTCAGGAAGATGACCTTCCTTTTACGGTCCAGGTTGAGACTGGAACTATCGACATTAAAAAAAGATAGATGGTAAATAGAGACAAGGCAGGGAAAAACACAGTCACTTTCAGGAATAAAATAGCCAATAGCCTCATCGTTTAGCTCGTCGAGTGGGTACCGCAACTTTTCCGTGTAATGCGTCATAATAATATTAAAGCTTTATGATCACAGGCTTGAAGGAGGAGAATAGAATAGCTGTAATGCTTCGTGCGCAGGATAGGGTAAAAGCCCACATACGTTATTTTGTTCTTTTCTTTTTTTCACACGTGTTTCGCTAGAAGCGGCACTATGGAAGCAATATTTCCCGAGTTAGCACTCTCACCTGCTATATGCGCACCATGAAGCAGAATATTTTGGCGTAGAGCTGATACTTGCATCGCATTTCCTTTTCCCTTTTAAGGTAACTTCCCCACAAGCACACCTACTCTGCGGGGATGCACGCTTGCCAGGATCCACAAACGGCAGCATTTCCTATCAGATGCGGCCACTTTCCACGGAGGTGACTGTTTTGCAAAGCAACTCTTCTCCCACCCAAAGATAAATAGCGGAATAAACAGTGGAATAGCTCTGGCTGCAGTGTTTACGGGAGTCCATGCGCGTCACGTAGGCGACGACCCGAGGCCGGGAATCGGGAGCGCAGTACGGGTATTCGATCAGGGCCCCATTGGAACCTCCAGAACACTCGGCAGCATCCAATCGACTGAGGCTGTGGTACCTTTCCAGTGGCTCGAGTATGCCTCTCCTCGCCATCGCAGCTCATAGGAGTCCCTGGCTCGAAATGCTCTTGTGAAGTGCTTACGGACTTATGTGCTTACGGCTGGCACATAAGCGCGGGCTTATGTGCCAGCCATTCATGAATCCAGATGAGCTGACTGAGGCCAGCTGCATATTCATCATCAACATATTTATCTCCGGTGCAACGCGAAGGCATCTCAAAGAAATCGCTAATGAAGCTTGTCTTGTGCCAGCTAACACCATATCATGCCTGCAAATTTCTTTGTTTCATCACACCACCCAGATGTCGGTCGTCCTCAACTACGCTTCCTTTCTCTTGGCACCTTTTCCGTAACTGTAAGAGAGCACCGGTAGCTCATCTACGCATAGAGCAGCTCGTTCAGCTACATTTCTTGCACCTAACCTTCACTATAATGTCGGTAAACGTTGGGCCTATCACTTGTTTCGCGTTGCTTAAATTCGTATCACGGTTCTTTATTAGCCCCCCCCCCCCCCTTGTGCCTTATATATTAGCGTTGTTAGAATGATAAGAGTGTATGGTTTTTTTCACACTGCATGTTATTCGCACTTTTTCGATTAATCCGAATTTCGTGATTATTTTGTGTCTCAGACACAAAATAGATGACTGCGCCTCATTTTATCTGATGGGTGAAACATTACCGGTCACCTAAATCAACTGTTACAATTTAAAAATAAGACAATCGCATGCCATTTCCCAAGCTTTTCCGGTCCCTCATTCACACGTCGTGAAGCCTACAGGGTCATGAAAGTGACGCCACCAAGCGAATTGATCTATAGACAAGAAGCACGGTTGCCGATCCGTCTACTAGAACGTTCTAGAACAGTATTCGGCGTTTTAAAGCGAACATTTCCTTTCTTGCTTTCCTGGGTGTGGTTTGGCTGCTGACTGCTGTGGGTGAGTCGGTATCTCGGCAGACACATTTGGGGATATACTTACGAAGGTGCTGTCTTCCACGATGGTCCGCTACGGGACACCGTCCAAACTGGCACCAGATTTTGTGCGCACCGTCGCATCCCGGGGTGGCATATGATGTACGTATACGCTCCAATACAAACAATAAGAAGCTTCAATTCAAACAAAGCGTTGTCATCATTTTATCGTATTTTCAATTCTCGTCATTACTTTGTTGTCTGCCCGTAGTCATCGTTCATTTCTTGGTCTTCATTCTGTCATCGTCATCATCGTTATATGGTTTCTGTAAGAATTTTTTTTTCAAACATTAAAAACCGCCAACGTGAGATTTGGTAGTAACACAGCATCCCTCTCTCTGCTAACGAGGTATCTGATCAAAAGGACTCAGCGCTAGTTGGGAGGGTAGCCAATACTAGAAAGAAAACTGTCAATTGCCTCAATTAAGAGGTGTGTAGGGGGATTTTTAAGGAACAAAAAATATGAGCATCGTTGTCCTGTATTACGCTACAACTAGATTAAATAACAGTAATCAAACCCGCTCTCTGCAAGCATTGCTGCCTCAATTAAGAACATGGCCCAACTACTCCTCTAAACGAAAACAAATAATGTTCTACGATGGTGGGCTGTAGGGTACGTGAATAGCAAATGCCAATGTTAACCGTACTTACACTGCGAAGAAGCTGAAGTCCCGACTTATGAGACGACATAAAACAATAAAGTTCATAGTGGAGCAAGTTGGCATGCGTATACAATTATTACTGAGTAAGGCGGCGCATAAAGCCTGAGTACAAACAAGCACAATGAGATGACACAACGCAAGACTACATTTTTCAAAATAAATTTTTGTTGTGATTGCAGTGTTCTGTGGTATCCGTCTTCCACTTCATGCTTTGCCTTTGTCCGCCATCCCCCGTCCCATGGGTGTTCACTACGACAGAAAACAAAAACCACTCGGAAACCTGTCCTCGTGCAAAAACGGCAACGTATTTGTCGTCAGCACATGACCGGTTTTGGTCATGTGCTTTCAGGTTTAAGATCATAGGCTGAAGATTTAAGTTGCTATTGATCGAACACAATTAATGTTCGCGCCATTGCAGGTGGGAAAACACGACAAAAATGTCTGATGTTTAAACTATTTTCGGTCTTTCTTTTCGACTGGGATGTAACAGATTCCCGTAGGGTTGCTTGCGTCAGGCCGCTTGCTCCGACATCTAAGGTGCAAGTGAAACAAGAGTCATGGATCATTCGTTAACCTGATATACAACTGGGGACAAAGGTATAGAGCATCGTGCTTTTGTACTGGGGAACTGCATTGTGCGATCCTTCCATTGGATAGGTAAATTTTTTTTAAAGGCCCAAAACCAGGTGCCATGAAATGCTGCTTACCACCAAGCGACCGGCAAGCGCAAATAATTTCCTCGTATTGAAGCACTAAATAAAAGATATATATCTTCACGACGCCAGAAGTCCCAATCGTATATTGGGAAGCACAACTCCCAATAAAGACCAAAACATACACTTGCACGGTTGATCGTGCTGTCGTCACAAGGAAATGAACATTGTCGTAGCGACAACAGCCTGTAGCGTAATCCCCTGCATGGTTAAGTAAAAGCCACTTAAGTCGTCATGACAGACAGTTCTAACGGTGCGGCAAGGACGCAGGCTTACGACAGGGACGCAGCGTGCGGCACGGTTTTTGGACATTTTATGAGTAATTTGAAAAATTGTTCCATAATAAGAATTTTGATGCTGTAATCCTTGCTGCTAAAGTCGGGTGCTCTGCACAGCAACGAATATAGCACACGCATGCGTCATGACGCGGCATTCGCTACAACGTTCGAAGAGTCTTAGAAATGGATTCCGCGACGTCACCGTCACAGTCAGTGAGCCATTGCGCTGGTGGATATGCCATTTTGAAATCGGCTTCGTAAACAAAGATCAATGAAATACTAATATGCGGATCAAAGCAAACACGATGTGCTTCCTCCATAAAAGGTTTGCTCCCACGTAACAGGGGACAGCAAAGGAAGGCATGCGGCACTAACGAAAGCAATTTAAGGTCAGACAGTTTTTGACTTCGCGTAGTGAATTCGCATGCGTAAAAAGACATGGACCGAATTATGTAAACTTGTCGCGAGGACGCATAGTCATTGGCCGGCGACCTTCGCTAATATGTTCAGCATCAGGAATGGCGAGAATTGGCTGTTATCAGCGATAATATTGTAACACGTTTTTTGTGAATGTAGGCCAAGATCCGGTTTCCAAAGGAGAATCAAAGGATCATGTCAATTTCATTTCCCTGCACCTCCTTGAACTAGTACAAGAGGCACTGCACTTTGATAGTTGTTTCTGTAGTTCATCATGACAACATGTGCATGTCATCACTCGTTTCACACTGTGCAAACTTTGGGCAGAATACTGAGTGGAAAACCTGAGCCCGCCGGCCGAAGCGGACCAGCCCTGCGAGAGCAAGAACAACGGCTGAACTGAATTGGTTAATTAAATTCGTGGATAATTGAATACACATCTGGCTGACACATATTTTCTTAGCTCGCTTATAGGGTCAGTTTGCATGATGACACTCTATCGATGCGCTGTTAGTTTTTAATGACAAGCATCCTCCGAGTCCAGTCACTTTTTGGCGGGTGAGCCTATCTCCATTTTTGTGGACTTACCCGGTTAATATGCAATCTGAAATGTTGTGTCACAGGGGTAACTGGGTATGTGTACGCAGAAAATTGGTTATGTTGCCGCTTTTTGCAGTCTGGCGCACCCCTGAGGAAGCGTCTCTCCTAATGACCGAATGAATGTATCATCAGGTTACCTTCGAGCACGAGGTCTGGAGGAGTCCTCCGAGAAGTGTTCTATGGTCGCTTTCACGCGCAACGCAATGAGACCCTACGTTGTCAGATTTAACGGACAACTTATCACCTACGAAACGACACACCACTTTCTAAGAGTGATAACAAATCTAGAGTTCTCCCGGAGTCCTCATGTCTTCTACCTAAAAAACAAGCTAGCCATGATAACCCATGTCCTCAGATTTTTGCGGGGAAGTCATGAGGTACGTCTGTGAGGGCACAGCTTCAACTCTGTTGCTTCGTCTCTACGCTGTAGTTTACCTGTACTGAGTTGAAGCAGTACGACCAATCTCCGCGCCCTCCAGGCTGTGCAACTTCAAGCTCTGAAAATACGTCTTGGCCTTCGCAGGTGTGCATCCATGGCAGTAACAACAGTCATCACGCATGACCACCCCATCAAAGCGCACATGCAAGTCGACACTAAGAGATTTTGCTCGACTTACATCGCATCTTCTAGCCTTGCTTCCTTCCTCTCGATTTCGTTCAGCGTTTATCAGAATTATTGCCACCAACCATGAAAATTTACCGTCCAACTTGACGCCTGTAGCACGACCATCTCTATCACTGGGGTGCCTGCATCCACATCAAGCCCTTCTTGCCATTCCCGGCCCCAAAAGGAAAACGAAGATGCATTGTTTCGCCCTCAAATAAACTGTGCTTTAAGTCGTGCATGAGAAGCACATAGAGCGCATCCAAGTTTACATGGGCGTTTCTGTTTCCCCGAAAGTTCAACATGAGAAGTGGTAGTTCTGGCGAAATCTGTCACCATCCAATTCATGACGTCTCACATTACATCATCGACGACAGCGGAACTCGCCGCTATCCGTGCTGCTGTGGAGTTTATCGGTCAGAAGTCATCACAGTCATGGTCCGCCTTTTGTGACACGAACACAGCTCTACATAAAGTCTGCTGTCCCCTTTCAACCATGGACCTAACATGCAATTAGTCACACACACATCCGCCAACTTCACCACCAAGCACTCGACGAGAGACACAACATCATCGAACAGTGGATGCCAGGTAACTGGAATTTCGGGAAATCGCAGTGCGCATGACGCTGCCGGACCCGCCCACGATGGTGTCCTTACTATACCAATATCACTTTCGAGAGCAGATGCAGCCGCAAGGTTTCGTTCTCTCGCACGCGAGCTTACGCAGACTCTGTGGAAAAACAGTGAATTCACCAACGCACGTCTCCAGAAATTCGATGCACGTCTGCCACTCCGTCTTCCACCAAGGTTACCACGAGCCGAAGCAACACTTCTGTGCCGCCTGTGACTCGGCGTGCCAGTCACGAACGCCTATTCCTTCCGCATTGGAATGGCCGACCGCCCCAGTTGCGACCACTGTGGTTGCAAGGAGGCAATCGAGCACCTCCTCCGTGACTTTCCCTGTTACAATGTGGCAAGAAAAGTGCTCACGACCGCGCTCGAAAAAACTGCACGATCGCCCCTTCACCGAGGCAAACATTGTCGGACACTGGTCCAGACTAGTTTCGACTCTCAAGGCTTTAAGGGCTCTGCTCAAGTTCTTAAGGGCTTGTAAATTGTGTGACCAACTTTGAAAGTTGTAGCACGTAGCACCGCGTTACTCTATGAATTTTTCTCATTTGAATTTTTTATTGGTCTCTCCTACCACCTTTTATTGTATTCACCCCTTTCCCCAGCACAGGGCAGCCTGCCGGTACTTACACTGGCTAAGCTTCCTATCCTTGCTTTCCTTTTGTCTTTCTGTCTCTCTCTCTGGGTATGCGGCACTGAGTTTTAGTTTGCTTTCTACCTTATATTTTGCCAGTACAAACATGCTGCCTTATTTTCTATAATTATGGACAGTATGGCCTACATTATCTATACAAGAGTTCATTACAACAGATACATTTTCATGGAGCCGTTCTCTACAAATCATGAATGGTAGAACATCACGAATGAAACTAGAGTGTGGAAATTTTTTATTTATCTAATCCCTTCAGGCGCTGTGTGGAGAATTGCGCACACCATCAAAAGCAATATCCTTCATTGAACTAACAATATTTCAAAAGCGTCAGTCACCAGCACCTAAAAAAACGTTTCTTCCAATGGGCCAACTGGAAGGTAGCGCTTTACTTTCTCATATTTTGTCATGACATTCAATTAGCAAATTTAAAAAGTATCTAAGTCGTTCAATGCAGTGTAATTGTCAATTAGCCAATCCAGAAGTTGTGAAAAAAATATAAGAAACGTGAGACTGACCCGCTTTGAACAGGCTACTTTTTTCTTGCGTGCTTCTTTTTTCCTTGCTCGAAATGGAAGTCTTCAATACAAGTAAGAAGAAAGGATCAACCAAATGTCCACGCTAAAGAAGACATGGTCGGCGTATATCGTGGTTGAAATGGTACGGTGAATGAATGTTGATTATATCTCTATATTCCGTCAAAACTTGTGTTTCTTTTTTCATATTTAGTATGCACATCATTGCGCATCCTATTCCTGTCGTCTTGGAGGTGCAGTTATGTCGACTTTGTCTTCTTGATCATCAACATTTCCTTGTCCCTTTCTTTCTTATTCATAATCATTTAAACGCTCCTCCTTGAGATGGAAATAAATTTGATTTTGAATTATACGGCAGTTCGCACAGGGTCCCAGAGGCTGATTTTTGGAAGCCTCAACAGGACAATCTCTTTATAATTACTTAAAGCTCTCATTAGAGTGGAAACGGACTTTTTAGATCAGAGGTGTATGGCCTAGGAGCCAAATTTGGGCGCCAGGGCCCCAGTGTTCAGGGAGTTCGAAAGTACATTTAGCGACGATTCGAGGCCGCAAGGTCTCCCGGTGGGGCCATGCGGTGTGATTGACAAGGTCTTGCCGGCGCGACAACCTCGATGGCGCATCGTTGCGGCACTACGCATGCGCAAGTCGTATCACGTAATAGGCGCGAAACCATGCTAGGTCTAGAGATAGTTTGTGGGGAGAGAAAAGCGGCGCGGCAGAGGTAAGTGAGCAATGCGCCCAAACCGTTAGGTGTAGCGGGACGCAACAAGCGGCAGTAGGCTAGCGGCAGTAGGCCCGGCACATGCTTCGCACATTTACGATAATTCCGGTTATGGAGTTTCGGTCTTACTGTTTGGACAGACAGATCGGAACTAGAGATTTCTTTTCACCAACATAGCGCTGTCTCTGGTACAATGTGAATAATTTTCAACTATATCAGCGCTAATTACGGCCGTATCGTTATTATTACCTACTCTGTAACTAATTATCGCTTCTTGTGCGCACTACCAAAACCACCTTCCATTGCAAAGCGCGAGGCATGCTTAGGCGAGGCTAACTCGCCCCATTTCTCGATAATGTGCCGTAGGGTGGCTTTGCCCCAACATGTCTCTGACTACGGCAGTGCACCCTTTACAGAGGCAATGTGAAATGTGGGTAATCTTCTATTACAGTGGCGCTTATTACGCCCGCACTGCTAACGTTTCTTACTGTGAGAATAACTGTCCCTTCTGGTCTCGTTAGTACCTACACTTTTATAGCTTTTGAGACTAATTACGATGCTCTGGAGGTGCGAAAGCGCTGTTTACATTTTTCGGGAAGTGGGTACAACATGTCTAGGTCCCAAATACGCCAAACCCGTGTGAGGTCACATGCGACCTTACACCATACGACATACGACTCCGCGCGAACGCATTCACCAGCACCAATAAAGGGCACCCTCAAACAGACGCATTAGATGGTCTCGCTTTACTTCCTCAACGACACCACATTTGTCTTTGCTGAAATGTGCGGTTTACATAGGCCTTTGTGATTTTTCCCAGCTTCGCATTTCTATCTTTCCGAACGAAAAAGTTAGCGGCACCATTGCATTTCAAACTTTTTTTATCACGCCTGTGTAGTAACGATTGCGCTTAGAGTGTATCTATAGCAGAACAAGTGCCATGCGACGTTTGTGAGCGCGTGTTGTGCGTTGCTGTATGAGTGCGCTGTACAACGGTAAGGCTTTTCTTTTTCTTTTGCAGATAAGAAACAATATATTTTTTGGAGGTACCACTTACCCGAGCAAGATATACTGTTAAGATGCTACGTATAAGCATCTTATCAGGTCAATCTATGAAATTGAACTCATTGTGTATCGACTGGTAAGTAGTCTATCATACTGCACTACCATGTAAGGCATTTTCATCGCAGAGAGAATAACGTTGAATTGCAGCTGTAAAAAAAAGTGAGCCAGAACCCATCTGACGCTAAATATTGACCAATGCGATTAGCAATGAGCAGACGTAGCGACATGCACGTATAGAAACCACAGAGGTGCGTCTTGTTTGAGGCGTGTATACGTTCCGCTATTGCGCTTGCCTCTGAACACGCTGCGTCCTTCAGCGACGCCATCCGTGAGCCTGTGGCTGGTGCTTGTGTGAATATAGATTCAGACACGTTAGTCTCAATATATAAGGCTCGAGTTCCGTTCGGCCTAACACCGTCAAGAAGAAGAAGAAGAAGAAGAAACTTTAGTAAAGAATAGTCCGGCAGTTCTTGATGTGATGGCCTCAGGTGACGGCTCGAAGTTCTTGGACTCGAGCGGAAACCTCGGCTTGCCGGACGGCCCAGAGCTGGTCTGCCAGCTCTGAACTTCTGATAGCCGCCTCCCAGTGGCGGCGACGCCTACGGAGAAGGTCCCCGGCGGCTCCGGCATCCGGGGCGGCGTCGGGAAGAACGGAGCTCGAGCCTTCTCCTACTCTGGCAACAGCCGCGATTATGGACGCGTCGCCAACGGAGCTGCTTTGATTACCGTTGTTGCCGGTACACTCCCAGAGCATGTGTCGCAGCGTTGCTCTGTGTCCGCATGTTTTGCACGCGTCTGTTGGGTACAAACGCGGATAGCAGTGGTGTAAGATAGCGGGGCTAGGGTAGGTGTGTGTCTGGAGCAAGCGTAATGTCACGGCCTCGTTCCTGTTCAATTTATCGTGCGGTGGCGGGAATGTGCGTCTTTCGAGTCTGTAGTGTTGGGTGAGGTCTCTGAACGTGGTTAGGCGATCGCCCCACGCCCAGTGCCCAGTTTGAAGTCAAACTTCAAAATATTTGTTTTTTCCTGTCAAAGAGCGACACATACTAATCGGCACGTAGTTATCCGAGTTGCCCTCAAAGACATTTCCTTCAATAGCAGCACATATCATGTGGCGCTTAGCCATTTGTGACCCAAGGTGACCTCAAAGAGGGTTATTGCAGAGCAGCACATGCCCATTGGCACATGCCCACTGAGCCAAGTTGGCGTCAGAGTGGTTCAGTGAAGAGCGCCACGTACCTAGAGTCATGTACCCTGTGATACAAGTTGGTCTGGCGGATGGCTTCGAACTTGGTTCCCTCAGCACAGCAAGCCTAATGATGTACCCATTAGACCAAGGAATACCCAGTAACCAAATCTGGCGGAAAAACGATTTGAGACATAGATTGATACATGAATAGCCAGCCCCCGACAAGTACGTTAAGTAGCCAAAGAATAGTAATGACATCACAAAATGGCTTTCGTCTTCTAGGAGTATACAGGTTGTTCAAAATTAAGCTTTATATCTTTCTTAAAATTAGGCACTGGGAGGCACGTGAAGAAAATCCGCGCAAATAAGTTATGCGGGCAGGGGGACACAAAGTGAGATAATAATTATCGCTGCCAGCAGCCCGAATAACTAAAATTGATTCATTAACTTCTTGTTGACTGCACTAAGTGGGTATGTTCGTTTTTAAACGTTAGAAGCAGTTGTGTCTCTACACAGTGTCAGTTGGAAGAATTCTTCTAGCGTGTCTGTGCTTCGAGATATCCGACTCCAGATTTTAATTGTCGTTCGCATGATTACGTATGCAAGAGAGTGAGGACCGGCGCAGAGCTGCTTCCTGATGTGATGCAGCTGTTGCGTGCGGGTTTTAGTCTGAGAACGTGGTGGAAGCACTGGCGGCAAAGATCATAACTGTGCCCTTTCCTCTCTCGGCTGGTGAAATAAAAAATCGAAGAACCCGCAACCACTGTCGTAGCACCCGACCCTGCTGTCTGTAACGATGGCGACAGCTGCCTTGTCGAGATAATGGCGCGAGTGGAGAAGCCGGAAGGCAGTGGGCGTGTGTAACGGTGACTAGACAAGCGGCAACGGTCCTTCCCTAGGATACGCAAATAAAGCGACTGCTGATTTTCAAGTACTGCAAGTTTATTGAAATCAAGAGCAACATCTGCATGGCACACCTCGCTAGCAGATCTTGATTTCATGAGCTCAGAGGGGAAGCCGAACAGTTATCATCTTTGTCTTTGCCCCTACCCTGTTGTCACACTAAACGCCTCCCGCAACGGCCGCATCATATCAGGGAGGAGCTTTGCGCCGATCCTAACTCTCTTGCATGCGTAATCATGCGAACGACAACTAAAATTTGGAGTCGCATATATCGGCGCGCAGACACGCTAGAACAATTTTTTCAACTGATACCGTGTAAATACACGAATGCCTCTACTTTTTCAATACGAAAGTACCCCTTTACTGCTGTCAACAAACAGTTAATAATTCAATTTTAATTAATTGGGCTGCTGACAGCAATAATTATCATCTCATTTAATGTCCCCCTGGCCACAAAACTTATTTGCACAGGTGGTTTTCGCGTCCCTACCAGTGTTTAATTTTAGGAAAACCATAAAGCTTATTTTTCAACACCCCGTATAAGGAAAGAATTGCCCGCCGTAGTGTCTAAGTGGCTAAGGCATTGCGCTGTTGAGCCCGAGGCGGTCACTGCATTTCGATGGGAAGGTGGGGCGAGGTGAAACGCAAACACACCCGCGTACCGCGCGTCGGGTGCACGTTCAAGAAACCGAGGTGGCCAAGCTTCTGCAGATTCACCCGTTACGGCCTACACAATAATCAGATCGTGCTTTTGGCACGGAACATCAAAGAACTTAATCAATTAGCGAATGAGATAACTTTTCGTAAGCCATGACGGGCAGCTTTCAACGAAGCACATTGCGACCTGCCAGCTCCTTGACATTGTTAGCAGGCGCCTACTTATGTGCACTCCGATCCATAATTGAAATGCTTTCTTCCTCATCCGCTCCTTTACCTACAGCCGTTCTTTTTTGTTTCCGGCTTAATTAAAGGGGATAATGATTCCTAGAACACTTCAAGCCTTTGATGGCAACCTGTGCACGGGCGATCTGAGACAACAGGCTGTTCCTGGCAACGATTTAATACTGCTTCCCTCTGCAGGTACCGTTCGGCTCTTTGCATAAAGGGGCCAAACACTGTATTCTTTTCCACAATACGTGTCAAAATACTGTCACCGCACTGATAGCCACCATGGCGGCGCTGCTGTGTTCATATCGCCATCTTTATCGCACAAAAGATGCGCCCATCTAGGAATCGATGCTTTCAAATGTGAATCCGTCTGGCTCGAAATAGAAAACTTCTTTCCGAAGATTACAGATAAAAAAAGATCATTGGCATGGTTTACCGCTCACCATCTTCATCAATTAAATATTTTTGTGCAGGATTATCAGCAAATTTAGAGACAAGTTGACAAGAAAACAAGAATGCGCTTATTTTAGGTGACTTTAACATTAATTTATTGGATAATATTTATATTGGTTATGTAGACTTGACCAGCTACTTTGTGTGTCTAGGCTTTGAAGCATTGACTAATGCCCCAACTCGATGTTCAGCGCAAAATTCTATATCCCTTATTGATAACATACTATCCGATCTCGATATGCGCCCGTGTACAGGCATTCTACAAGTAGATGTTACAGGTTGTTGTCCCATATTTCTATGCTTTGATTTTCGTAATAGTGTTACGAAAAAAACATTACACAAGACGAAATTCAATCTGTCCGATTGCTTTGAGAAAATAGAGCGCGACAGCTTTTTTAACATTCAGTCCTTTTCTGTCCCGAACTAGCGTCAAGCGAATTTTCCTTCGCAATCACAAATGCGGTTAAAGCTTGCGTGTAAGATGAGTTTTCTGCCAAGAAGTACGATGCAACACGTTGCCCATGGGTATTCACTGCGCAAGAAAGATCATCTGCACCAAAAAACGAAAAGGCAACCATTTTACACGCGTCTTAAAAGGTGTTACGAGACAGTTTGGTCGCAGTTAGACAGTACTCTGCAGCAAGCAAAGAAAAACATCGCTATTTTTAACGCTATATCGACGCATACACAAACGTTTAACAGAAATGGGATGTCATTAATGGCTTCCTAAATCGAGACCACAACAAAACTATCGTTAAGGCTATCACTATTGAAAACAGGCTCGTACGAAACTTCGAAAAGAATACTAATGTGTTTTGTAAGTTATTTTTTTTCCTCTTCGGAAATCAACTGCTGTCCGACAGCACGACAGCTGGAAAGGCATTCACAGTCTTGCTTCCTACGGCCTTGTAGAGCTGAAGAAGTGCTAACTACCATGAGCAATTTTAAATATACAGGAGCTGATCTAGACAACGTCCACACAGTACGTAACTAATCGGTCAGACATATCGTAACTGAAGCTATTTGCCATATAGTCAACCTAATTTTTAGGACAGAAATATTTTCCCACCAAATGAAAATATCTAATGTGATTCCCATACTAAATGAGGGTGACACCACATCGGTAGAGAGTTATAGAGCAATTTCTGCACTCCCGTTTCTCAGCAAAATAATTGAAAAAGTCATTGAAATTCGCATTTATGGCTACTACGGTAAATTTCATATACTGGCTCTGTCACAGTTCGGGTTTCGCGCAGGTTATTCGGCAGAACACGCCGTTATTAGCTTCATTGACTTGGTTAGAACACGGTTTGACAAGAGATTAATAGCAGGTTCAGATTTCATTGATATTAAAGAAGCCTTTGACGATATTGACCATATAAGTTTGCTGTATAAGTTCGAAAGCTATGGAATTACTGGCCCGCTGTTGGCACTTTTAAGGATTATAGTCGAAACAGATATCAAGGTGCTTCATAATTGGCACCTTTTCCAAACAAAGGCTGATTACCAAAGTAGTGCCCCAGGGATCCATTCTCGGTCCGCACTTATTCTTAACATTTATTAGTGACCTACTCAGTTATTTACATATTCGCAAGCGTTTTCTTCACGCCGGTGATACGACGACTGTAGCATCTGTCATAAACCCCATTCAGCTTTTAGATAACTTAAACAACACTGTACACCGGCGGGAAGAGTGGTGTCATAAAAATTACATCACCATAAACCCTGCTAAGCCTCAGTTTATAGTTTTTCATTCTCCTCAAAGGTCAACGACGCCTAATATACACATACGCAAAGGCAACGTTGAAATTAGGCTATTCGGTTGTGCGAAGTTCCTAGTAGTCACTGTAGATTCGAATCTAAAATTTGACGCTCACATTTATTCAGTAGTTAAAAAAACTGGCAGCATAAGGTCCTTAATTAAAGCTCGTACAGCTTTTAGCCTCAATATACTTCTTTCACTTTACCATACTTTCATCTATAGATACATTATATATTGTATTACCGCTTGGGGAAATACTCATTTTACTCACATGTCTCTCTTGGCTAGTATCCAAAAACGCGCATTAAACATTATAGCATTTGCATCCCCTCTTCATCATCTAAGCCCCTATTTCTGAAAGTGCATGTACTTCCTGTTGTTTCAACAAAAAACGCGCTTTGAACATTATAACATTTCCATCCCCTCTTCATCATCTAAGCCCCTAATACTAAAAGTACATGTATTTCTCGTTGTTTCTACATATAAAGCTAGTCTGATGGTCCAGTTGTATCAAGTCATCGACCGTCAAGTTTCCATCGATGATTTTGCAATTCATGGATTCACTAATAGAAATCCAACTAGGTTTGCTCTTTTAAATAACATTCTCCTGCCCAAAGATGCTAGAAATTACGGTAACCAAACTATCTGTTTGAGAGCAAGTTCCATTTGGAACAGTCCACAACCAGATTTCAAAACGTTACCGTTGAACAGTTTTAGATCATCATTGAAAACGTGTTTGCTTTAGTCTATTATTCAGTTCTACATTGTCTCTATTGCTGTTTTTCTATGTTCTTTCTGATCATTCGTTATGCTTTTGTCTATTCTTTCCTATGCGCACTGAAATTATTTTTTGCAATTGTGATAGGAGGCCCTCCCATATTTTATAGTTCTGGGCCTGCTCCTCGAGATGTATCACTCTCATATATCTATTGTATCTTGTATTTATGGTAATAGAACTAACAAATAATATTAATCATAACCATAAATAATAATATCGTTCACGTCAAAGTAGGAAACCTTTTGGAAGTTGCACCAGAAGGGGTAGGGTGGGGGTGTCGTCGAGGCACAAGCAGTTACAGAAAGTTCAGCGTTGCCTTTGGACCCTCGGAATGGTGTTCTAACTATACACGGATTCGAAATATTTCGCTCAACGTATGCCTCGAGGCAACTCGTGCTGGACAGAAGGAACGGAGCCAGGGCAGCTGGCGTGATGACGAGCGTCGCCAGTGACGTTGCAGGCGTATAACCGCGAAGATGCGCGTGATGTTACCGACGAGAAACCATTGGCGTTAGTCAGCGTGCAGTACAGCATTGCATAACGTTACTTCCACGTTTACCGCCCTGTCAGCTGCGAGCAGTGCGTACAAAGAGCTGCTCAGTATGGGGACTGCAGTGTTCTTATAACGGCATGCGCATAACGCTCACGCCAGACTCGGAAGGCACGATGCTGTCCCAGCTGCTTCACCGAGAGGACTGAAAGTAGCGCAGACGGTGCGTCGACTTTGCTTCGTCCATTTCGCAGCAAAACGCTGTCCCTCTCTTTGGGAACCCTCTGGAGTCACGTTCCCACTAGGGAGAGAAAGCGCGCAGCAAGCCACGGGCAGCAGAAAGTGAACCACGTAAGCTGCCGCAAAGAGAATGGGTCTCGGAGTTTATTTTTGATGCGACAGCGTCAAATGACCAATTGAGCGAAAACGCCTGTGGCGTCTGCAGCAGCGAAACGGCACCTAAACTTCATACTGGCTGCGACGCCACGTCACGAGCGAGCCTCGCGCGCTCATTACGCTGACTCGTACTTCCACCGGAAGTGTTCCTTCCTCACACAGATGGCGCTAAGCCCCATGAACCGCCGATGGAGGGCCACGTTTGGAACGCATGAGTTTCTACGGAAGCTTCGCTAACACGTATATTTACCTTGATGCCAATTCTGGCGCGGTTTTGCGAGCGATCGGTTTTCCGCATGCCTTTTTCCCCCCTAATGTGGTCATACCTTAGCACTACGTGCGAGCCGCGCATGCGCGATCGAGTGGGATAGCACTACGACGCAGTAATGGCGCCTCCAGTCTTCTTATCCTTAAAAATCGCCCAACAGCACGAAAAGAGTAAGGTCGCGGCGCGATAAGAATGCTTCCTTGAGAGTGGCCCTCAGGTAAGCTGCTAGCAGTTTCTTAACTTATGCGCTCCTACTAAATGAGTGTGAGAGTTGCGCTGTTCGCCTTTTTATACTTGTCTTTCGCTGTTAATTGGCTCCAATTCATTATGCTGTAAAAGTTTGCCGCGTCAGCTTTATTGAGTTTCCGGAAACTAATATGAGCAGTCTGGACCGCGCGCTTTGAGCCTCGTTAAGATAAATCACCTGTTTCTATTGGTTGGAAAGTTAGTCTAATTCGAGTAGTTTCTTGTCTATTTACTACATCGCGTTATTTTGAAATATATGCCCCTGTGGTAAAAGCAATAAACAGGAAATCGTTTATGTTAGCTCTCCCATTTCTTAGCCGATTTCTACATCACCTCGGGAAATATCCGGTATGCAGCGTATATAATACCTTCCCGGTACGTTGCTCTGCTGTCAGTGCCAGGGTTATTCGAATACTGAGCGTTAACTGCAGGCTTCCGACCACGTGAAACGCATACAACCGGACATGTTTCACGCACTTCAAATCTGATCGAACTTCTGGAAACAATAGATTGTTCGCCCCTGGAGCACACGACAAACATGGTGGAGCCTTCCGGTACAGCACATGAGAAAGACTCTTGATTTAGAGGACTTCACCAGTGCGCATACGCCGGACCCAGACGGACGGACGGACGGACGGACGGACGGACGGACGGACGGACGGACGGACGGACAGACTGTAGTGTCGTAGGGCGACACTAGGTGCCCTCAGTTGCATAACTATGAAATCCATAGAGAGATGGCACCACTGTTGCCCGGGTATATATATGGGTGCTCGCATGAATAAAGGGTCTTGCGTCTGGTGTGATATGGGTTGACATCTGTCTCGTTCTTCTGCTGGCCAACACTACAATTTGGCGACGAGGATGGGATCCGCTGCACTTTCGCCGCCGCCGCTATTCCTCGCTACCCCGGGCACTCCAGCCATTCCATGGCCCCGCTGGATACGCCTCTTCGAGAACTTCCTTCTCGCTTTTGGAGCTGCCGACCTGCCTGCGTCCCGCCGCCGAGCTCTTTTGCTACACTGCTTGGGGCCGGAAGGACAACGCATCTTCGATGCACTTCCATCGCCAACTGCGCCGAACGAAGCTGCTTCAGCCACGCTCTCCGAGCAAGACGCCACAGCGACTAGTTCCCCAGGCACATACGACGTGGCCCGCGAGACGCTGGCTCGACATTTTGCCGACACGCGCAACGTTCGGCTGGAACGCAACCACTTCCGCGAACGCCGCCAGCTACACGGTGAGTGCATCTCTGACTTCGCCCTCGCGCTTCGAGAACTGGCTGCCTCTTGCAATTTCGGCGAGCAAGCAAACGAAAACATGTGCGATCAGTTCATCACTGGCGTTGCATCTCCGCAGTTACGTTCACGATTGTTATTGGAAGGAGACGCACTGACTTTCGATCGTGCCGTCGAAATTGTGCTACTTCGTGAGCGAGCTCAGCTCGAGTCTGAAGCTTTTGCTAACTCCATTCAGCGCATCATACAACAGCCACGCCAACGTGACGCTTTTGGAATGGCCAGACAAGATAACCGGCGTTTCAGCGACAATGGCACGTGCGTCCCAAGTCAAGCCCGCGTTCGTCATGCTCTCCCGCCAACTTCAGACGCGGCCACCGCCGTTGTTCCGTACAGCGGAAATTCAGGTGTCTGCGGTAATTGCGGCACAGCAGGTTGCGAGCCGTCTGTGTGCCCCGCTCGCGGTAAGACCTGCTTCGCATGCGGCCGCTGTGGCCACTTCATGCGAGTCTGCCGTAGCAGCCGCAGCGCACGAGGACGACGCCCGGCTCGCGTCCGTGAAGTAGTTTCTGAACAGGACACGTCAGACGCCATCAGCATTCTCACTGTTTTCGAAGATAAGCCCACGGGTGTCTACATTGAAGTGGCACTCACGCCAATCAACTCCAAATCGCAACCGCGCGTTGTGAAGTTCTTGGTCGACACTGGATCCGCTGTGTCAATTATACGGGAACAAGAATTCCGAAGCGTGTTCGAAGACAGCATACAATTGACCAGCTCTAAGCTTACTTTGTTGGACTTCCAAGGCCGGAAGATTCCTGTGCTGGGACAATTTAAAGCTGGAATCTCGTACAAGGAAAAAACGGCCGTTATAGCAATTCATGTCGCACCCGGAGGGACTTCTCTTCTTGGTCTGGACGCTGTGCAAGCTCTAGAGCTACATATTGTGGGTGCACAGCTACGTTGCCTGCACACGGCTGCCGAAGAAGGTTCAGGTGCCATGCTGGACGGAGCAGCCAAAACGGCACAGGAACAGCACAGCCCGCTAAGTCCACCAAAGTTCGGTATGCCAGCTTTGCTATGGGCAAAATTTTGCCATTTGTTCTCACCAGGCCTTGGCATTGCCAAGGGCATTCAGCACAAGGTCAAGATAAAGTCGTCAGCCTCTCCAGTCGTGCAAAAGCTCAGACGTTTCCCACTTTCTCTGCGCAAGCCGGTTAGCGACCAGCTTGAGCATCTTCTTTCTGATGATGTCATTGAAAGGGTTAACGCTTCCGAGTGGGTTTCTCCTATCGTTGTAGTCCGCAAGAAGGACGACAGTATCCGCCTCTGCGTTGACTTAAGAGAGCCTAACAAAGCGATTGTCGTCGACAGCTTTCCCTTGCCCCATACGGAAGAGCTTTTACACTCTCTGAATGGAGCACGCCACTTTTCAAAGCTCGATTTAGCTTCTGCCTATTACCAGGTGCTGCTTCACCCAGATAGCAGAGACCTCACTGCTTTCATTACGCACGATGGCCTTTTTCGTTTCAAAAGGGTGTGTTTCGGACTGGCATCAGCACCAGCTGCGTTTCAACAACTCATGACAATGGTCCTGCGAGGCTGCAAAGGGGTACTGTGCTACCTAGACGACATCATTATCTTTGGCAGGACTGAAAAAGAGCATTTGAGAAATATGGAGCAAGTTCTTCAACGAATCGCTGAAGCTGGACTTAAGCTCAATGATAAATGCGTGTTTAATGCATCGGAGTTTCCATTTCTTGGGCATCGCGTCAGCTCGGAAGGAATAGCTCCCCTTCAAGCCAAGGTTGATGCCATTGTTCACGCTGCCACCGCCACAGACACAAGCATGCTGCGTTCATTTTTGGGCTTGGTTGAGTGCTATGCTAAGTTTATTCCCCACCTGGCTGAAGAAGTAGAACCTATGCGTAGGTTGCTTCGTAAGGATGCACATTCTGAATGGGATGACGCTGCCGAAAAGAGCTTTGCCAGGGTAAAGAAGCTGCTATCATCGCACAAGATACTGCAAATGTTCGATCCGACGCTCCCTGTTATTGTGGCCACAGATGCATCTGCTTATGGCCTGGGAGCAGTACTACAACAGGCTCATGGCCCACACACTCGGACTGTTGCATTCGCATCCCGAACTCTGACAGAAACGGAGCGGAAGTACTCAGCGGGAGAGCGGGAGGCCCTGGCGTGTCTGTGGGCATGGGAAAAAATTGGAGGACGCTTAAGCTTCGCCTTCAAGAGTGGGACGCGACAGCGTTCCCGTCGACCCGCCAAGGGGTATAAGACAATGCGCTACGGCACAGCAATCACTTACGATGCGCCCCGCATCGGACTTAGCGCCTACCTATCACGCGGTGAGCGTCGAGCAACGCAGCGTTCGGCGCGGCAACGAAACGTGCGCCTGAGCGAACGGAACGAACCAAAGAACTCGGTGTCTCGGAGGGGAAACGATCTACGCCAGCCAAACGTCGTGATCGGCACGGGCAGAGAGATAGATAGTAATCTAAACCGGGAGCACGGCGAAGTGTCGTTAGGGGAGAGGGAGTCCCGCGACGCGCCTGGCAGCGGTCGCAATGCGCGCGCGGCGCGCCTCCTGTCGGGGCAGCGCCGTACATTGAGAGGAGGGGGTCTTCTGTGTTCGCCGCAAGATGGCTCTGCGTGTGCGGAAAGCGCAGAAGAAATGCAGCGGAAACGCACTTCGCAACTCGTGTAATTGTGACTTCTGTACGTTACATGTTCATAATTACCGATATACACCGCAGTATAACTTTCCACGGCTCGTTTTGAAGGCAACACCGCATTCACTAGAGGCGCGTTTGCACCGCTTGGAAGCATCGAACTCGTGGCTGAGTGGTAGCGTCTCCGTCTCACACTCCGGAGACCCTGGTTCGATTCCCACCGGGTGAATCTTGGAAGTTGCTTTTTATTTATGAAGCGCCTGCCGTGATTTATCGCTCACGGTCAACGCCGCCGACGCCGACACCCGACGCCGACACCGACGCCGACGACACCGGCTTTTCTGCGACACGAGCTCCTTAACGCTATCGCGTTAAAATGGCACACTTATCTCTGGGGACGACCATTCACGTTGGTAACGGACCATCAAGCCCTAGTATCTCTACTTTCGACACAAAGCACAGGACAGCGACCACTTCGCATCACAAGGTGGACCGCTCGTTTGCTTCGTTACAAATGCACAGTTCAGTACAGACGTGGAGAATACAACAAGGTAGCAGACGCTTTGTCCCGGCTGCCTGTTCCAGACACAGAAGATGGCCTTCAGATTGAAGAGGAAGTTGTGTCTCTGGTCACATCTTCAGTTCATGTCAATGACCTTCGACTTGCTACAGCCGAGGATTGCAAACTCCAGGAGGTTGTTCATTTTGTTCAGACATCATGGCCAGCGAAGAAATATTTGACTGCTGAACTGACTCCTTACTATGAGGTCCGGCAGGAATTGTCAATAGCAGATGGTCTGCTTATGCGCTCGGAGCGTATTGTGGTTCCAGCCAAGCTCACTGCTACGTTTATTCAGCTTGCCCATGAATCGCACCCGGGAATTGTGAAGACCAAGCAACATCTTCGTGAAAAGTACTGGTAGCCAGGTCTGGACAAACAAGTAGAGACTGCCATCCGAAACTGCACGGTCTGTCAGTCGGCAGACAAAAGTGCTAAGAGCTATTCCACTCCACTACAGCCAGTGGCCCTTGCAGATAAACCTTGGAGCAAGATAGCTATTGATATTGTGGATCCATTTGAGCGTGCACCAGCCGACTGCCGTTTCGTTATATCGGTTGTTGATTATTTTTCCAAATGGCCAGAAGTTGCTTTCTGCAGGGTTGTGTCTTCCACTAAAGTGATGGACTTCCTCCTGTCAATATTTGCACGAGAAGACTACCCCGACGAACTGGTCTCGGATCACGGACCACAATTTACATCCCGAGAATTCGAGTCCTTTCTTCAATACAGGGGCATCAAGCACAGCTTCTCGGCTGTGTATCACCCACAGGCAAATGGACAGGTGGAAAGGTTCAACCGTATGCTCAAATCTCATATTCAGTTGGCCTTGCTAGAGCAGCGACCAGTGAAGAACACCGTTACAGAGTACTTGGGGATCTTCAGAGTTACTCCTCACAGTATCACTGGCCTTTCTCCTGCAGTGCTTCTGGATGGCCGGCACATCAGGACATCCTTGGACATCATCGGACATCCCACCTCTAGCTTCTTCACGGACCCCGCTCTGGAGATGTCCTCACTTCGGAAGAGGGCGAAAGAGCACCAGCGCAAAAACAAAGTGTACGCTGACCGACGAAGAGCAGCCCGAGTACCGCAGTTCCAAGTTGGGAAGTATGTGCGCATTAAGAAACCAACTCCTGGTCCGAAAGGTACTCCCAGCTTTGGACCTCCAATGAAGATCCTTAAGCGCATCGGACGTTGGTCCTTCTGCCTGGAAGACGGGCGAACTTGGAATGCCTCACAGCTGACTGCAGTCCCAACGGGAGCATCGCCACAACGTGCGGTACGATGGGATGACGACTACCAAACTGCGCCGCTACATGGAGCACAAGCCTCTTCGCTGCCAAGTCCACGGACACCTGCCAGAACCTCTGGGCAGTTGGAGCTATCCCCGTCGATATCTTCAGATCCATCACAGCCACAGGGTACAGTACGTGCAAGCCTTGCTTGAGAAGATGGTGACAGTGCTTCCGTTGTCATCGAAACTGCTGGCGAGCCGCCAGCGTTTCGTCGGTCCACAAGAGACAGAAGACCACCGGCAAGGTTGCAGGACTATGTGCTTGGATATAAACATTGACTGGCTTGTGAATATGTCTGTATTAAGGAAGGGGTAGATGTAGTGTCGTAGCGCGACACTAGGTGCCCTCAGTTGCATAACTATGAAATCCATAGAGAGATGGCACCACTGTTGCCCGGGTATATATATGGGTGCTCGCATGAATAAAGGGTCTTGCGTCTGGTGTGATATGGGTTGACATCTGTCTCGTTCTTCTGCTGGCCAACACTACACAGACAGACAGACAGACAGACAGACAGACAGACAGACAGACAGACAGACAGACAGACAGACAGACAGACAGACAGACAGACAGACAGACAGACAGACAGACAGACAGACAGACAGACAGACAGACAGACAGACAGACAGACAGACAGACAGACAGACAGACAGACAGACAGACGGACAGACGGACAGACAGACGGACAGACAGACGGACAGACAGACGGACAGACGGACAGACAGACGGACAGACAGACGGACAGACGGACAGACAGACAGACGGACAGACAGACGGACAGACAGACGGACAGACAGACAGACAGACAGACAGACAGACAGACAGACAGACAGACAGACAGACAGACAGACAGACAGACAGACAGACAGACAGACAGACAGACAGACAGACAGACAGACAGACAGACAGACAGACAGACAGACAGACCAAGAACTATATATGGGTGCTGAAAAGCGGCGCCCTCAGAACCTAGAACAAAATAAATATTTATCTATCACCCTCTCTTGCCGATTTCGTTAGTGTACTACTTGCCTCTGCATATAGATTTGCTCAATATTGTTCTCTCGACGAGCATCAAACATTGCCTTTGTTCTTGTGTCATCACTGCGTCGATATCTCGCACTGTGCGTTTGCGTGACCGGCTGACTGCATTTTGCCTTTACTGTGAACGGTGTAGTGCATAATCATCAACATAGCATCACATTGAAGTTGTAGCATGTGCAATACAGAAAGATAACCATTGCATGAAATTACTCGCATAACAGGATGACAATAAATATAACTATTCAAATGGCATTTAATTTTTATAACACCTATTTATAATGGGCGTTGAATATGCACAATGTGTGAAGAGCTCAGCGCATTGCGAATGCATGGTAAACTTCTGATACTACGGCGTCATCAAGTGGGCAGAAATTGAAGCACTTTTGGCCTAATGGCAACGCCTTTCTTTATGTTTAGCCGTGCTATAACATGCGGATAATATCAACATTAACGATACGTAATCGCTAATATTCCATCCTAAACGTATCATGACACTAAGTGAAACTTATTTTACCGTTTGTATGTTACCGATTACAAAAAGAGCAAGTAGGAATGGAAATGTTGGGTTGAAGCAAGTGGTCTTTTTGACATTATGGCAGTACTTGATCTTATGCAAGCTGCGCCAAACCTGCAGCGCTAAATAGAAAAGTCAGCTTGCGCACTTAACCAGCTAAGCTCTTTATAACGTTCTGTGCACACGCATGAATTTTATTTTAAAGCCGGTCATCACGCCCTGCGCATGCACTCCTTGCGCGAGCTACACTGAAGCGCACCCAGGGGATTTCTAAACGCAATACTAAAGCTCTCATGCCATTTAAAAGGCAGAGAGAGAGATAAACAACTTTATTGAGCCGAGCTCAACATCTTCTTAGACGCCGTCGATGGAAGTGGTACCCTCTTCATGGGACCCATATGCTTCCCCAGCCGCCTGGCTCCTGGAGATCAGGACGAGCTGTTCTATAGGGTGGGGCTGGTTAGCAAGGTCTTCCATCGCTCGGTAAGGGTGGATGAGGGATGGGGTAGGGTAGTGGGGCAGGTAAGAGGTGGGGGGGATTGTCTTGACAAAATCGCATACTCCACTGAAGTGTTGGAGCGTGCCTAACTGAGTCTTGCAGAAATTACATCCCTTCTCGTACCTTTCCGGGTACATTTTGTTTTGAAGGTAAGGGTGCGCGAAGGATCCTGCCTGTATCTGCCTCTAGATCGCTTGCTCTTCTCTGCTAAGCGATTTGCGAAGATCGGGGTAATGGTGCCTCTCCGTATTGTAATGGTTCGTAATGTGCCTATAACTAATTATGGACTGTGGCTCACCTTCCTCTTCCCGGTGTTCTATCTCTGGCGAACTGGTGGGCAAGTTCATTGCCCTCCAGCCCAGAGTGAGCCGGTGTCCACATCAACTCAACTTTCCTTTCAGGTACGTAGCGTTTACTCTTGAGATTATCTAAGTGCTCCTTCCGCCCACTCATCGTTCCTCGACCAAATCAAGCAATTCGTTCGCGAAGAAGTCGCGCGCCAACTGCCACTGCTGCCTGCTACCCAGTCGTCTGAGTCCTCTTTGTCCCCGGAACTGCGACGCATCATCCACGAACAAGTCAGAGACGCACTACCTCTCGCTAATCAGCCACCTTCAGCGACAGTCCCACTCACTTACGCTGCCGTCGTTGCCAGACAAAGACCTCCGCCTGAAGTTGCGCATTACACGCCCACAAGCGGCTTCTACGCCTCGCCTTCTGCAGCTGCAAACTACGTGCCCAGAAGCGGCTTCTGCGCGCCTCCGCAGCACCTACACGCAGCTCCAAACTGTGCTCCGCTACCTAGACCCCCTGCTGATAATCCTTGGCGTACCCAAGACAATCGGCCGATCTACTTCGCGGGTGGCTTTGCTGGACACGTGGCACAGTTCTGCCGCCGGCGAGGTTGGTATCCTCCCGATACTGCGAGACTTCAAGGGAATGCTCCTGACTCCCAGTCCCACTATTCACCACAAGTTCCGCACATCGCCCCTTCATCTCCTGTTCCCCAAAGCTTCAACACTCGTCGGTCTTCATCTCCCCGTCGAAGTTCCCTGTCCCCCATCGTCCGCCACCCTCCAGCTGTGGAGGAAAAATTAAAAGCGCAGTTCCGGAGGCAAGAACCGCGACCTCTTCGAACTGCTCAAGCCCTCGTTTATTCCCAACGAACGTCACTGAAGTTTTTGCCTAAGGTATCGCCATTCACGCGCTTGTCGACACAGGTGCCGCAGTGTCCGTGATTGCTGACCAGCTTTGCCCTACGCTCCGAAAAGTCGCCATGCCGTTTTCTGCCATTTCGCTACGCACAGCAACCGCTGATCCTATTGAGACCATCAGAACATGTACCATCCGTGTCGGCTTACAGGACAGTTTATATGACATTGAATTTATTCTTCTTCCCCGCTGCTCTCACGCCATCATTTTAGGATGTGACTTCCTCTCATCTCATCGCGCTATTATTGATTGTGCACGTGCAGAACTTGCGCTGACTCCATTCTGCGGCAGTCTGAAGATTTGCCTCCACCTTCTGCTTGAGTGTTCGTTGCCAACACCACTGATATCCCTCCTTTCTCTTCCGCCCTCGTACCCGTTTCCTGTGCTGCTTTCTACGATTCCACAGTTCTTTTCACGCAATCACAACTTGCTGCACGCCGCCATCCCTTCTTGCTTCCCTTTGCCCTCCTTCCCTTTCACCAGGGCTCCAGCACACTTTACGTTACGAATCCGTTTTCGTGTCCATCAAGCTTACACCATGGCGAGTGCCCCGGTTTTGCTGATGAATTCGACACGAGCTCTGTCTACGATATGCCTGATGACTCGACTCCTTTTCACGTTGATGCCATGACTGTCCCTGTCTCTACGCCTCCGCCTGCATGGGATGGAGAGTTTGCTCGGTCTATTAACCCCAACCTCACTCCGAGTCAGCGCACGCAGATCGTCCACCTTCTTAACCGATTTCGATCTTCTTTCGACCTCCAGAAACAATGTTTAGGCCGTACCTCCACAATCATTCATCATATCGACACTGGTTGCCACGCGCCGCTAGACCAACGTCCATGTCCACATGGTCCAACAACCATGTGTCCGCGACGGAGCGTCGTGTCATCGATGAGCACGTAGGAGACATGCTCCAACGCGGCGTTATACAGCCGCCACACAGTCCTTGGGCTTCTCCGGTAGTGCTGGTCAAAAAGATAGATGGGACGATTCGTTTTTGTGTGGACTGTCGACGACTCAACAAGAGAACCCGGAAAGATATTTACCCTCTCCCCCGTATAGACGACGCACTGGACTGCCTCCAAGGCGCTGAATTCTTTTCGTGCTTAGACTTAAGATCCGGTGACGGATGTAGACCATTCGAAAACGGCATTTATTACGCCTGACGGCTTATATTAATTTACCGTGATGCCCTTTGGCCTTTGTAATGCGCCTGGATCTTTTGAAAGAATGATGGATAACATACTCCGTGGCCTCAAACGGCAGACATGCCTTTCTTATCTCGATGACATTGTCATATTTTCCCCGGGCTTTTCTTCTCACCTGTTCCGACTCAAACGCGTGCTCACTTGCCTTGCCGATGCTGAACTCCAGCTCAACTTCAAGAAGTGTTGCTTCGCCGCCCGGCGGCCAGTCATCCTTGGCCACGTTGTTTCAAAAGATGGTGTGCTCCCAGATGCAACCAAACTCCAAGCAGTTGCCGAATATCCAAGACCAAAGACCACAAAAGAACTCCGCAGCTTCATCGGATTATGCTCCTATTTTCGTCGTTTCATCCACAGCTTCGCCACCATAATAGCGCCTTTGACACATCTTCTCGCGGGCAACCACGACCTCGTGGCTTGGCCGCCAGCTTGCGATGCCGCATTCACGACGCTGCGACGTCTTCTAACCTCACCCCCCATACTTTGACATTTTGACCCCAGCGCACCGACAGAAATAAACACGCATGCCAGTGGCGTCGGCATTGACGCTGTTCTTGCACAACGAAAGGCTGGCTTCGATGAATACGTTGTTGCCTTCGCTAGCCGCGCACTCACGAAAGCCGAAGCAAACTATTCCGTTACAGAAAAAGAATGCCTGGCTATCATTTGGGCCATAAGTAAGTTCCGTCCTTGCCTCTACGGTCGCCTGTTCGACGTCATCACGGACCACCATGCACTCTGCTGGCTGTCGTCCTTTAAAGATCCTTCAGGTCGCCTCGCTCGATGGGCGTTCGCCTCCAAGAGTATGATATTCGAGAGCTGTACCGCTCAGGCTTTAAACATTCGGACGCGGATGCCTTATCTCGCTCCCCAGTGTCAGGCCAGCCCAATTATCAGAAAGTATGAAAAATAGGCTATGAAAGGTACCATAGTACGGGCGCAGGCACATTCCAGGTTTCTCTAACGTATCGCGATATCTAAGTACACGAACATTTTCACTTTCCGTCCTCTTTTTAATGTAGTTGTAGTTGCTCAGAACCAGAGCCGTTACCTTGTGTGCTGCAGAAAAATGCTGTAGTCACTAGAGTAAGCGCAGTGGGCTTTTCTGCAAGCGTAAAAGGAACATATTAGACGCGTAATTGAACGCTTCCAATGTATGATGGACGATGTATGATGGAACGCCTTCAATGAGTGACGGACGCATAATGCGCGCGTCCATTACTCCAAGCCGCATAGCACCGCTGTACTGCGCATTTCATTTTTATTGTGGCAATAATAAATGTAACAATCTTGAGAATCCCAAAGAAATGCGTAGAGAACTGTCCCAAAATAAGAATCAGCTGAAATGCAGGAACGACAGTTTTGTGCATATTTCGAACAGGCACCTGTAATGCAATCTTGTGACTTTCCAGAAATTCCATAAGTAGGGTAAAAATTGCCGCACCTTTAATTCTACATAATAATAAATAAATTGGGAGCCACTGTATGGTGGTGCACTAAGAGAAGCTTCTGACATCGACACTGACAGCTGGAGTTTTTGCTAAGCAATGCCTTTCAGTGCGATCATACAGAAAATATGTAAACACTATTGCCGCAGAGAAAAACAGGCTCGCAATGGGCACGATTTAACCAAAGTTGTAGTATGAAGAACTGAACACAGATGAGAGAACACACTACTATTTTTACGCTTGTGGGAACTGCGCCGCGCAATAAGAGCAAAAAAAAAACGGCAGGCTATAGCGACTCGCTCGACTTCGGTTATGCTGTCATAGTATGAAGATAAGGTAAAAGCATTGTCTGCATCTTCGTGTATATGTAGAGGCAGCATACCAATCGTCGACATAAGGACTGAGGAGGTCTCAGGCAAGCATATGTGTGCGTGCTTCACCATATTGGAATGGTTGGGCCCACACTCTTGGAGGATTACTTTCGAGGATACTACAAATTTCGCAGCGCCGTGCAGGTTTACGGGCGACAGCGATTCTAACACGATGATAAAACATCATGATTGGCACTGTACCAGGAAAGTCCTTGCTAGCGCTATTCAAGCCACATCTTACGCACTATAAAGCTACCCGGAGAGTGACGATGTTAGAACACGACACAGTCAACACAGCTCATTCGGCCGCTATATACATAAGCCGCTCATTCATTGCCAACTGCAATATTTCCTAATTTTAGAGAGTCCCTGTTGAGGTCGTATAATCAGTCTTTGACTGCAAATTATTCGGAGGCTTAGCCGTGCACAGTCTCCTTCTTTTATTCTTTAGCAGCACGTTCGCATGATTTTAGCAGTATGCTTGCTCAATAATGTTCCTGGTTCTCAAATTTCCCATCTCTTACTTGCAGCCAGGTGGAAAGCGACAAAGGGGTCCTTGTGTATACTGTAAGAAGTTTGAATCATAGAGAGGCCGATATAACGCAAGACTTCATTACACTAAACACTATTCTTTTCTCATGGCGCATTCAAGTATAACTGATCTCGGTGAGAACATAGGCGTGACAAGTGATGAAGTACTGTAATAAAAGAATATGAATTGTTACATTGCTCAAGTCAAAGATTCTTCTTCAGACCCTGTGCTCTACTCCGTCGGGTCCTGTTGGTAGCATTGTCGATGGCGCGTGCCATCTTCTCCCAGTGAACCACATGCTTAAGGAACTCGTGTTCGCAGCTAGTATTGTGACTCTTGCTAAGTCGATCCTTGAAAACGTCGATGAAGGTGTCCCCGAGACTTTCGCCAAGCTCGTACTGAAATGAAGAGCAAACGCAGTGAATCCTTGATAAAATGAACTGTCATTCGGAGTGAAATTTCGTTCTTACATCGAAAACTTGCCATCAAAATACAAAAAGCACACTCTTGCCATCACGTGCACAGACCAGAGCTTCCCACAGACATCCTGGAAAATATAATCAGAGTATGTTTGGGGAATATTTTCAATGCAGCCAGTTTTTCCTTTTTATCAAGGCAGCCGTAATATGAAAAGAGGGCAAATTCTAAAATGGCTCAAGCATATGACTAGTTAAATAAACCTGCAATCTCGAGTCAATAAAGCCTTTCAACAAATCAAGAGAAAAGGCAAGCCAAAAGATCGAGAGATATGACAAGCAAGAAGTTATTTGTATAGTAGACACGGGGGGGGTGACGGCTGTGCCTGGAGGTTGCTCCTCACATCCTTATCGCATACTTTGCAGCCTCAGTCAACACAGAAAGTGCTGCGCCACCTTCAAGGTGTAGTGCCTGCAGTGACGTCATTAAGATATTCACCTTGGTTGTGCTGGCTGCGCTCCTGCAGCCAAGCTGATCCAGCTCACATTGCATCATAATTCCACTCTATAGGTTTGTGGTTGCCTCCGATTAGCTGGCAGCATCGCACTGTCCAGCGCGGTTTACTGGTACTTGGTAAAACGTTGCATGAATAAATGTTCGTTTGAACTTTTCATCCTACCCAATTCAACAAGGAAAATGCTCTACCTTGTTCGAGGTTTCTTGGCTGCACTGAGGTGACGAATTATATTCAGCTGGCTGTGCTGATCCAGTTGATCCAGATCACATGGCTGGCGACGGGGGTGGAAGAAGGAAGACCCCTTAAATATTTATTCCACTCTTTGCAGGTTGGAAAACTCATGTTCATTCCTGAATAGCTATTTTGCCCAGCATTTTTGCCACCGTCGCCACCGTTGCCGTCCTGTTGATTGGTAAGCGATATTTATCATGTCAAGTGCTTTGGCGTTCGGTGCTGTTTGCATTATGTATACACCTGGTGGGGCCATGAAGAGACAGCGCCGTTCCTTCAACGATCCCTCCGCCGCCGATGGACGATTCATAAAATACTCGCAATGTAGGTACGGTTATCATCTCGGTGATTGTTGGGGCTGCAATGAAACAACACATAAAAGCAAAGGCGAAAGTCGGCGCAAGGAACGGCTATGCAAAAGTAAGGCAACAATCTATGCTGGTTCTCGACATAAGCATAAGCCGCTCATTCATTGCCAACTGCAATATTTCCGCGTTTCAGAAAGTCCCTGTTGAGGTCGTATAATCAGTCTGTGACTGCAAATTATTCGGAGGCTTAGCCGTGAACAGTCTGGTTCTTTTATTCTTTAGCAGCATATGCCGCTATCGGCTGCCATATTAAAATATTCGCTGCTTATATCGCTAGTAGATTCGCTGTTAGAATTTCTTAATATAATCATATAATAATAATATTATTAATGATTATTAATTGGATTGGAAGGGCGGGAAGGTGGTCCCACTTCATAAGTCCGGTAGCAAACATTCGCCACTCAACTACCACCCCATTTCCCTCACAAGCATTCCTTGCAAGGTTCTTGAACATATTCTGTACTCACATTTAGCTAAGCACTTACACAATAATTCATTTTTTACAAAAGCACAACATGGTTTCCGAAAAAACTTCTCATGTGAAACCCAACTTCTTTCTTTTACTGACAGCCTTCTTCTTATTCTCGACAAAGGTTCTTTCGCAGACTGTGTTTTCTTTGATTTCGCCAAGGCCTTCGACAAAGTGTGCCATAAATTACTTCTATTTAAACTTAGTAAACTTAATCTTGATCCTCACCTGTTTGCATGGCTTGAACATTTTCTCTTTAATCGGTCACAGTATGTTGTGGTTGAAAATCATATGTCCTCATCTAATCCTGTAGACTCTGGTGTGCCCCAAGGATCTGTTATAGGCTCTCTTCTTTTTTTAATTTACATTAACGACTTACCCAATGACGTTTGTTCTAACATTTACCTTTTCGCAGATGACTGTGTTATCCTCCGTGAAATCTCGGACAAATCTGATAACAAATTCTTACAAGATGATATAAACGCTATCTCCAACTGGTGTGACGTATGGTTAATGCAACTTAACGTAAGTAAATGTATATGTATGCGTGTAACTCGCAGCCATATTCCTCCACCGAACTATTACCTTAATGATACTCCCCTGGAGGTCGTAACCTCGTATAAATACCTAGGCGTCCACATAACCTCATCACTTTCCTGGTCGTTGCACATCGATAACCTAATTAACAATACTAATCGCATGCTAGGTTATCTTCGCCGAAACTTTTCTTCTGCTCCTACATCATTAAGATTAATTCTATACAAAACATTTATTAGGAGTAAAATGGAGTACGCTTCATCCATCTGGGACCCACACCTCGAAACCCTTACTCAATCATTCGAACTAATCCAAAACAATGCCGTACGTTTCATTCATAGCAACTACAGCCGTACATCAAGCGTAACTGCCATGAAAAACTCTTTGCTGCTTGCTCCTCTCTCAGCCCGGCGTAAGTGCTTTCGCCTTGCTTTATTTCATAAACTATATTTCCACAATTCGTACCTACGCGATAATCTAATATCACCTCCTACCTACATTTCCTCTCGCATCGACCATAGCCACAAGGCTGGAATCATTCAGTGCCGCACCAGAACCTGTAACGAATCATTCATTCCTAGGACCTCTCAGGAATGGAACCACCTTCCCGGCGCAGTTGTCGCAATCAAGGGCAACTCAAAGTTTCGTTCGGCATTATCAGACATCATTACTCCCGGATGCAATTAACTAACAACATTTGTTGTTTGTTGCTGCTTTGTTTATTTATTTGTGTATATTTTTTTACCCACTCCCCTCTGTAATACTTCGGTCTTGAGGGTACAATAAAATAAATAAATAAATAAATAATAACAATAATAATATTCATCAGCCTGGTTATGCCCATTGTAGGGCAAGCGCCTTTCTCATACTTCTCCATCTACCCCGGTCATGTACTAATTGGGCCCATCTTTTCCATGCAAACTTCTTAATCTCACCCGCCCACCTAACTTTCTGTCGCCGACCGTTGCGCTTCCCTTCCCTTGGAATCCAGTCCCTAACCCTTAAGGACCATCGGTTATCTTCCTTCATTATATGTCCTGCTCAAGCCCATTTCTTTTTCTAGATTTCACCTAAGATGTCATTACCTCGCGTTTGTTCCCTCTCCCAATCTGCTCTTTTCTTATATCTCAACGTTACACGCATCATTCTTGTTTCCATAGCTTGTTCCGTCGTCCTAAATTTAAGTAGAACCCTTTTCTTAAGCGTCTAGGCTTCTGCCCCGTACGTGAGCACTGGTAAGAAACGACTGTCATACACTTTTCACCTGAGGGATAATGGCAACCTGCTGTTCACGATCTCAGAATGCCTGCCAAAGGCACCACAGCCCATTCTTATTCTTCGGAATATTTCAGCCTCATGGTCCGGATCCACGTTCACTACTTGTCCTTAGTAGATGTATTTTCTTACCACTTCCAGTGCCTCGCCACCTATCGTAAACTACTGTTCATTTCCGAGACTGTTAAACATTACTTTATTTATCTGCAGAATAAATTTTAGAGCCACCTTCTGCTTTGCCTTTACAGGTCAGTGAGGATGCATTGCAATGTGTCTCCTGAGTCACTAAGTAAGGCAATATCATCAGCGAATCGCAAGTTACTAAGGCGTTCTCCATTAACTCTGATCACAAACTCTTCCCAATCCAGATCTCTGAATACCTCCTCTAAACCCGCTGTGAATACCATTGGAGAGACCGTATCTCCCTGCCAGACGCATTTCTTTATTGGGATTTTGTTGCTTTCCTTATGGAGGACTACGGTGGCTGTGGAGCCGCTATAAATATCTTTTAGTATTTTTACATATGGCTCGTGTACACCGTGATTCCGTAATGCCTCCATGATGGATGAGGAGGAGGAGGACAGACAGACAAGAAACTTTAATTGGTCCTAAGGGACTACGTTGTCGTAGTCGCGGGCCGCACCTGAGCCGGGGGCGGAAGACCAAGATCTTCAGCCCTGGCGCAGGCCCTTTGGACAACCCGAAGCTGGACTTGAAGTTCGTTGCTCTTGACGGCTTCCTCCCAGTCTTTTTGCCGGTTTAAAGGCGAGTGGCGCAACGCAGAACATTGCCATAGCATGTGGTTCAAGGTCGACCAGAAACATTTATTAAAATAATGAAAGGACAAGCAGGTGTCTTTCTGCTTGTGCGGGAGGCGCCCTTAGTCCAGGGCTCCTGCGGATCTTGCTGTCTCGCGGGCCCGCCGCACCAGTTGCTGCTGGTTACGAGGGTCCTAACAGCCAGCGCGGACTCCCACTGCTCGGGTGTGGGGTTGGGTATTGGTGGGGCCGCATGCCCATGTGGTGTGAAATATGGAGGCATAATCATTACAGCAGGGACATTTGTATGAATATAGTGTAGGGTGTATTGCCTGTAGTGTGCTTAAATAGGGGTATGTGTTGGTTTGTAGTTGCCGCCATATTACGGCGTCTTCACGTGAGAGGGTCTTGTGTGGAGGTGGGTATTGTCGTCTGTTCAATCTGTGGTGTTGTAGTATGGCGTTCTATTGTAAAGGTACGGGCTCTATGGATGCGGCCGTATCCTTCTCTTGTGGCGCCCGGGATGCATGAGCACGTGCTGCAGCGTGCGCACGCTGATTCCTACGGAGGGACTGGTGTCCTGGAGTCCACACTATTTCAACGTCCGGAAATTGGGAGGCTTGTTTGAGGAGTCGGTGGGCGATTGAAGATATTCTGCCTCTCGCGTAGCTACGGCAAGCTGCCTGGTCAAACTAGACTCGTTTGTCAAACTAGAGGTGATAGCCAAGGCGATGGCTGTCTCCTCCGCTACGAGGCGCTGGCAGTGCAGACCTTCATCGAGACCACCTCTTGTAGGTTACAGTCGACAACGGTGGCCGTCATGGCTGCTTTTTGGGGGTAGTGCGCGACGTCTGTGTATAGTGTGGTGGGGAGACTGCCATATTTTGTCTGTAGAGCTTTTGCGTGAGCTTGGCGACGATCAGCATGATGTTCCGGGTGCATGCTTCTGGGGATAGGGGCTACCTTGATGTGCTCCCGAAAGTTTGGGGCCAGATGAATTGCTTATGCGTGGCCTCTACCGTGTGTGGGGTAGCCTAGGCGCGCTAGGACTGTTCTTCCTGTTGGTGTGTAGGGCTAGTCGCTCTCGTTGGCTTGTGAGATGGGCGTCTTTAATTTCTCTTATAGTATTATGGACTCCTAGGGCTTCAAGCTTGAGTGTCGCTGTTCCCGATGGTAGGCCGAGCGCTTGCTTGTAGGCTTTCCGATGAAGTGCGTCTAATTGATCTATCTCCTTGGGAGTGAGGGGCAAGTACGGGGCAGCGTAGGCATTGCGGCTGATTATCAGGGCCTGGACGAGCTGTATTATGTCTTCTTTCAGTCCGTATTGTTTGGTGGTGATACGGCTGACCATTCGCATGATTTGGAAGGTGGCCTGCTTGAGACGTTGGATGGTGTATGCGCCTCCGCCATCCTGTTGTATGTGGAGTCCGAGAATGCGGACGCGGTTTACTGTGAGTATTTCTTTGTCGTCGAGGGTGAGTGGGATGTGGGGTAGTTGATTGAGTTTTCTTCGTGACTTCTGTGGAACGAGTAATAGTTCTGACTTCTCGGGGGAGCACCGGTGACCACTTGTTTTTGCATATTGCTGGATGACGTCGGTCGCTTGTTGAAGGGCGTCTTGTTTCTCTCCTTCGGCACCAGCGGTGGTCCAGATAGTGATGTCATCGGCGTATATTGCATGCCTGATTCCTGGTATTGCGTTGAGTTTGCCAGGTAATTTCATTATAGCAATATTGAAAAGGGTGGGTGATAGAACAGCACCTTGTGGGGTTGCTTTGTTGCGGGCAGGTAACGTCGGGGTTCTCAGTGAGCCAATGCCCATTGTTGCCGTGCGGTTGCATAGAAAGGCGCGAGGATTAGGTTTGTAAGGATGGTATGGTGAGCCAAATTGTCGAAAGCGCCTTTGAGATCGAGTGCTAAAATCGCTCCGGTGTTTTGCGGCGAGAAGTGTTCAAGGACTCATTCCTTCAGCTGAAGAAGGATGTCGTGGGTAGAAACGTGGGGCCGGAATCTGAACGTTGTTTCGGAAAAGAGGTCGCTGCATTCTAGATAAGGTTGAAGTCGGTTCACAATGACGTGTTCCATAAGCTTGCATAGGCATGAAGTCGCTGAGCTTGGTCTCATATTTTCTAAGCTAGAGAGTTTGCCTGGCTTCGGAGTGAGTATGATGTGCGCGTGCTTCTAGCGTGCTGGTAGCGTACCCGCTTCCCAATAGTGCTTAAAGAGGTCAGTTAGAGATTGAATGGTGCCATCATCCAGATTGCGCAGGGGTTTGTTATTTAGTTTGTCCTCGCCTGGGGTGGTGTTTCGTGTGAGTGCATGGAGTGCTTGTTGCCCCTCAGTGATAGGGATCGGCTTGTCGGGGTCGTTATTGTCACTCCCGCTGTAGGTAGGAGGTTGTCGTTGTGCGGGTTCGAAATCACCTATGTACCACGCCCGCAACTCCTCCAGTATTTCATCAGAACCCGGATGGCTGTGGAGGATACGTTGAATTGTTTGCTTGCTAACTGCCTTGCTATGTGCGTGGTCAAGAAGATGGCGTGCAGTGACCATGTTTTGGCCGTGCTAAGATTACCTGCAACTTGTTGCATAGTTGTCGCCAGTTGTGACGGGAGAGCGCCCCAGCACAAAATTCTGCGGTTGCCATGAGTTTCGTTATAGGTAGTTTCAGTTTAAGATTGTGTATTTGCCACTTCCATCGCCTAACAAGGCCTCGTGGTCCTTCCCAGAGGTAAACAAGGCGTGGGTCTACGGCCGGTATGTCTGTGTTGAGTGTGATCTCTTTTGAATGCCTGGCTACGTCTTGTTGGAGCTCTCGTACCCACTGCTCGAGATCCGTAATACCCGTAGAGGAGTCATCCGCTCGCTCTTTGCGAAAAGTCGTTCAATCTGTGAGTATTGTCTTTTTTATCGGGTGGCGTGCATGCGTAACGTTCAATGTGGTGGCAAGTATGCAGTGGTCACTGCCCAGAGTTTCATCTGTGTTGTGTCAGGCAACTTGTTGTATCCCTTTAGTGAGTGTGAGGTGAGGGCATGTATCTCGGGAGACGCTGTTTCCTAGACGTGAGGGGTATGCGGGGTCTGTGAGGATGGTGAGATGGTGCTGCTGTATCGTGTACTGGAGTGCAGTGCCTTTTGATGTGGCTGTCGTGTAGCCCCACGCCTGGTGAGGCGCGTTGAAGTCGCCTACAATCAGGAGACTATTATTTTTGGCTATGCCAATTGCTTTAGTGATCAAGTAGTCGAACTTGGCCTGCTTCTGCTTTAGTGGGCTGTATATATTCAGTATGAAAAGGCTCTCTCGGCCTCGTTGGAGCGGCAGGATCTCAATTAGGTTATGATCAACGTCATGGCCGTCTATTGAGTGCTGTGTGGTTGCGAGCGTTTTAGCTGTAAGCGTGGCCACGCGGCTTTCAGGCGTGATGGTATGTGTGTTGCAGCCAGCTTGAGTTGGGCGTGTGCCTGTTTCCTGTAGTGCGATTACGCTTGGTGTCGTTTTGGCGCTACTTATGTACTGTCTCAGTGATCCTTGCTTGCGTTTGTAGCTGCGACAATTCCATTGCCAGATTATGAGTGGGTTTTCGCTCCTGTGGTTGGTTTTTCTATTCGTCCTGGCTGACTGGTGGATCGGCAGGGTGTCCCTGCTCTACTTCCTGTTGTACTAGGGTTCTAAATTTCTTGCGTCACTGATCTTTTGCGAGCCGTGTTTCTTCAATAACACTTGCCAGTTGCTGGATGCTTTGTTGCATTGCTAGAAGCTGACGCTGCAGTACATCAACTTTCTCCTCGACTTGTGCGATTTCTGTCGGTTTTGCTAATTCCGCGAGAATCCTGGGTTCAGAACGTTTTGAAGATAATGGCATTGAGGATGCGGTTATTGGTGTGGAATGCTGAGTGGCAGTACGAGTGGCGTATAGTTCTGCAATCTGCGTGCGAAATTTGTTGTTTTCTTCACTAAGGCGTTTGAGGTTTCGAATGAATCAAACGCTTTCTCGTAATCAATGAAAGCTATATATAAGGGTTGGTTATATTTCGCAAATTTCTCTATCACTTGATTGATAGTGCGAATATGGTCTATTGTTGAGTAGCCTTTATGGGATCCTGCCTGGTCCTTTGGTTGACAGAAGTCTAAGGTATTCCTGGTTCTATTTGCGATTACCTTAGTAAGTACTTTGTAGGCAACCGACACTAAGCTGATCGGTCGATAATTTTTCAAGTATTTGGTGTCCGCTTTCTTATGGATAAGGATTATGTAAGCGTTCTTCCAAGATTCCGGCACGCTCAAAGTCATGAGGCATAGCGTATACAAGGTGGCCAGTTTTTCTAGAACAATCTGCCCACCATTCTTCATAAAATCTGCTGTTACGTTATCCTCCCCAGTTGCCTTCCCTCTTTACATAGATCCTAAGGCTTCCTTTACTTTTTCGGCGTTACTGGTGGAAGTTCAAATTCCTCAAGACTATTGCCTCCTAATACCGTCGGGGGTGCCATTGACACTGTATAAATCTCTATAGATATCCTCAGCCACATGAACTATCTCATCCATGTTATTAATGATATTGCCGGCTTTGACACTTAACGCATAGATCTGATTCTTGCCTATTGCTACTTTCTTTTTCACTAATTTCAGGCTTCTTCCGTGCCTGAGCGCATGCCCAATTCTATATATATTGACACGCGTACTTATATTTATCGGGCGATCCCGTTTCGCCGCCTAACAAATGTTACCGCAAAGCGTGGGACGCGCCTGCATCTATCCGAAGTTTCTGGAAAGTTATCGATGCTTCTATCCGCTGTCTCTTGTCGTCGAACTTTGTGTTATCTGATTTCATCGTGTGACGCGAATGGTGTAGAACTTTGGCGAAGGCACGCGGGTCCCAACGATTAGTCTGGAACATTCGATGACTGCTGTATAAAAGGCGACGCACTGGACCCGCTGATCAGATTTTCGACGATCGCCGACCGTGTTCGCCACTATCGTTGTGCTATAAGTGTAGCCTGTTTTCCGCGCACAGGTTCGCCCAATAAAAGTTAGTTTTCTCGTTCACAGTATTGCTACTGTGTTATTCAACGTCACAACCACGTGACAATAATATATGTATATGCATGACAATGTATATGTATTACAGTATTATATTATGTAGCGAAGAGATTGTAGAAGAGACGCTAGTGGGTTCAGTGCTACTGGCTCTAAACGCTAGCGGGTCGAGCGCTCCTGCTCAGCAACGGCCCTCGTGCTTGGAAGCTGTGACAGCCCTGCCCGTCGACGTTGCGCTGCTCCCGAGATCTGCCAAATAAACACCTTTAGAATTGTTAGAGGTGCGGGGTATCGATCCCAGTACCTCTCGCCTTCTCCACTACTTCTCCACGCCGACGCTCCCCATCACCAATGCGGCCTCGTCCAGAAGCTCGGGATGTGGAAAACTAATCGTCGCAGTCCATAAGGCAAGGGCTGCGACGCCGTCGAAACGCGGAAGTCCTCAACGTAGCCCGACCAATGTGATAGACGTTTTAGTTGACGGTGTGCGCACATATGCCCTCGTGGATACCGGAGCCGCTGTATCAGTTATGGACGCAAAGCTTTCTCGCTTCCTTCGAAAGGTTACGACGCCCATTGCTGCATTCGCCATCCGCACAGCAGGCGCACAGCGTATTCACCCGATTGCGGCGTGCACCGCTCGTGTTCTCATCGAGGACGTTGTATACGCCATCGAATTTATTGTGATTTCCTCGCGCTCCCACGAAGTTATCCTGGGGTGGGACTTTCTCGCCCGCCACGGTGCCGTCATTCATTGCGCACGGGCCGAACTAGAACTGTCGCCGATCACAGGTATGACGCTTGCCGATAATGCTTCTTTTGCAAACGAACTACTCGTCAGGCACGACACCAACGTTCCTCCCAACTCGTCAGTGATTGTATCAATGCATTGCAGCAGCCTCTCTGACGCCATCGCACTACTTTCTCCATCAGGCCGCTTTTACACTAGAAAACGTCTGCTGCTGCCTTTTTCGACTGTGAACGTCAAACAGGGCTCCACAGCTATTTTTGTCTGTAACCCCTTCTCATACCCTGTGATGCTGCTTCAAGGCGAATGTCTTGGCCACGTGGAAGTGATCGACGCCGTACAAATTACGGATGATCCCGAAGACACGTCCTGCGCCAGTTACAACACGCTCGGTTCTCTCTCGACGTCCGACCTTTTGCCCACAGGTGTGTTAGATTCATCTATTGCCGATGGCCTCACCCCACCTCAGCGTTCACAGATTCTGCGCATCTTTGAAGAATTTCGTTCTTCTTTTGATGTCGAGCTACCTTCCTTGGGCCGGGCGTCTGCTGTCACGCACCATATTGACACTGGCTCCCAACCGCGATTGCGGCAATGACCATATCGCGTCTCTGCCACGGAACGTCGTGTGATTAATGAGCAAGTGGACGATATGCTTCGCCGCGAAGTGATCCGACCCTCGAACAGTCCATGGGCATCCCCTGTCGTCCTTGTTACAAAAAAAGACGGCTCGGTATGGTTCTGTGTAGACTATCGCCGCCTGAACAAGATCACACGCAAAGATGTATACCCGCTGCCGCGAATTGATGACGCCATCGATAGCCTACCTGGAGCAGAATTCTTTTCATCTATAGATTTACGCTCCGGCTATTGGCAAGTACCCATGGCTGACGTCGATAGGCCGAAGACAGCCTTTGTCACACCCGACGGCTTATACGAATTTAACGTAATGCCGTTTGGCCTTTCTAATGCGCCAGCAACTTTTGAACGCATGATGAACACAGTCCTCCGTTGTTTGAAGTGGCACACGTGCTTGTGTTATCTGGACGACGCTGTTGTTTTTGCCTCTGACTTCACCACGCACCTTCAACGCCTACGGCGTGTTTTGACTTGCTTAGCGGACGCTGGCCTTCAACTGAACCTAAAGAAGTGCCGATTTGCAGCGCGGCAGCTCATGATACTAGGTTATGTCGTCTCGAAGGATGGAATCCTCCCGGATCCAGCCAAACTTCGTGCCGTAGCTGAATTTCCTAAACCAACGTCCGTCAAAGAACTGCGCAGCTTTGTAGGTTTGTGCTCCTACTTCAGGCGCTTCATTCGCAATTTCGCCGCCGTCATATCACCCCTGACGAAGCTCCTTGGCAGCAACGGACCTCTCCATTCGTGGTCGTCCGAGTGCGACGAGGCGTTCACTAAGCTCCGTTGTTTGCTGACGTCTCCTCCCATTTTGCGCCACTACGATCCAACGGCACCTATTGCGGTACACACAGATGCCAGCGGTGTTGGCCTCGGCGCTGTCTTAGCAGAGCGCAAAGAAGGGCTTCCTGAGTATGTTGTGGCATATGCAAGCCGTATGCTTACTAAAGCCGAGACCAATTACACCGTCACGGAAAAAGAATGCCTGGCGATCATCTGGGCGCTTACCAAGTTCCGGCCCTATTTGTATGGTCGCCAATTTGATGTCGTCACGGACCATCATGCACTATGCTGGCTGTCGTCATGGAAGGATCCCTCAGGCCATCTCGCCCGCTGGGCGCTTCGCTTACAGGATTACGATATCCGCGTACTGTACCGCAACGGACGCCAGCATGCTGATGCTGATGGCCTATCACGTTCTCCCTTGCCAGACGACAATGCCTGCTGCGCACTATCCCAGCTTGACGTTTCTTCCGTCGACACTGGGACCATCGCTTCTGAGCAGCGCAAGGACCCCTTGATTGCCTCCATAATAGACTGCCTTGCTGATCCGTCATCGCAGCCAACCACTCGTGCATTGCGCCGTCAAGCTCACCATTTCGCCATTCGCGACGACCTCCTTCATCGACGCAATTACACCTCTGACGGCCGCCAGTGGTTATTAGTTGTACCTCGAAGCCTGCGTTCTGAAATCTGCGCATAGTTCCACTCTGATCCACAGTGTGCGCACTCGGGACTTTTCAAAACCTACCAGCGCCTCCGCCGACGCTACTCCTGGCCAGGAATGTACAACTACATTCAAAAGTTCGTTCGTTCATGCCCCGACTGCCAGCGCCGAAAATCTTCACCCCACCTCTCGCCAGCTGGCCTGCAGCCTCTACCCTGCCCTGCCCGGCCGTTCGGGCGCGTTGGCATCGATTTGTATGGACCACTTCCCCTGACGTCGGCTGGTAACCGCTGGGCCATTGTGGCAGTAGATCACCTTACACGATACGCTGAAACTGCCGCTCTCCCAACCGCTACAGCGCGCGATGTTGCATCCTGCGGCATGGTCCACCTCAAGAATTGCTCAGCGATCGTGGACGCGTCTTCCTGTCGGAAGTAGTTGAAGCGATTCTCAAAGAGTGCCACGTTGTTCATCGTACGACTACGGCGTACCACCCTCAAACGAATGGCCTCACAGAACGCTTCAATTGTACGCTCGGCGACATGCTTTCAATGTACGTTGCCTCCGACCACAAGAACTGGGACGCCATTCGGCCATTCGTCACCTACGCGTATAATACCATTACGCAGAGCACCACTGGATTTTCACCCTATTTCTTGCTGTATGGTCGACACCCTTCGCACACCATCGACACCATTCTTCCATACCGGCCGGATGCATCCGAGTACGTCCCTGTTCCGACACGGTCCGTCATGCAGAAGAGTGCCGCGACATCGCACGGGCCTTTACTTCCGATGATCAAGGGCGCCAGAGGAGCACTCGCGGTGACGCCACTGCCACGGTCACCTTCGATCCGGGAGCGCTCGTGTGGCTCTCAGTCCCTTTAACTTCCCCTGGCCTCTCATCAAAACTGGTCCCTAAGTATGAAGGCCCTTATCGTGTTCTCGAACGCGCATCTCCTGTAAACTATGTCATCGAACCAGTTGAGCCATCTGAAGACATGCGCCGCCGTGGACGAGACATTGTCCATGTCGACCGTTTAAAGCGTTCCTACGACCCGCTCATCGTGACGAGCTGTTAGGTCGCCGGACGGCTCCCTTCTCGCTCCCGGGGGGTGATTGTAGCGAAGAGATTGTAGAAGAGACGCTAGTGGGTTCAGCGCTACTGGCTCTAAACGCTAGTGGGTCGAGCGCTCCTGCTCAGCAACGGCTCTCGTGCTTGGAAGCTGTGACCGCCCTGCCCATCGACGTTGCGCTGCTCCCGAGCTCTGCCAAATAAACACCTTTAGAATTATATTATATTATATTATATTATGTCAGCTGTTTTACGCTTGTCGATTATCTTAGAAAGTTCTGCCAGTTCTATTCTAGCTGAAGGGTTAGAGGCTTTCATACATTGGCGTTTCTTTATCAGAACTTTTGTCTCCTGCGATAGCTTACTGGTATCCTGTCTAACAGAGTTAGCACTTACTTCTATTGCACAATCATTAATGATGCCCATAAGATTGTCGTTCATTGCTTCAAGACTAAGGTACTCTTCCTGAGTTAAAGCCGAATACCTGTTCTGTAGCTTGATCCGGAATGCCTCTAGTTTCCGTCTAACCGCTAACTCATTGATCGGCTTCTCATGAGCCAGTTTCTTCCGTTCGCTCCTCAAGTCTAGGCGAATTCGAGTTCTTACCATCCTATGGTCACTGCAGCACACCTTGCCGAGAACGTCCAAATCTTGTGTGATGCCGGGGTTAGCGCAGATTATAAAGTGTATTTCATTTCTAGTCTCCGCCTCTACCTTCACTTTCTGCAATCCCGCTTGCGGAAGGAGGTATTCATTATCCGCATAATATTCTGTTCCACAAACTCTACTAAAAGCTCTCCACTGCTAGTCCTAGAGCCTGTGGCTTATTCCCCCACTGATTTGTCTCGAGACTGCTTCTTGCCTACCCTGGCATTGTAGTCGCCCATCAGTCTAGTGTATTTTGTTTTGACTCTACCCATCGCCGATTCCACGGCTTCATAGAAGCTCTCGACTACCTGGTAATCAAGACTGGATATAGAGGCGCAAGCCTGTATGCCCTACAATTTGTACCACTTATAAGTTTCACAACAAGAGCTGGCACCTTCGCCATAATGCTTAGAATTCGTGTACGTTACCAGCTATATCATTATTAATCAGGAATCCGACTCCTAGTTCTCGTCTCTCCACTAAGCCCCGGTTGCAGAGGATGTGCCCGCTTTTAATCACTATATATGCTTCTTTTGTCCTCCTAACTTCATTGAGCCCTATTATGTCACATTTACTGCCCCCTAAGTCCTCAAATCGAACTGCTAGACTCTCCTCACTAGATAACGTTCTAGCGTTAAACGTTGCCAGGTTCAGAGTCCAATGACAGCCTGTTCGGACCCAAGCATTCTTAGCACGCTCTGCAGCATTACAGGTCTGGGCACCGCCGTGGTCATTTGCTTCACAGCTGTTGGGTACTGAGGGCCGGGGTTTGGCTGTTGTATTCACACAGGAGGTTGTGGCCAAGTACTGCATTAGGGTGGCCAATCCTGCTCTCGTGAGGGAGTGCGTTACCGGTTCTGGTCACCGGGATCAGGCCGCAGTCCAGGCCTGTTTGTGCAATTCAATCAACAAGCGCGTTGTTTATAATCCGGTGAGAAATTGCGTGGTACTGGAATTCGAACGACGGTCTTCTTGCATGCGTGTCGGATACTCTACTTCTACGCCACCGCTGCACTATCCTATCAAGAGTTATCAAACAGTTCTTCGAGGTGACAAATACAAATATTGTCACCCGGTAGCCACGGTGAAGCAAGCAGCAGAACTCAGAATGGCGAAATTTGCGTTTTATTGGGCGAACCTGTGCCCTTAAAAACAGGCGACCCTCAAAGCACAACAATAGCGGCAAACACAGCCATTATCAAAAATCTTATCTGTCAGTCAAGCGCACCAGCTTTTACACATCCGCAGCCCACTTTATGTCCACTGCAGGACGAAGGCCTCTCCCGGTGATCTTTATTCAGCCCGGCACTGTGCCAACAAATTCCAAATAGCGTCTCCATATTTCTTAATTTCATCGCGCTGTGACGAAGAAGATCGGCAGGCTGAAAAGCCCCGTTGCCATCGCGTGGCACGTACCCAGTTCGTTCGCTGGCTGCGCCCTACCTGTTGGTGCTGAGTTTGTCACTGCTGCTCTACGAGCCGAATAAACCCCCTTTACAACTCCATATAGTGTTCTGCTGTCCTCGACTGCGCATCCGTTATCTTGGTACACATTCTGCAGCCGTAATGGTCGACCTGTTGTCACCCACGCACTAGATGTCCTGCCCTGCTCCATTTATGTTCTCTTAAGGTCAATTAGAACGTCGGCAATCCCGGTTTGTTCTCTGTACAAACCATTATTTTCCTGTCTTTTAACATTACTCCCAACGATCGTCATTCCATTGCTCTTTGGGTGGTGTTCAACTTTTTTGGGAGCTTCTCTTTAAGTCTCCCATTTCTGCCCTACATCTTAGCACAGGTAGAAGACACTGAGTGTACCCCTTTGTTTTCAATGATATTGGTGCGCTTCCAGTTAGGACCTGACGACATCTCCCGAATGCGCTGCTACCCATTTTCATTATTCTATAAATTTCCGTCTAATGGTAAGGGTCCGCTGGGAGTAATTGGCCTAGGTAAACGTACTCCTTCACAGAGTCTAGCATGCTAACGATTGTTTCCTTGACCAGCTGTTATACATTATCTTTGTCTTACGCATAATAATCTTGAGCCGCACTCTTACACACCCTCTGTTAAGGTCCTTGACCGTTTGTTCTAACTCGTCGCCACTATTGCTCAACAAGGCATTGTCATCTGTAAATTGGAGGTTGCTGCGATATTGGCCGTTGATCCTCACACCTAACCCTTCGCAGTTTAATAGCTTGAATACTTCTTCCAAGCACAAAGTGAATAGCATTTGAGATATACGGTTTCCTTGTCTGACCTCTTTCTTTACAGTTATCTTGCAACTTGTGGAGAACGAAGGTAGCTGTGGAGATATTCTGCAAGATACTTCAGAAATCTTCATGTACTCCATGATAATGTTTTCCCTCTATGACTGCTGATATCCCTACTGAATAAAATACATTTTCGTAATCTACAAATGTCATATAGAGAGGCTGATTGTACTGTGTGAATTTTTCGATTACCTGGTTGACGACATGGATGGGATTCATTGTACCAGCCTGCTCCCTTGGTTGACTGACGTCCAGTGTTACCCTTTATTCTATTAGAGATAATCTTGCTGAATGTTTTGGATAATACCGGAAGTAAGTAATTAGGCCTATTATTTTACAATTCCTTCGCTTCTTCTTTTTTTGGATTAGTATATTTTTTGAATTATTCCAGTTATCCGAGACAATTGAACCACATAGACACATCGTATGAAGGGCCGCCAGCTCTTCATGCATGATGTGTACTCCATCTTTGCTTAAATCGACTGTTATTCCATCTTCTCCTGCCGGTTTTCCGTGCTTCATGTTTTGCAGGACCCTTCAAACTTCATCGCTAGTTATAGAAGGGGCCTCTGTAACCTGTTCAGTACCACTTCGAATCGAGTTATCGTGAATGCACTGAGTATTGTGCCCGTATGTATAGAATTTTCTACTGCTTTTACTCTATCTTTGAGATTGTTGCTCACATTACCCTGCTTATCTTTCAGTGCAAATGTGTTGGCTTGTCCTACGCTAAATTTCCTTCTTACTGATTTCATGCTGCGTCGATATTTAGTGCTTGTTCTTTCTTTCTCACGTTATAATTTCGAATATACTGCATTTTCTCCCAGTCCATCAGTTTTGACAGCTCCGCGAATTCTAGCTGATTTAGTGAATTGGACACTAATTCTTTGTCGTTTCTTTATTACGTCGTTTGTTACTTAGGAGGTCTTACCTAATTGTTGCCTTGGTGCCTTGACACCAACTTCAATCACTGCTTCTGATGCCAGCCTAGTTGCGCTGCAAGTCATTACCACTGTCATCATCTGTATTCTAAGACTGTGTATTTCTTTGCAAGCGCCATATTGAGATGATCTGCTCTGACCCTTACTGCGTGTAGGTTGCCTGTTTCTCCTTGATCGGTTTTACGCTTTCTTTCTTGAAATTTAGGTGAATCCTAGTCCTCACTAACCTGAGATCACCACACTTTATCCTATCTAGCACTTCTGCACCCTGCACTACGCTAGCATCGGCAGAAAGTATGAAATCAATTTCACTTGTTAGTCACCATTACGGGCTTTTCCAGGTCGACTTTTTTGTGCACTTCCATAAGAACGTGTTCATTATACACGGCTTATTACCTTCTGCAGATTGCACCAACATATCTCCTCACAAGCCTGGTTCTACCTACTTTTCCAGTGATGTTCATTACTACAGTATGCGGAGTTTTTTTTACTTTTCTCACCGCTTAATAAACATCTTCATAAAGCCTATATACGTTATCATCATCTAAATGGGAAGCTGGAGCGTAGGCTTCTACTACATTTAATCTATACCTCGTATTAGGTTTCATTACTACTACTGCTACCCTCTCATTAATGCTGTAGGATTCGTCAGTGTTAGCCGCTATGTCCTTATGGATTACGAAAATTACTCAATTCTGCTTCTTCTCTTGAAGTCATCTCTAGCAGAGAACGTGGCCATGTTTCAGCACTGTACAAGCTTCACTAGTTCTTCTAGCCTCACTAGGGCCAATGATATGCCTAACCATGCCTCATAGTTCCTAAAGGATTCCTGGTAAGCGGGCTTCACTTGAGACAGTTCGTGTGCTGAACGTTGCCAGGATCAGTTTCCATTGGCGGCCCGTCCGTGTCCAGAGAATCTTATCACATTCTGCTGTGTTACAGAACTGACCGCCTTGGTCAAGAGATCCAACTGTTGGGGACTGAGGGTCATCGGATAATCGAATGAGTCGTTAAGGAGGGAGTGACGGAATAATGCACCAGGGAGGCCAATTCCTGTTCTGGTGAGGCAGTGTCTTTTCTGGAAACACTGTGGGTTTTCCTAATTTGGTTTTGCATAAATTAGTGCAGCGCCACTGGCATTCGGCGTTTTTGCCACTGTGAGGTGCCACTCCAAGCGTGGAGATGAAGTATACTGGAGGAGGTGAATTTGGGCATCCCACCATCACACTTAAAAAGATGGCGCGAGGATTCGAACTTCTCATACGGCAAGCAAGCATCCAAGCTAGCTGATTCAGGTAATCCTGCAGGCTGTGAGGCCACCTTATGTCTTGAAAAAAGTGTGAGGTTTTACGTGAAAAAACAGTGGAGGACTCCGGAAAGTTTGACCTCCTGGGGCTCTTTAACGTGCACATAGATCTAAGTACATGCGTGTTTTCGCGCCCATCTAAATTCGGGTGCCATGGCCGGGATTCAATCCCGCAACCTCGTGCTCAGCAGTCCAACACCATAGGCATTAAGTAACCACGGTGGGTCTTATGTCGTAGAATTATAGCCCAGGGAACCCTACATGCCTGTGATGTCAGTAGTGTTATTCTAAGCCCTTTTCGCAAATCTCACATGCCAGAAGACATCCTTGAATTCTCCTCGATTGACAGGTTTTGCTGATTGTGACAGGTAGCACTACATAGTATTTCTCAAAGGTTATAACATCGTGCTTTCGGAATCTCCCGTACGCATGCGGCCATGAACGCGACTAAGTGCAGGATGTATTTTCGGAGAATTTTAACACTGCTTAATACTTGTGTGCAAAAGGCTTCAGCGCTAACCAGGAATCCACGACATGCGTATGCATAGAGATACACCCATCAGGTCAATGTCGCGTCTGCCTGCCTCTGGCACCGGGGAAGCCCTTTCAGAACAAGTCGGAATTTCTACCCCCTCGTCGTTTGTGTCCCCAAAAAACGAGTCATCGGGTGTGAGATGGGCGCATTCGCAGACACGTACACCGAAAAATATACCGGCACTTTCGTTCACGGGCTAATCCCAAGAGTGGCAAGACGGGCTACCAGAACAATATGGTTCTTAGCCGCGCGTAGAGCAGGCGACCTTAGAAGCAGCCTTTATATATGCTTGGACAGCGCTTATACGATGCCTTCTTCGATCTGCAGGAGACGCGTCTGCGATCACGCAGACGTGGTTTCTATACTTCGCGCGGGAAAGCTATTGACGTCCGTCTTGATGGTCTTTATCCCCTTTTTCTACAGGATCACAAACGGAATCATAGGAAAACGAATATAAGTGAAAATGTAAAAGAAGAAAATGGAGGAAAACTACCATCGTTTTGGGCAATGATGAAAAGCTGTACATGAAGTTGGCATCTGTTGTGGCTACGTCAGTTTTCCTTCTCTTTTGCATGGTACTGCAACCCTCCTCAACACTTTTCTCTCTTCCTCTTGCGCGACAAATTTTGCATCACCTAAGCAAGCACGTTTTGGTAGCGCGCTTTGGAAGTTGCTGTGCGTACATTTTTGTACCTTTACTATGTTATAAAGTGAACTGCGCTAACATCTCTTCATGCATTAAGCTTCGCGAATATAGTTGCAACATAGGTATAATTTTACACGTTGTACACATGAGTTTACGCATCAGTCACAGAAATTTCCAGAGTAAACGGTAATGCCCGCGTGCCTTCCAGAAAGTTCTACGCAATTCGCGTCCCACTTGCAACCGGATTACACAAGCATCGATGACAACAGAACTTCGATAGCATTCCAGAATTTTCCGATATCTGTGTGCGCGTCCCACGCTGAGCGATAACATTTGTCATACTCCGTTCCATACATAGCAGTCCAGGCTGTAGAAGCTACGCAAAAAGTTCGGTCAAATAAAGTTATCACTTCGCGCGTTCCGCCTATGGTTCGCTTGACGTGCCATCCATGGTTCGCTGCGCACCAGCAGCGTTCGCTCGCGTGAGGATGCGCATGAGGCTCCTCGTGACGGGTTGCAAATTAAAAAGTCGGAAAGAAGAACGCTAATAAAAAGAGTCGAATGCAACACGTGAGAAGCCATATACCACAGTGCATGTTTCCAAGATTTAGGATGCGTTTCATTCAGTACTGAGCCTAAATAAAAACGGTCAAAGTAGAGACGGTGAAAAGCACTCACCCGAAAAAATAGACAAGTACAAATGTCCATATGCTGGCTCAGAATGGGATGAAACTAGAACTTCAATCTCTCTTGAATACAGAACTTTCTCATGTCATCATTACGTCGCCTACGCGAGTTACGGCAATGTTCTGCCTCTAAAAAGCTATGCGATATATTTGTGTGATGGAATTTGCTTCAGCAATAAATTCATGTCCCTTTTCGTTGTTTCATTATTTTGCCCTTATACTCACGTTTTCTTACAACTCTGTCATTTGATTCCACGACTACTTTATTCTTACTTCCAACCATGGTGGTTCTCTCTTTTAGTATAGAATTTATCCATTATACATAATGTCTGCTTTTGTTTACCCGCTACGAAGCTGCCCTGTTTGTGAGGTGGCCAGATTTCCCTCATGCTGCCATGTGCAGCGTTTTTCCTAGTCATGTTCGCAACGCAGTTGTTGGAAAATAAAATTATTTCAACACGGAAATGAACTATGATGTGTTATATATCAATGAAACTAGAAAAACAGCTCAAATTAGGGTGTATTAGTTCGTGACAGGTTGGTCTATTTTAGCGATGTTCAACAATATGTTTGGCGGCATCATATCTACAGATACAGCAACAATAACTTGAATTGAAATCGTGCTGATCTCTAACCTGTCTTTCGGAAATGACTCGAGATTGTATCACTGTTGCTTGCTTAGCCTAATTCTATGTTTCATAGTAGAATTGCATCATTTAAAATTTTCGAATTATACGATTCCAATGAAAGGTCCCGGCTGGTCAGCATCTACTTATTTGCACTGATCCCTTTCAATTTGGATTCGTGAATCAGCACATGCTTGCCGGTTAATTTGAACTTGAGGGGTCATCAATCGGTGGTCTGACCCCAATGATGGCCTCAATTCTGTGGCCCTTACTGTTGTCTCACCTGTCTTGGAGAGCAATGAAATTAGATCAATTCCTCTGGTCTTAGCAACAATAACAGAATACAACTCTACTATTTAGCAATTTCATTCACTGCAGCACCCTTTATGCTAGCAGTTAAGGCACACAACCGCAAAATGCACTAAACGAACTAACACTGTGACTGAGCACAGCATCACCAGATGTCACTTCAATGTTGCTGTTTGAGACTGAGTCCTAGCATTCCGTTAAAATAGCAATGCTATGACCGAAACCTAGACACCGTATAAATGTTGCCAACTATTCCTGCTAATCTCACCTCCCGCATGGCCTGGTGAAGTTCCCAGAAAGCCGGCTCTGAGTACTCAGTGAAGACGTTGCGTGACCCGTGGACAACAGCCGGTGGTCCCTCGGTGCAGTGTGTTCCGTGCATGCAATGATCGGTCCGGTAGTTCCACCGGCACGAAAACACCAACAGGCGTTCAGGGTTGGTGCCAAAGAAGATGTTCAGGAGGTCCTGATCCCCCCAGGGTATGTGCTCTCCATAGATCTGCTGCAGTGGCCTCATGTGCTCCTCCAACCCAAACTTCCGCATGCGGGTAAGATTCATTAGCATCACGCCTGAGTTGACACCTGTGTTTGGCAGGAAGGGGAAAGTTGGCAAAAGAAATCATGAAATGCCGATTGCAAATTAGTAGGAAGGAAGGTCCGGTCTATCAGATTAGACTGATACCTCCAACTGATCAAGAGATACAAACACTCATCTGGTCAGACAACGTGTAAAAATAAAGGGTGTGGATCACCAAATAAGTAAAAAGTACTTGTAATTCAGGTTTAAGAATATGTACGTATCATCTGTTGGAGATGGATCAAATATTTCTTAAAATATAAGCTAGCTTTCGAATTGGTCAGTGACCACCACCTCCCTTGTATTTTTGCAGTAGTTCACATTTCAAAGACTGATTACAAGCCGTGCAAACTAAGATCACAACTTCCTTTTCAGAGTAGCAATGTGATTCGATCGCCAACGTTGCTGACCTGACGTCGCTGACTTCGCAAAATGATTCTTGCATTTTGCAAATGCTTCCCTGCCTCAAAGAACTTTTCAAAGTCACCAGGCCAAGTCGCTGCATGTTTTCAGCTTCATTTTTTGCTGGTGATTGGTGGATACTGAAGCGCACCGTTTCAGTTCTGCATTTTGCTATGTTTAGGCTGCGCTTACACAACAATGACGGACCTGGCGGAAAGCATCCCATGGCTGTTCAATTTATTTCGGTCATCTACTAGTCTTTTACATTCACCTGCATCTTAAGTAGACCATTTTTGCGTTGTGCTCAGGCTACAATGTTGGGAACCGAGTCCGCAAGTTCATGATCTGCAACAGAGAGCCATAGTCGCTGAGCGAGCCACTGGAGCAGGTACTTGAAAGCTGAGATTCGATGCTGCAATAAAGGTACTGCATTTTATCAAATTTTAAAGAACTGAAATGTACACTAAGCACTCCTTTATTCTCACAAAAGATAAAAATGAATGAATTGCACAAAAAACATGAACCATACTTCAAACAGCGTGAACAAGCCTTGAAGCAACTGCACTATATAAGTAGGACAGCTCTCACGCATGTGTTCTCTTATGCATGCCTCCCTCACGCTTTTAGACAGATTGTATTGCATGTCTTATAGGTGTGCCCAAGAATAAGTCACTTTGAAATGTAAGCATGTCATTTTCTTTCGCAGAAACATATTTGCAGTTCAAGTTGATGCCACGGAAACGGTAGGGTCTATTACTGTAAGCGATGAAGCAAGCAGGCTTCATGACCCAGTTGACTAATTCTTTACGAGTTATGAAAAGCTGCAGGAGCAGTTTCTTAAGGTTCGGTCGACAGAAAGCCGAGTTAGCTGGTAAGGATTCTTTATGTAAAAAAGAGGTGAGGCGTGCAGGCAGGACACAAGAGTACAGAAGTGGGCAACACTAACGCCGACTATCAACTGAAAGGAGCATTTCATGGGAGTAGGCAGCAGCTTTATTGCGCAGGTGCGGCACCTATTAGAAGCAGGTTATCCTAGCGTAGCAATGGCCACTGTGACTGAACGCCTAAAGAAGTCGGTTTCGAGGGGGACGGACATGATTAGAGAAAGAAGTAACAGCAAAAATAGAGTAGTGGCTATTCCGTACATTTATTCAGTATCGCACAGGCTTTAAAAAGTTGCAAGTAGATATGATTATAATGTGGCTTTCACTGCTCCTAATAAGCTAGGTAAGGAATGCGCTACCCTGGAGAGCAAGAAGGAGCAGGTAAAAGGCAAAAAAAGAACAGATATTTGTCCAGTGAAGCACAATGAGAACAACAGTTTTACGTATTGTCGTATGGGTGTGGTTTATAAAGTTCTCTTTAGCTGCGGCCACTTCTACGCAGGAAAACTGGGCAGTGTATCAATGATACGGTAAAGGAACGTAAAAGGTCGTTAACCGGTGGATCGCCATCTAATCTTTCCCTACATTGCTAGGATTGTAACTGCCCACCCGAGGAAGATGAATGCACAATTTTTACCGGCATAAGAATGAAGATACGCGTCTCATGGTGGAGGCATGGCATATCTATAATGGTGGAAGTGTGCGCGTGAGTCAGGCTTCGGTTACTTTACATAAGGAAGAGGTTAAGTGCCTTAACAGTTATCCCTCACGTAGACCGGCGCATGTACCCGACTGACACGTGGGGATACCATTGGAGAGCTTGCGCAGATGAGTTTTGTGTCTACTTTCTTTCTTCGCCTGAGTGCTCCCTTCAGTTGATCGTCGGCGTTCGTGAAGTCTACTTATCTATACTTGTGTCCTGGCGGCACGCCTCACCTCTTTTTTTGCGTAATGAGTTGCTGAAGGGTTTGCACCGGAGACTTTTGCGTCAGATGACAGTGCAAGTGAGTGACTATTGGCGTGTGTGATCACTTCAAGCAGCTCCTCCTGTCCAATACCTTTATTCACGAATTTATTAGCTACCGTGTTTTTTATTTGGAGATTACTGATAACCATATTTGCTGATTTAGCACCATATCTCAATTTGTTTCATATCTAGATGCTAGCAAACTGAGACAGTGAGATTTCTTTGAATTTCGCTAAATTTTCACTTTTACGACCTAAAGCTCAGGTTAGTCTACTATATAGATAAACACGCTTAATTTCACAAGTGAGTTGAAAACCCCGCTTTGGTTAACATACTGAAAAGAATTCAACTATTGGTTCAAAAAAAGCATTGCCATTTTACAGTGTAATGCTTTTGCATTAAATATGGCTTGAGGACCAAGCAGGACCAGACAGGATTCCGTAAAGGCTACTCAACAATAGACCATATTCACACTATCATTCAGGTGATAGAGAAACGTGCGGAATGTAATCAACCCTTATATATAGCTTTCATTGATTACGAGAAAGCGTTTGATTCAGCCGAAACTTCAGCAGTCACGGAGGCATTGTGGAATCAGTGTATAGACGAGCCTTATGTAAAAATACTAAACGACATCTATAGCGGCTCCACAGCCACCGTAGTCCTTCATAAAGAAAGCAACAAAATTCCAATAAAGAAAGGCGTCCGACATGGAGATACAATCTCTCCAATGCTTTTGACAGCGTGTTTACAGGAGGTATTCAGAGCCCTGGATTGGGAAGATTTGGGGATAAGAGATAATGGAGAATACCTTACTAACTTGCGAGTCGTTGATGATATCGCCTTGCTTAGTAACTCAGGGAACCAACTGCAATGCATGCTCACTGACCTGGAGAGGCAAAGCAGAAGGGTGGGTCTAAAAATTGATCTGCAGAAAACTAAAGTAATTTTTAGCAGTCTCGGAAGAGAACAGCAGTTTACGATAGGTAGTGAGGCACTGGAAGTCGTAAGGGAATATATCTACTTAGGACAAGTAGTGACTGCGGATCCGAATCATGAGACTGAAATAATCCGAAGAATACGAATGGGCTGGGGTGTGCTTGGCAGGCATTCTCAGATTATGAATAGCAGGTTGCCTTTATCCCTCAAGAGAAAAGTATATAACAGTTGTGTCCTACCAGTACTCACGTACGGGGCAGAAACCTGGAGGCTTACGAAAACGGTTCTACTTAATTTGAGGACGACGCAACGATCTATGGAAAGAAGAATGATAGGTGTAACGTTAAGGGATAAGAAAAGGGCAGTTTGGGTGAGGGAACAAACGCGAGCTACTGATATCTTAGTTGAAATCAAGAAAAAGAAACGGCCATGGCCTGGACATGTAATGGGGAGGGAAGATAACCGATGGTCATTAAGAGTTATGGACTGGATTCCAAGGGACGAGAAGTGTAGCAGAGTGCGGCAGAAAGTTAGGTGGGCGGGTGAGATTAAGAAGTTTTCAGGGACAACATGTGCACAATTAGTACATGACCGGGGTAGTTGTCGAAGTATGGGCGAGACCTTTGCCCTGCTGTGGGCGTAATCAGGCTGATGATGATGATGACGAGTCACAGGTTGCTCATGGTTGTTATTCCCTATGTGAGACTACGCAGATACGTTTCTCAGTATACAAGCAATCTCTTCGTAAAAACGAACGAAGGTGACAGCTTTCTTGTTGCTTTTGTGAGGTGGATAACAAAACTATTTCTCTGGAAATCAAGACATTTACACAGGTGTGAGATTCAGCAATTGGTCGTCACAAAACGGACGGATGGAAAATGTGGCTTATTGCTGGGTCATAACGATGAGAAGTTGAGACCGTAAGGAAAGCACTATTTCACAACAAAGATAGGAAATACCAGCACGGACTGCGTTCTTTATGCTCCGAGAAGTGTCTTGCTTATTGGTGATCTGTTGTATACACCATTCCTTAAAATGAAATTGAGAGGTGCGGTGCGTTGAAAGTGCATGGTCGTTCCAAGTAATGCTGTATGGGAAGGTGTTGGATTAGTGTTCACTACATGGGGTTCTTGCTATGTACTTGCCTAAATTCAAGTACGTTAGTATGTTCGCTTTCCAGCTTTATTATGTGCCGCTGCTTCTACGGCCATCCATTAGCTGAAGTTAAGTAAGCATCACACAGTATTAGCGAATCAGAAACCAGCGTGCGTACATACGCCTTTTCTTACCAAGCGGTTGATAGAAGGGGTGCTTCGAGAAGTTCCGGTACCAATTATTGGCGTAGTCCTCACCCTCGGGGGCCATCGCCGCCAGGTGCGAAGTGTTCATGGATGCGAAGTGCTGCCACAGCATCTCAATTGGGCTTACGAAAAGGACATCGGCGTCCACGTAGATCACAGCGTCCACGTCCGGCAGCAAGCTCTGTGAGCAGTTTACATGGTGCTGTATAGTGCCAACAAAGGTGCACTCCTAGTAGGTGCGTTCAAATTGTTTCATAACTGGCACATGCGTTAGCTGACGCCAGCCGTGAGTTTACGTACGGAATCTGAGGAAAGAAGGGATGTGTGTCTCTTCCACTTGAATTTTTCTTCCTTCTGCGCGGTTTAAATAGATTAGTGACACAAAATCAAGGGAACTTCATCAAGTTCGATGAAGCTGGAGTTGAAATTCATCGATTGTTAAGCAAGCTTCTTTAAAAATCCTTGCATAATCCAATATTAGGGCTGGAATTCTCCGACATAAGGTGGTCTGACAGCCTACACAATTTTCTGACTGAGCTAATTGGGACACTGTGTTGTCACAGTCAGAAGCTCAAATCAACGCTGTTTGTATGAAGGTGGGGAATTCGAATTCACCTCACCGTGTAAACTACGTATCCAGGCTTGGAGTGGCACACGGCGCCGACAACATCGCAGAGAGCAAGTGCAGCTATATTTATCCAGGTACAACCAAATTCAGAAGACCCACTAAGCTCCAACAAGAGGCCCCCTTACCAAAACAGCAATTGGCCTCCTTGGTGCAGTATTCTGCCACTCCCTTCCAAAGGACTCATTTGATTACCCAATGACCCTTCATCAACATCGTCATCATCAGCCTAGTTACGCCCACTGCAGGGCAAAGGCCTCTCCCATACTTCTCCAACTACCCCGGTCATGTACTAATTGTGGCCATGTTGTCCCTGCAAACGTCTTAATGTCATCCGCCCACCTAACTTTCTGCCGCCCCCTGTTACGCTTCCCTTCCCTTGGAATCCAGTTCGTAACCCCTAGTGACCATCGGTTATCTTCCCTCCTCATTACATGTCCGGCCCATGCCCATTTCTTTTTCTTGATTTCAACTAAGATGTCATTTACCCGCGTTTGTTGCTTCACCCAATCTGCTCTTTTCTTATCCCTTAACGTTACACCTATCATTCTTCTTTCCATAGCTCGTTGCGTCGTCCTCAATTTCAGCAGAACCCTTTTCGTAAGCCTCCAGGTTTCTGCCGCATATGTGAGTACTGGTAACACACAGCTGCTATACACTTTCCTTTTGAGGGATAGTGGCAACCTGCTGTTCATGATTTGAGAATGCCTGCCAAACGCACCCCAACCCATTATTATTCTTCTGGCTATTTCAGTCTTATGATCCGGATCTGTGGTCACCACCTGCCCTAAGTAGATGTATTCCCTTACCACTTCCAGTGCTTCACTACCTTTCGTAAACTGCTGTTCTCTTCTCAGACTGTTAAACAATAATTTAGTTTTCTGCAGATTAATTTTCAGACCCACCCTTCCGCTTTGCCTCTCCAGGTCAGTGAGCATGCATTGCAATTGCTCTCCTGAGTTACTAAGCAAGGCAATATCATCAGCGAATCGCAAGTTGCTAAGGTATTCTCCATCAAGTTTTATGCCCAATTCTTCCCACTCCAGGCCTCTGAATACCTCCTGTAAACATGCTGTGACTAGGATTGGAGATATCGTATCTCCCTGTCTGACGCCTTTCTTTATAGGGATTCTGTTGCTTTCTTTGTGGAGGACTATGGTGGCTGTGGAGCCGCTATAGATATCTCGTATTTTTACATAAGACTCATCTACACCGTAATTCCGTAATGCCTCCATGACTGCTGAGGTTTCGACTAAATCAAACGCTTTCTCGTAATCAATGAAAGCTATATATAAGGGTTGGTTATATTCTGCACATTTCTCTAAGACTTGATTGCTAGTGTAAATATGGTCTATTGTTGAGTAGCCTTTACGGAATCCTGCCTCGTCTTTTGCTTGACAGAAGTCTAAGGTGTTCCTGATTCTATTTGCGATTACCTTAGTTAATAGTTTGTAGGCAATGGACAGTAAGCTGATCGGTCTATAATTTTTCAAGTCTTTGGCGTCCCCTTTCTTATAGATTAGGATTATGTTAGCGTTCTTCCAAGATTCCCGTACGCTCGAGGTCAAGAGGCATTGCGTATACAGGGTGGCCAGTTTCTCTAGAACAATCTGACCACCATCCTTCAACAAATCTGCTGTTACCTGATCCTCCCCAGCTGCCTTCCCCCTTTGCATAGCTCCTAGGGCTTTCTTTACTTCTTCTGGCGTTACCTGTGGGATTTCGAATTCCTCTAGGCTGTTCTCTCTTCACTATCGTCGTGGGTGCCACTGGTACTGTATAAATCTCTATAGAACTCCTCAGCCACTTGAACTATCTCATCCATATTAGTACCGACATTGCCGGCTTTGTCTCTTAACGCACACATCTGATTCTTGCCTATTCCTAGTTTCTTCTTTACTGTTTTTAGGCTTCCTCCGTTCCTGAGAGCCTGTTCAATTCTATCCATATTATAGTTCCTGATGTCCACTGTCTTACGCTTGTTGATTAACTTAGAAAGTTCTGTCAGTTCTATTCTAGCTGTATGGTTAGAGGCTTTCATACATTGGCGTTTCTTGATCAGATCTTTCGTCTCCTGCGATAGCTTACTGGTGTCCTGTCTAACGGCGTTACCACCGACTTCTATTGCGCACTCCTTAATGATGCCCATGAGATTGTCGTTCATTGCTTCAACACTAAGGTCCTCTTCCTGAGTTAAAGCCGAACACCTGTTCTGTAGCTTGATCCGGAATTCCTCTAGTTTCCCTCTTACCGCTAACTCATTAATTGGCTTCTTCTGTACCAGTTTGTTCCATTCCCTCCTCAAGTCTAGGCTAATTCGAGTTCTTACCATCCTATGGTCACTGCAGCGTACCTTGCCGAGCACGTCTACATCTTGTATGATGCCAGGGTTCGCGCAGAGTATGAAGTCGATTTCATTTCTTGTATCACCATTCGGGCTCCTCCACGTCCACTTTCGACTAACCCGCTTGCGGAAAAAGGTATTCATTATCCGCATATTATTCTGTTCTGCAAACTCTACTAATAATTCTCCTCTGCTATTCCTAGAGCCTCTGCCATATTCCGCCACTGACTTGTCTCCAGCCTGCTTCTTGCCTACCCTGGCATTGAAGTCACCCATCAGTATAATGTATTTTATTTTGACTTTACCCATCGCCGATTCTACGTCTTCAGAAAAGCTTTCGACTTCCTTATCATCATGACTGCATGTAGGGGCATGAACTTGTACCACCTTCAATTTGTACCTCTTATTAGGTTTCACAACAAGACCTGCCACCCTCTCGTTAATGCTATAGAATTCCTGTATGTTACCAGCTATTTTCTTATTAATCAGGAATCCAACTCCTAGTTCTCGTCTCTCCGCTAAGACCCGGTAGCACAGTGCATGCCCGCTTTTTAGCACTGTATATGCTTCTTTTCTCCTCCTAACCTCACTGAGCCCTATTATATCCCATTTACTACCCTCTAATTCCTCCAATAACACTGCTAGACTCGCCTCACTAGATAGCGTTCTAACGTTAAACGTTGCCAGGTTCAGATTCCAATGGCGGCCTGTGCGGAGCCAGGTATTCTTAGCAGCCTCTGCAGCGTCACAGATCTGACCACCGCCTTGGTCAGTTGCTTCGCGGCTGCTGGGGACTGAGGGCCGGGGTTTGATTGTTGTATTCATATAGGAGGTTGTGGCCAAGTACTGCACCAAGCTAGCCAATCCTGCTCTAGTGAGAGAGTGCTTTACCGGTTCTGGTCACCGGGATCGGGCCGCACTCCAGGCCTTTTTGTGCCATTTTCTCAACACACGGTTTTTTTTTTATTTTCTGGTGGGGAATTGCGCGGCACCGGGATTGGAATCACGGTTCTCTTGCACTGGAGACAGATACTCTACCGTCCGCGCAGGAGTTATATAAAAATAAATAATGGGGTTTTACGTGACAAAAACCACTTTCTGAATATGCACGCCGTAGTGGAGGACTTCGGAAATTTCGACCACCTGGGGTTCTTTAACGTGCACCTAATTCTAAGTACACGGGTGTTTTCACATTTCGCCCCCATCGAAACGCGGCCGCCGTGGCCGGGGTCCGATCCCGCGACCACGTGCTCAGCAGTCTAACACCAACCACTGCGCAACCACGGCGGGTCCCGCAGGTGTTGTACGCCTCATTTAACCTACAGTGGTGCCCTATTTGATCAGTCAAGGTGGACGAATCTGAGCTCGGTTATACCGCATGGATTGCACTCGGCTAGAGAACCTGGTATTTATGACCTGCACATGTGTGGCCACACATGATTGAGGATATGTAAATTTTGGCCTTCAATGGCCCTTACTCCCCAACAACTGCACAGCTCCTGACCAAGGCAGCGGTCAGACATGTAAAGCAGCAGAGGGCGCTAAGAATGTCTGGAATCGGACCGGCCGCCAATGGAAACTGACCCTTGTTTTATTTATCATTGGCCTTAGTTTGGTTAGAGGAACTGTTGAGGCTTATACCGTGCTCACCAACGGTCACGTCCTCTGCTATAGAGGACTTCCAGAGAAGAAGCAGTATATAGTAATTTTCCTAATCAATAAGGACATAGCAGGTAAGACTGACGAATCCTACAGCAATAATGAGGGGGTAGCCGTAGTCCTAGTAAAGCTGAATAGGAGGCATAGAAAAAGCTAGCGCAAACCTATGCTCCAACCTCCAGTCACGATGATAAAGAAATGAACAGATTATTTGAATTATCAATGCGACAAGTGCAAACTCAGTATCTTGTAGCCATGGGCGACTTCATTGCAAAAGCGGGGGAAAGCATACTGGTGAACAAGGAATTGTCACCTGTGGCGTGGAATCTAGGAACACTCGAGGAGAGATGGCAGGATCTCCGGAAATAAATGAACTGCGAATAATGAACACCTTGTTTAGGAAGTGTTGGAACACAAGTGCACGTGGAAATGTCCTAATGTTGAAAAAGGAAATGATAGTGTTTTATAGTTTCTGCTGATCTCAGCATACTGCAGGGTGTAAAAGTGTTAGGTAGAGTAAATTGTAGTGATCGCAGGTTAATGAGCGCTAGGATTCACCATAATTTGAAAAGAGAAGGGTAAAATTGGTCAAGAGGAAAGGCGCCAACCTAGACGCGCTAAGGCTAAAAGCACACGAATTCAGGTTGGCTCTTTCAAAAAAATATGCCGCGTTAGAGCGCAGAGATGAAGATGACATTGAGGCAATGAATGAAATCATAACTATGCTTGCTTTAGAAGCAGCAGTTGAAGTGGGAGCAATGTAAGCAGTAGGGTACGCCCTCCGAAGTAACAAAGGACATAATAAAGAAATGACACAGGCTGCATGTGTCCAAACATAGAGATCATATAGAATTAACAGAACTGTAAAAATATTTACCATGAAAAAAATACGGGATATTTGAAATAATACCGCGCGCGAGACTGAGGAAGGAGTAAAAATGGACGCAGTCTGAAATCAGCGACAAAGAAACTTGGCATCAGATAAACTAAGAGATGTGCATTGAAAGATTTGCTGGGTAATCCATGATTTCAAACATATACTAAAAGCAGTGGAAGGATTCTATACTGATATGTAGTATATATACTTCATTATATTCTATACTGAAGCCACGATACCTCCATTCGAAATAGTATTGAACAGATTACAAAGGCTCCTTCTATAACAATCAATGAAGCTAGAAGGCCTTGCAAGACATGAAACCGGGAAAAGCGGCAGGAGAAGATGAACTAGCAGTCATTTTAATGAACGATTGAGGAGTTATATTTGTTGAAAACTAGCGGCCCTTCGTAAGAACTGTCTACCGTCTTCACAGATCCCTGAGAACCTAATCCACAAAAAGGGAGATGTTGCAAAATTTAAAAATTATAGGCCCATTAGCTTACTTCCAGTATTATATAAAATATTCCCCAGTATAGCTTCCGATAGAATAAGGGCAACAGTGGAGTTTAGTCAACCAAGGGAACAAGCAGGTCTCACAATAGATAATCTACAATGAATCATATCCATGTTATCATTCAGGTAATCGAGAAATCCGCAGAGTACAATCAGCCTCTCTGTGTGGCTTTGAGAGATTACGTGAAGGCATTTGATTCAGTAGAGATACCAGCAATCATAGAGGCATAACGTAATCAAGGAGTACAGCGCGCTTATGGAAATATCTTGGAAATTATACACAGAGATTCCACCGCTACCTTCATTCTCTACAGCAAAAGTTGGAATGTGCCTGTAAAAGACGGGGTCTGACAAGGAGACACAATCTCTCCAATGCTTTGCACTGGGTGCTTGGAAGACGTATTCAAGCTATTAAACTCCGAAGGCTTTGGAGCGAGGATCAACGGAGGATATCTAGGCAACCTTCATCTGTAGATGACAGTGTCCTCTTCAGCAACACTGCGTTCGAGTTGCAACAAATGATTGAGGACTTTAACAAAGAAAGTGTAAGAGAAGGGTTGAAGATTAATATCAAGAGAACAACAGTTTAGGATCGCCAGTCAGCCTGTAGAGTCTGTGAGGGAGTACATTTATTTAGATTAATTACACGCAGGGGACCCTGATCGTGAGAAGAAAATTTACAGAATATAAATTCTCTTGTTTCAATACCTTTATCGCGGACCGACGCAGCGCAACACTTAGGCAAGCTAGCGCACTCTTTGACATTGGAGAAGTGGCACACATCTGAATGCACTCACCATCGCTTGCATTCCCTCGATCCCTCTATGCAAGTGCGGCTGTTACCAGGTCTTCCGCGAAATGAGGAAACAGTGCTGTGCCGCTTACGTTTGGGAGTCGCATTCACAAATGCTTATGCATTTCTGATTGGAATGGCTGATAGCGCCGAGTGCAATGCCTGCGGTGTCGAGGAAACCATAGAACACCTACTGTGCTACTGCCCATCCTATAAAAACGAAAGGCAAGACCTCTGCACAGCTCTCAATCAGCTAGATGGGAAGCCGTTCACCTTGAAGAAGATCTTGGGACCATGGCCTCGCATATCGCAGCTACAAAAGGCCACAAAAGGGCTGCTGCGATATTTGATTGCAACCGGATTGAGTGAGCGCCTGTGATTCGGACTGAGTGACTGACGGATATATCCAGTGGACTTTCTCTTCTTTTCATCTTTCCGTCCCCCTTTCCCTTTCCCCAGTGTAGAGTAGCCAACCGGGCTCAGTCCTGGTTAACCTCCCTACCTTTCTTTTATCATTTTCTCTCTCTCTCTCTCTCTCTCTCTCTCTCTCTACAGAATACAAATGGGTCGGAGCACGTTCGGCAGTCATTGTCAGATCCTTACCGGAAGCTTACCATTGTCATTAAAAAAAGGTGTACAATCAATGTATTATACCGGTGCAGACATATGGGGCAGGAACTTGCAGACAGACAAAGAAGCTCAAAAATGAGTTATGGACCGCGGAAAGAGCGATGGAACGAAGAATGTCGGGCCTAAAATGAACACGCAGGAAGTGAGCAGTGGTGATCAGAGAGCTAACAGGGATAGCCGATATTCTAACTCACCTTAAGAGAAAGAAATGGACTAGTGCTGGTCATGTAATGCGCTGGTTCGATTTCCGATGAATCATTAGGGTTACAAAATTGGTGCGAAGCGAAGCGGAGTCGAGGATGGCGCAAAACTAGTTGGGGTGATCAAATTAATAAATTCGCAGGCGCTAGCTTGAACGGCGGGCGCAAGACAGGCGTAAATGGATATCGTAGGGAGAATATTTCCTCCTGCAGTGGGCATAAAAGAGGCTGACGACGATGATGAGGTTGATAAGCAAGTGACATTTTCGGCTACCATTCTTTGAGACGTATCCTCATGCTCCATCATGCCTGTGGTGATAACAATATGGCTGTGCTCCTCTGATTCTTGGGTGGAAAAGCAGCGCAAAAATAAATACGAATCACAGAGGAACACAGGATGAATGCTGACTGCCTACTGCAAGGGTTATTAATGGGCCAGAATAAGATCGCTGAATATGGGAGCTATGCGCGAGGCAATGCACAAATGAAATACAAGAAAAGCGTGTGCATTGGCTCACGCATCACATCCATTTTGAGCTATCTTATTCCGGCCCATTTCGACGGATCCTTCAAGTGAACCGCGAGCCCATTGGGTGGGTCAGAATCTTCAAATGTTCAGACGACTTGCTGATGGTATACCGCGCTCAGCCAGAGGATGGTCCTAACAAAGTTGAACAAATTTACAGGTGGTTCTATCCCTATTTTCCAGGCCTCACCTTTAGCCGAGAGTTAGCCACCGATGGCACACGCTTTCTAGACTTAGAGCTGCACGTCAGCCAAAGCCATGCATGCTGGGCCTATGCGCTATGCTTGAAGGAACTCCTTTTACGCTTTTCGACAAATCACTCGAATCTTGTGAAGCGAACCCAGAAACCATGTTCGGCAAGCCCTCGGTAAATACAAGGTGGTGGTACTCACTTACGTGCAGTGTTTCCCATTATGTTAAAAATGTTGCGGGACGTGCGTGAGTGCGCGTTGTGTTTTCGGCTCCCCAAAAATGTAACCTATCTCTCAGCAAATATGTAAATAATAGGACTACTGCCAAGAGGTGTTGTATCAAAAGCACACCACCTGCTATGTACCGTGCAGAGCCAGACAGTGGACGAGATCCCGACATTGTGTGGCGGATCATATACAGCACAATCGGGCCGCCGCCAAAATGACCACCTGCGAGAGCACGGTAATATTATGAAGACAAAATTGGGAGTAATCTGGCTGTCCACTACGCAACGTGTGGCTGCTGTATGATCTTTCAAAAGCACGGATTTTTCGCAAGTATAGTAACCAACCAGCAGGTAAGATATTTGAAGTATTTGCGACGATGCGCATAGCAGATGCCTGCGTCAGTGCTCTTTCAATTGCCATAACTCACAAAAAATTAGGTATCTCCGTCACTAATCAGCTTTCATCATTATTTTTTACTTTTTATCACTTCACGCCATGCACGGATAAAATGCACAATAACAAACCTTCCCCCTCCTTTTTGAAATGTATATTTGTATATGCGCTCTATGAACCCCAGTTTTAGGCAGTCAGTGCTCATCCTGTGTTCGTCCCTTGTCTCTGTTAATTTTTTCGCTGTTTTTCATCCTTAGACTCGTACCAATTATCTAGCATTCATACTCTCCTAAGCCACTTCCAGATTCAGTTATAGACAGTGTCTTGCGAAAATAATACTGAACTTGACTGGGGCACTAATAAAATCAAGCACGCAATAAACAGGGTAGATTGGCCCCTCACTCACAGGAAGAAATAGGCGCTGAGATGCACAAGGCCTGAAGAGGTCACGCCACGTTTTGGAATCAGGCTCGGGGAACTTCACTGCTGACACTTTGTAATGAACACGCTTCAGCACGCTCTCAGGCCACAGTGAGATCTGGTGAGACGAAGTAATGCGGTAAAGAAACAACACAGTCTGTATTCAAGCGAAACTAATAAAGCATGAACGCTGTTTGCATTAGATTCTAACTGAAAGATTAGCGAGAGGAGGTCTAGGGCGGTATAATGTAGTGATTTGATTTTATTGATTTCAATATACACAAACACACGTACAGAAGTGGTAAATGGAGGTGGAGAAGGGAAATAGCCGCACGGACGCGGCTTGAGGTACCGCCACCCCCTGATTATTGCACTCGATTCTATGCAACACTCTATTCTCCTCGACTCTACGCAATTCTATGCGAAAATTAGGAACAGCAGTTCAAGGAGTCTTAAAGACCCTTGAATGTGTTTTTCCAAATTCCATGGTTTTCAAGGGTTTCAAGAAGGTATTCAAACCATGTTACGTTTAGACACAAGGTACAGAAGGCAATGCCATCAAAATGGACCCTAAGTCCCCAAACTATGGTGTGCATCATAATAAGATTAATGTTCTAGCCTGTAATTAAAAACATAATTTACTTTGAGCAACAAGCCATCTCTATGCGTTCTTTCTTGTATCATACATTCAGATAACACTATTCTTCCTGTAATCGTGCCCAACCTAGCCGGTCAGTCAATCGTTGCAGCATGTAAGAATTGAAATAACGTAGATATGTATCACGCCACAGACAGCTAGATCCTGTCGACGCTAATTCATTCCATTTCAATCCGGTCATTACACTTTCCTGTGCAAATTATGATTTTGATTTTAAGTCGGTTGACACTGCACTTTTCTGAGTGTGATGCAATTGAAGTGTGACAAAAGATAAAGGAGCTTACCGTCTGTTGCAGTGCCTCTCTGTTCTCCTCGTCGGCGAAAAGCAGCAGCTCCAACGGCATTGCCGTGAAAGCAACAGCCGACTTGATGTTGGTTAGAGTCAAGTTGAGCATGCTGTCGCACGTGACAACAACCAACTTGACACGCTCTCTGTGCATTGCAGCAGTAAGAAAATCAGTGACACATACTCCTTGGGGTATTAACTTCTTGCTCAAAAATTTGCGAGCACAGCTAACATGACATAAGCTAATCAGTCACAAACTGAATTATAGGGGTGCAGTAAGTTTTATCTAGAAGCAGAATATATGGACACGGCGATAATCGTCCAACAAGAGGGATTCAGGGCGGTGGTATAGCCAAGAGGTGGCACACCGGGAAGGCTCCCGCCCCACTATGCCTTCCCCCGAAACTTGTTTACATGGTGTCCGACAATCCCGCCCCTTTGTACCCTCAGCCTCTCCCCCTCTCTGAAAAGCGGCTTAGCTATGCCACTTTGCCCTTTAAAAACCCAACAGGAAATTTCAGCAGGTCATATTTTGGGACGTTGTTTCTGTTGTCTGTCGTTCTGTTGTCTGTAGTGTGACGCCCTGTATTCGAAAGTGCTGTAGTTCTCGATCAATATTTCATTAAAGATTGGCAAAGCTCTTTAAGGCTATGTAAAGTTGATAGTAGAAAAGAAGAAAAATACAACAAAATCCTCGCTGGCGATTCGAACTGAGGATCTGAGGGTCCCGAGCCCAACATTTTACCACTACATCACGCGGAACATGTGTGCAAGTGTACATTTTAGCTACGTCAACACTAAGAATCTCTGTCTGCGTTGATGTTTATATTTGCATCTTAAGAGCCAAGATGCGCTTTCACTCCACCGCATCAACTGCTGCATCTCTAGAAGAGTAAAAGTTTTCTTACCAGCGACAGGTACATCGTGTAATGCTAGAACATCGATTTTGCTGTATGATATCCATATTAAATAAGAAATTCAGAAGTAGACAATGGGGACTGGGGACACTGTTAGGGTTGTTACTGCTAATTTCGACAGTTCTCTCTAGCTCTTTACGCTTTTGAGCGCGCATATAATTCACGTGTTCAATGCGAAATACCTACATAAAGCTTCGTGGATGAGTGTTCATTCCGACAGCATACTGGCTTCTCATAGCAGCGTTGTACCAGAATAATGAGACCCGAGCGACACAGCCTTTCAGGCAACTTTGTGTAACTCAAAACTTCTTTGTCGCTTCTGGGAAATTAACTAATGTGCCAGTGTAACGGCACATGTAAGTTCACATGCCTTCGTGCCACATCTTACCAAATAAAACAAACATATACGCAGCCATTCCCGCAGATCGTATGATTTTGATCAGCGGCCGATTTTGAGGAGGACCGTAGGGCGTTGCTGGTGTCTCATCGTCACGGCACAATCATAACAATTGGCCACGTCGACTTTATTACCGGTGCCGGTGCTATCAGCATTGCGGGCTTCAGAGAAGCACGATTGAATACCGCGCAAGAGAAAAGTACAGTGTACACCACCCATGCGAAACTGACATATAATTTTAAAGCGTCGCCACGGAACTCGCTGCGACAGAAAGTGGTACATTTCTAACGCCACAACCGAAAATGTGTAGTCCCGACGGAGAGTTCCTGTTACGATATGAGAATTGATGATGCGATATAAAGTTGTTGTTGTGACTTTATAATCTCTGGTTGTTGCGACAGAACGTTTCTGCTGCGACTTTAGAACTCTTGGCCATCGTGACGGAATATTTCTGTTGCGACGTCAGAATTGCTGTCGCAAAATCAGAGTCGCTGTCACGATAGAAAGCTGCTGTTGCTACTTGAGAACTCTTGTTGTCGCTACAGAACGTTTTTGTTGCGACTTAAGAACTCTTGGTCTTCGCGACAGAATCTTTCTGTTGCGACATCAGAATTTCTGTTGTGACGTCAGAGATGTCTGTCGCAACTCCAGAAACATCAGGAACTTCTGTCGTATGACAGAAAATTCTGTATTCGCGACAGAAATGTTTGTAGTTGTGACAGGAACTCCTGTTGTCTTCTTCAACTTGGTTGTTCAGCAAGGTCATTAAAAAGACAATGCTCCTTGCTTTGTAGCATGACTCGGTTTCAGAACATTTCTTGGATTTACTTGGGTTACACTGTGCAACTATGCCTCCAGAAAATGTTAATTTAGCTTTCTCCCTTGATATCAGTTTTGCTGTGGACGTTACTCGATATTTTTATATTTTCTGTCAGTTCATTGTACTGTACTACTATTGTACTACTATTCATTTCTTTATCGCACCTTGCTAGAAGGCCTTCTTAGACTTTTGTATCGCAAGTGTTAAGTGAACTGAGGAATCACAAATACAAACATTGATACCACCTGCTACAGTGGCTATGATATTTTGCTGCTGGGCAAGAACGTGCAGATTTGATTCCTGAAGGCGACTGCCGCATTCTGATGAGAGTGAAATCTGAAAATATTCGAATGCTTAGATTTAGGTGCACCTTAGAGGTCTGAAGTTTATCATATTGAGTTTAGGGAGTCCTAGTAAGGAGTCTTTCGTAGCTTGCGAGTTGCTTTGTTGTGGTTAAACCCATAATTTCGTTTTCGTTCTGCAAACACGTGATCCAAAATAAAAGACTTCTGACAGAACTGTTGCAGGCATTTAATATGTCAAACACAAGAATTAAAATGTCTTCGCTTGTTTTAAGTAATAGCCAGAGTGTTAATGTTCATTTATTGACACGTAAACTTATTGAAGAATATTTCAAATAAATTGCAATCAGTTCAGCGGAGCTCTCACAGTATTTACAGCTGGTATGGTTTCATATTTTGGTCAGGAATACCAGGTACCTGTGTGTAAAGCAGACGAATGCTTTGAAGTCTGTGTGGCAGCTTAGAGAATGTGCGACAAACGTCGTGCACTGGGCAAAAATATTCACTATGGGGCAAAATTTTTGTCTCGCAGTCATACAAGATGATAAATTAGTGTCGGCCATTTGGTAGGACTGAGACATTGTCTACTTAATACAACTGCCCGAATACTTCTGCAATGATGCGGGAGATCAAAATTACAACGAAGACAATGAACACTTGGTAACACTGATCACGTGGGAAATATGCTGGAACCATACGTGCTGTGAGGTGTGCAGTAGTGATGCTTGCCAGTCTGTCGCATTAGCTGATAAATTAATAAAGCCGGACCAGAAATAAAAGCTTGCGCTTAAGACGAGAACTGGCAAAGGATTTGTCTAAGTTGCACTGCGTTCGAAGAGCACAGTTTCGAGGAAACCGTGCGCCCTCTTCAATGTGCTACTGGTTCAAGCCACCAAAGTTTCCTTCAAGTAATGCTAGCAAGAACTCAGGCACTTGTTTCTAGTGAAGCTGCGAGTGTGACAAGCATTGGAATGACGCTGAACATGTAACTGTATTTCCTTAAACTTCCCTCTCGTGGATTCAAACTGCTTTGTAACCTCCCAAATGGAACATTTATTACGTGTGTGCATATGGCTATTGGCTTCATGCGTTAAGAAAAATGCGGTTTCCTGAAGGTACATAAAGCATGATAAATAAGGCCGCAAGCACGTTTCAGGACATATGGAAGAAGGTTAACATGATTCCCATTCTTAGATCCAAATTCTTCGGCTTAATGAGGTCATTCGGGATAGGATAGGCACGTAGCTATCAGTGAATGAATCAGTACTGGCGGTCACGATGTCGCCTGTCTACGCACCTCTCGGCGTGTCGGTGATGTTGCACATACCATGCGGGCTATGGTATATACGCGCATCTGTAGTAGCGCCTTGCACTGAGACGTCAGTCAATACGTTGAATAAAGCAATAAGCCTCTGCTTCCAAAATTGCTTTGTTTCTATACCTTCTATGGTAGTTGGAAGATTTGCAGGGCAGAGCTCTGTCGTAATTTTTATACGAAAATGTACAAAAGCCATGATAGGGCTATGCAACTTCTGTTATCACTCGCAAGAAGTGAAGAAACTTCGTCTTTTCGCCAGCGACCTACGCGTCTACTGCATGGTGATCGTGAACTGCTACGTGTCCAATACAAACAGTCAGAACAAATAACAATCATGGAGCTTTGATCAATTACAAGAATCTAAGAGTCTTTCAAGTGCCTTTGTGTTGTTACCCATGAACGTGAGTTGCGCAGACATGACGAACTAAGGCTCTTTGCTTGTTCGTGCGTATCTTTCGTATACATTATCTACAGAGATAAGCGTGACGGCTGAAATTAAGCAGCTCAGTGTTAGCGCCGTATGCCCTGCTTTTATCGTTACACGTTTTGTTGCGCTGTTTCAATTCTACGCTTGTTCGTTCGAGCCTAACGATCAGCCTCTGTCCCGCTGAGCAATGTGAGACATCACGTGCATGCATATCAAAAAATAAATATGGGGTTCTACGCGCCATAACAGCGATCTCATTATGAGGCACGCCGCAGTGGGGGAGTCCTGAAATTTGGACCACTTGGGTTCTTTAAGGTGCACCTAAATCTAATTACACAGTTGTGTTCCCATTTGTGCCCCATCTAAATGCGGCCGCTGTGGCCGGGATCAGATGCATGCATATTGCGCTTCGCTGGTCTTGACATTACCGCACGATTGGGTAGCGAACATTGGAAGCCACCGGCGGGCCAGCATTACCCAAAAACATGGAACACGCTGTATCATGGACATGACATGAAAAATGAACTCACGTTACTGTGCTCGGTGATTTTGCGGCTTTTGAAAAGGCATACGGCGCATGCCTCCAGACAAAGGGGACACCATGCATCATCAAGCACACGCCTGTGAGCGCGGCAATGAGAAGCAGGTAGCTGGTCCAATACACCGCCCTATGCACGGCCATCGCAGAACTTGGCTGCAGTAGCGGGGATTGTACGGTGTCTGGAAAATCAAGAAAAAGCAATGCGTCAACGAGGCGGGTTTGTGGCTTCATTGGGTGACGTGACTAGACGCTCGTTTTGAAATTACGTTACCCAACCTGATATGACATTGCGTCCATGCTTCTGCGCACTTTCATTCAGGTGGCCACCCATTTTTCGTGAGCAGGAGATAGGCTTACTCGATTCGGCCTAGTCGGTCGGCACCTTCTGTAACAAAAAATAAATTATGGGGTTTTGCGTGCCAAAACCACTTTCTGATTGTGAGGCACGCCATAGTGGAGGACTCCGCAAATTTCGACCACCTGGGGTTCTTTAGCGTGCACCTAAATCTAAGTACACGGGTGTTTTCGCATTTCGCCCCCATCGAAATGCGGCAGCCGTGGCCGCGATTCGATCCCGCGACCTCGTGCTCAGCAACCTAGCATCATAGCCACTGAGCAACCACTGGGGTTATTCTGCACCACTTAACGGCGCAGTCCACCCAGGCCTTCGATTATCTACACTGCAGCGGTGCACCCTGCATCCTCATGCTCGAAGGAACGTGCTACAAAGCAAGGTGCCGCAGCAGTCAAATGAACCCTTGGGCCTTGCAATGAGCGGGTGCTGCGCGGCATACCATAATTGGCACCACCTGTATCTTTCCGTTTGTGGTGCCGTTCACCTTTTCTGAATTGAACAAACCGTATATCGGCGACGCCTGCACAAAAATGTGTCATTTTGTTGGCTGGGAGCGTGACGCGTGAGATCTAACCTCGTAGCACGCATCGCTCCAACAGCAGCTGTTTTCAGTTCACCGCGATGACACAACGACATTGGGACAGACGGATTGGCTGCTTGTGGACACGGCGACCCTTTAGAATAAAGAACCTGCTATACATACACAAAAGATCCAGCAATACATTTTGTCGCTACATTACCATAAATTACAGGAAAACTGTGAGCCATTCTCCCACTTGGATGCCTTGGATGTGCTTGGCGAATGCGTGGCTATTTTCGTTGATATAGACAGGAATGCGAAATAAAAGTCTCCCTTAAAGTAAAAATGCAGAACACACAGCCAGTGGTCGCACGAATAAAAATTGCCGTTCAGCATCAGCCTTCAAGTGTACTGTGAGACTCGGCTACATACCTGTGAGCACAGAACAAACATTTTTAGGCATAATTTCAGAACCAAAATAACGTTTATTTCACACATGAAGTACTGTAGAAACAAATGCCTAAAAACCATCAACATTCTCAACTTTCAGTCCCACACAATGTAGGCTCGTGGCAAGAAGTGCATCATGAACCTTTACAAGAGGCTCATCCGAACACGCTTAGATTACAGGGCCATAGTTTATCAATCGGCTACTCCTAGCGCGTTGAAAATGCTTGATCCTGTCCATCATCAAGTTATCCACATGGCGACCGGTCCTTTCAGGACAGGCCCTGTAGAAAGTCTCTACGGTGAATCTAATGAGTGGGGGCTTTATCTCCTGAAACGTAATCATAATTTATGTACTTTCTGAAGGTAAACACAAAGCTTGAACATCTCACTCACGTAACTGCAAACAACTCGGCATCTGAAATTTTATTTAATAATCAATCAGCAGTTATATAAGCCTTCTAACTGCATGCAAAGAAATGGATGTCCTACATTTTGAAAATCCTTTAATGGCTCCTGTTTACCTATGTCCACCGTGGCAATGTCAGCTCTTTGAGGGTGATACTTCATTTCTTGAAATAACAAAGAACGCTCCCCAGGTACACATTGAAATGCACTTTCATGAACTTCAGTCGAAGTACGCTTGCGAATAATTTTACACAGATGCCTCAAAGTAGCATGCCGGTGTTTCGCAAGCAGACGTCGGTCCATTATTTTTAGAATTTAAATCCTGTACCCGGAAACAAGCACATTCTCTGCTGAGGCATATGCTGTACTGACAGCTGTTAAAGATATCAATAAGACGAAATTGCTGAAGGCTAGTACAGTTAAAAACTCTCGTTTTCAGAGTTTTAAGAGTGTCAAACCCATCGGGCTACCTAAAATTTTAGCCTAATCGACTCAGAAAATGACCTGCACCACGAGGACACCACTCTCAACACGGTAGGCCCACTTATTTGCAATCTTATCGGAGATTGAAGTTTCCACGTGGTCGGCGAGCTGAGCCTACCGTCAGGCCTAGCCGGACCCGGCATTCAACGGGCAACTAGGACGCGGGCACAGCAGCGTAGCAACTAGAATGGACCCCCGGCAGGCGACCGTAACAACTTATGACCACCCGGTAAAAAGACCAGCCCAAAATTCAGCGCGGCCGAATTTTGGGCTGGGCAATTTTCGCTGGGCCTAATTTTGGGCAGCCCAAGAGCGGCGCGGCGAGGCACTCGAGGCAGAGGATCCAAGCGCTCCCGATGAAGGACGCGACGATCATTATTCGGACCAAGGGCGGGCTGAAGGTTAAGGAGCTGAACGTACCAAGCGGCACGCGCTATCGTGGAAGCGTGTGGCCGAAAATTTGGAGAAGACAAGTTTCTGGTGAGACTCCGGCCAGGTTCCAACATCATCATCGCAAGCGCCTCGGACGAGGAAGCAACTGGGATGATCAGGAAGATCAACTGCCTCAACTTTGACAGGCAAAATTACGACGCGAACGCCTACGTGGCGCTACCGGAAGACATCAAAAAAGGCGTTATTCACGGGTTACCCCCGGGAATGGTGGCGGACCTACTCGAATCCAAGTTGCGCCTGCGCACCCAAGTAATGGAGATCTTGAGTGCCAGAATGCCCGGAAAGTCGGAGACAGCACTCGTCACTTTCGACTGCCTTTTCATCCCCAAAAACGTCATTTTTGGCGCATGCGAGTACAAGAACCACCCCTAGAGACCAACGAGACAAGTATGCTTCGTATGCGGCGACCTAGGGCACCGCTCGGACGTGTGACCAACGCCGGGAAAGAGAATCTGCCACCAGTGCGGAGCAACTAGGCCCCCAGGGGGGCACCAATGCCAACCGAAGTGCCTGGTATGCAGAGGAGCCCACCTAACCGGAACCAGGGACGGCCAGCGGCGCCTCAAGGACACCAAGGAGCTCCGGGGCGGCCAACAACCGCATCAGCAGCAGCAACAACGCCGAGGCAGGAGCCACCGCCGCAAGCGCCAACCCAGATTGCTGAGCTCAGACGGCGATCGAGTCAGCCGGAGCCGCTCGAGGAGCCGAGCCAGGAGCCAGTCGAGGATGCAGTCGAGGAGCCAGGCGAGAGACCCAGCCAGGGACAGCTCCTTCCCACCACTGCTGCCTCCGCCCACGAGGGGGCAGCAGCAACACAAGGGACAACAACAACAGGTTAAGAAGACCGAAGACAATGCTACGGTGAGCTGAGGACCACCTAAAACACCACTTCCGCACACGGGGAAAGATAATAATAACAGAGAGGAACCTAAAAAACCTTCGAAAAGAAAACGAAGCGTATTGCAAACGCATAGAACAGCTAGAAAGACGGTTGAAGGCGGTAAATAAAGCCCTACCGCATCAGAGGACTGGTAGGCCCCCTAGACCGCAGACTCCACCACAATAACCAGCGCAACCAGAATCTTTCGATGACCAAATGAGAAAATTTATGACGTTTATACAAGAGAAAACAAACGTACTAGAACACAAAATGGCAATGATGGATCAGGAGATCCGAAACCAACGCAATCAACAAATTTCACAAAAAACTGAAGACAAACTCAACCTAAGAAGACAGGGCCTCGAAAACTACAACGCGTCTAACACCGAGAATGAATCATGGCCAGACACGAAACATTAGAAATTGGGTAATGAAATTGCAGGGGCTATCGAAAAAAACACGGCCAACTCCTACAATACATAAACACACAACTCACACCACCAGTTGTCATTGCACTACTGGAGAAAGGGAACACCACACTAACGCTAAAAGGCTTGACGCGCTAGGAAAAAGAACACAAAGCAATACTAATCAGTAAATCTTTCACCGCCACAGCACACGACAGCATAGCCGACACAGACATAGACCACGGTATTGTCGAAGTGATTCCAAAAAAAGAAAAGAAAAGACAGCAGTGTCTTTTTCACAAATATCCATAGTCGTCCGAGCCAAAAAGAAGCGGACTGCCGCCAACTTTCTGCAGGATCGAGCAAATTAGTCAGACAAACCCCTAGTGATTGTAGGAGACAACGCCAAGGATCTGACCTGGCGTTACAAGAAACCAGAGAAGAAAGGCATACAAGTTAAGGAAGCAGTAGATATGTACGGCTGCACCCTCATAACAGACGACAGTACGCCAACCACACTAGGTGACAGCATAAGCACCGACACATGCCCTGACCTGACATGCATCCGGGGAACAGACAAGGCGATATGGGAAAACCTGCTGGAGAATCTGGACAGCGATCACTACATCCTAAAAACGCAATTGATAACCGGAACACTAAAACGCAAAAGTGGCACCACTAAGCTGACAGATTGGAATGCCTTCAAGAAGGAATGCAACAACACCTAGTGAAACATCGAGAGCCTAGAAGGCTGCGGAAATAAGCTCAGAGAGACGCTCGACAAGTACACCAAAGAAATAGAAAGAACATAGCAAACACCTGAGATGGACTCGCAACTATTCAAGCTACGGGAGGCAAGACGCGGGCTCACTAAAAGACGGAAAAAACAAAGGCTAAACAGCAGCTTAAAAAGAAAAACCACAGAGATAACCAAGGAGGCGAGGAGTGTGCGGCTCAGCTGACTAGATAAAAACTAGAAACAGTTTAGCGAGTCCATAAACGGAACCCTTAGCACGGCAAAAACATGGCACATACTCAAGGCGCTCCTGGATGCAACAAAAACTAAACCTGAAAACAATAAGGCCATACACCGCCTGGTACACGAATTCGATGGACCGGACTCTGAACTGCTAGAGCAGGTCCGAGTAAAATGTTTCGGGCAGGACAACCGGGCGGCCTACACACAACAATACAAAGGGAAAGAAAACGAGCTGCTGGACAGGCCAATCACGAAAGAAGAGGTGTACGGGGCCATAAGAAGTGTAAAAAAGAATAAAGCAGCGGGCGCTGACAAAATCAGAAATTCACTCATTCGAAACCTAGGGGACGAACTGGTGGAGCAACTCACCAGCTTCCTCAACCAACAATGGGCTGCAGAAACGGTATTAGAGGAATGGAAACACGCCGAGATTGTAATAATCCCCAAACCAGGCAAAAAGCTACCGGTAACAAACTTAAGACCAATCTCTCTCAGATGTGCTTAGGCAAACTATATCAGAGGATAGTAACAAAAAGACTGCAGCATTACATGGAGGAAAACGAGCTATACCCCATAGTAGGTTCGGCTTCCGATCCAAGCTTTCGACGCAGGATGTCCTTCTCCAAATTAAACATGACGTTCTCAGCAACAAACCATAAAACAGAGAACACGTTTTAATGGCACTAGACATAAAAAAAGCTTTTGACAATGTCAGCCACGTGGCAATCCTGGAAGGCCTTAACAGCAAAGATTGCGGGAAGAAAGCACATGGATAGGTGCAAGCCTTCCTCTCCAATAGAACAGCAACAACAGGTTTGGGAGGGATCCGATTGCAAGAATTCCCCACACCAAACAAGGGCACACCCCAAGGTTCAGTAATTTCCCTGATACTCTTTTTAACAGCGCTACGATTGTCCTAGGGTAGAAACTAAGCAAAACTGAAGGCATACAACACGCCACGTAAGCAGATGACATCACCATCTGGGCCACTAAAGGCTCGCTGTGCCAAAAAGAAAGCTATCCGCAAGAAGCAACCACTTGCGTGTAAGAATACGTCGGGGAAAGAGGCACTGAGTGTTCAACGGAGAAAGCCGAGCTTTTGACAATTACACGGGGCAAGAAAAGCAAAGAAAACCTTAACATGCGGCTAAAGGGGCAGCCGATACCGGAAAGCCAACAAATCAAGATCCTTGGAATGTGGGTGCAATCCAACCAGCGCTGCACCCACACACTGAAACCACTCAAACAGTCAACAACCCAAATAGCACGCATAATCACGTGGGTGTCACAAAAGAGATATGGGATGAAAAAGGAGACACACTTAAGCTGGTTGGGAACCTTGTGGTCAGCAAGGTCACATACCCACTCCTGTACTTCAACTGCACCGAACAGGAAATACAAGAAGCAGACACCATTTTGCGCAAAGCGTACAAAACAGCACTCAACCTGGCGAACAATACATCTACAGAGAAACTAATGGCACTTGGTTTAAGCAACACCTTCGAAGAACTAAAAGAAGCCCAAAGTATCGCACAGCTCATGAGACTCCAGCAGACCAAAACGGGAAGGGAACTGCTAATATGGCTAGGCATCGCGGAATCCATCAAAGAAATCCAAAGGACGGAGGGGATTCGTGATTATTATCGGAAAACATACACTGTTAGCCCCCTGCCCAAAAACACGGACCCAGACCTCCACTCGGCGCGAGGGAGCGCAAGGGCGAAATACGTCGAAAAGTACCTGGCCACAAAAAACCCAACAGTATACACAGACGCTGCAGTATACGGCAAGCAAAGAGGAACAAACATAGTAAAGACAGCTGCGATAGTAATAAGCCCGGACTACAAAGAGATCAGCAGCGAGTCAATGAAGAACTCCTCGATAACGGTAGCTGAAGAAACAGCCGTAGCCCTAGTGGCAGTGGAAGGCTGCCAATCCGAAAGGTCCTTGACAATACTCACCGACTCGCAAGTTACGTGTCGGATTTACATGAACGGCAAAATTGGACGCAGAGCGCTTCACACCCTCCGCCCCTGCAGGGCTAACAACAAAGTCGGGCATACAAAAATTCTGGGGACCGGGACACGCTGGAATAGAAGGGAACCTAAGGGCGGACACGGCAGCTCGAGAGCACACAAACCGAGCGGCCATAAGCACCGACCCAGAGGAACTCATACCAGTCAAACCAAGCTACTCTGACATTCTGAACTACTATAACGGGGCCCGAATCAAGTACCTTCTACTCCACAACAGCCTAAATCAGGTTGGAGCAACCTCTTGGTGGAGGCCGCAAACAGGAACATACCCAAATATATACCCACTAAGAAGGATGTTTCCCGCCCAGTATAGAGACATTTGCCCCTGGTGCGGCGCCAAGCCCGCCTTATATCTTATTACATGGGGATGTGTTCACAATCAACAATTCCTTCAAATAAAAGAGCCGAGTGCGGAGAAGTAGGAGAGGGTGCTCTCCAGCAGCGACCCGAAAGTCCAGCATGGACTGGTAAGACACGCTCACAGAGTAGCCACCTTCTGTGGTGCCCTGGAATAGGGACGTCGACCCTGCGTAGATGGGGAAGACCACGAAGATGGCCAACCACATCTGCCACCGCTAATTTCTAACCAATTTGAGCAAATAATGTTTTGCCTCCTCCTCCTCTAATAAGCAGGTCATATTGGGTATTGGGTCATATTGCGTTGGGTACCTGGGAACAGGCAACATGCTTGCCGATGAAATCGCCACATACATTGCAAAGAAATCTGGTAACTCTTCCGAAGGTATACCAGCAACATAACTAAAACCATTTTTGTACAAATAACCTAGACGGCATTGGCAACAGACGTGCGACACCAAAACGTGCAATAAATTTCATTTAATAAAGCCAAATTTAGGAAATTTGCCACCAGTACGAAAAATACAGCGAATCGTAGCCTTTTCCTAACGCTCTAGAATAGGTCATACATGTGGCACACATTCTTTTCTGTTGACACGTAATGAACCGCCCATATGCTGTTGATGTGGTGATACACTGACCGTCCTCCATGTCTTGCTAGGTGTAGCGAAACGGAAGCTGAAAGGCCAAAACACCTCGATCTAGCCTACGGACAGAATATCCCTTTTCATCCGGCAATGTGTCCCGATGCTGACCCGTTTATTAGCAGAAAATCAGTTTTTAACTTCCTGCAAAATGTTAGGTCATTGAAAGGTATAGGCCCACAAGTTTCATAGCACGGCCTTTTACGAGAGGCTGCAGCTGCGGTAGTAGCATGTTGTATAGCGCGTGCATATAGGCCCTTGCATTTAAGGGCCTCGTTGAGGGAATAGAGCTGTTGGCGTTTATATACTTTATGTAATTCCATCAGAGCATATCTTCTAAATTCCTAGAGCATCTGAAATGCTGTTGCGTTCGTTTTAATAAATATAGATCTATCTTACTACTGCTTTTAGGACCCTACAGAAGAGGCTACATTGTTAAAACCAACCACGCTGCAATTTGTCGTTGATTGCATCGTTGACTGCATTACGACATTGCTTTGCGCTCTTTGGCCATAAGTCCTCTTTGCGCCATAAAACACCGCATATCATCAATTACGATTCGTCCTCAGCAGCGGCGATATAAACTATCACAAGAATGTTTGCTCACGGGCTTTCGCAGGTGCTTTGGAAATGCCTGAAACACGGTCGGATATCTTCCCGGATGCAGCCTTATCGTCTGCGCTGTCTGGTGTCTGGTGGAAACAATCCCGCGCAATGTGCCTCGAATAAATGTAATCGCCATGTTTTGGCTTCCAGCCTTGCCGCCGAAATGCCACCTCCCGCGTACTTCCCACATTTGGGTCCTTAGGAAACCTAGTTTGAAAAACAGTGACCGTCAGATGTGAAATTTGGGACAGATTGCGAGCCATCAGCATGCGCTGCGACCGGCAGATAAGTTCTCACGAAGCTCAAGTGTGCTATTTACGAGTTACAATACCAGTGCCTTTTTCTCGCTCGATTTGTGCAGTGGTACGCAACTCACGATGTAACCATTACAACGTCCGGATGCCACCACGCTCACTATGCACTGCGGCTGCCGTGGCAGAAGGCACGTTTCTGCCTATGGCAAGATGGGCACATGGGGATTCAGCTCAGCGTTAAGCATCCACTCCAACAAGCTTTATTTAAACCTCTTGGTGCCTGCTGGGATCGGTGGAGACGAGCTTCGTCTATTAGTGTTGCAAGAAACGCAGCAGCACGCGCGAGCAAGACCAGGAGGCAAACACCATCTGGTGGTGGCGTAAAAAAAAACCCAGTGGCACGCGCGGCAAGGCCATCGCAGAAGCAGCGTCGCAAAGGCAACAGAAGAGGCAAAGCACGCTTCGCTTTAATACAGTCCGTGTTGGTTCGGGGGATGTGCTTCGCCCGAACTAAATTCTGTTGACCTGGCACGAAAATAGCGTCACTGATATCCAAACGACCACTCGAGGGCACGATATAATTGCCAGATCGACGTCATTCGCTCGATGGTCCGGCAATAAGAGCGTCTACCATATTCACGATCAAACAGTGCGTACAGCACTCTTTGTGAAACATTTCAAAATTGCCGCCACTCTAAAATGAAAAAAAAAAGAATACTCAACAAAAATTTTGTTCTTGTACAGTGAACATCATAATTGAAGAAATCGATAAAAGCGTCGGTAGTTTTAAATTTCCCCTGGTGCGTATGGGTCGGCCGTGCGGTAAATACTTCAGTAATAGAACGCCGAGTATTGAGTAATCCTTTTACCGGGACAAAAGCGTGAAGCCTCCGCCATAGAGTTTCCTGCAAAAATTACTGGAGGGAACTCTGGCGCCAGCGTCTACGAGAGCTGCAACGGGAGCGCTTGTACTATCATGGGTGTAATGGGAAGTTAATGAATTTGCCTAAATTTCGTCCTTTTGGCTTCAAATGACTTTGTGACTTTGTAATCTTGACATTTTCAACAGCGTATTGTGTAACAAATAAACATCATTAAAACTGCCCGACGGCAGGATTGGAACACAGTAACTCTAGCACAGAAGCCTGATATCGAAACCATTAGGCCATGGACGCATGCATTGACAAGCGAATGAAACGCCCTTATGAATTTGTCGCAGGAATGCCAGTGCCTTCAGACGCTTGGCGCGTTTAAATTTGGCCACCTGGACAAGCTAAATTGTTGCAATTAATAGCAATCGTACGCGTTCCCGGCGTCTTCTGCACTTCGAAGAACATAGATTGCGCTGAAATATACGGCAATAAGATTTATATAGCGTCACATACAAAGCCACAACATCGTCTGAATCCACAAGCACGAAGATCAGGCAAATCCATGTATTTCCCATCATTCCCATGGTAGAACAATGACTGCAGCGACAGAATTCCCTCTAGTAATTTTTGTAGGCAACTCTATGTCCTCCGTGTTGAAAATCCAGTGTCGGTGTAGCAGCGGGCGATAGCGTCCCGTCAGCAATAAATATTCTGTATGACACTAAACTTCTTCTATCACCAAAGGAGCTCATACATTCATTCATACAATCATTACAATACTATTCCTCGCAATTTTTAGAATGGCACCCCACAGACAAGTTTCATGGAACATAGCACCGACAGTACATGAATTTATGTTAAATCTTATATCAAAGAAATATTTCAAGTGCGAAAAATATGGGAATATCAGCCCACGCAAAAGGCGGCGTTTATACCAGGAAGGTGGCCTTCCTACATACCTTTCTCCGCCAGTGCTTCCCTTGAAACATTACGATTACATGAGCCATTGTTGCCCGAAAGTGCGAGAAACAGTCAGGGATCTTCGAATGCTCTCGCCTTCCACTATTAAAGGCGAAGTTTAGGCGTCCTCCAGATTTTTTCGTAAAACGTAGTTCTGTCTTTACATAAAACAGGGCTTTTAACTGTTCTGACTGAGTGAGGCTGCCGTAAAATAGAAACATGAACAGGACTTACCCGGGCTCCGTGGAACGCGGAGGCGTCCTTCTTGAAACATCTTCTTCTTCAGCAGTGTTTCGACGCTTCATATCAGATGGTGTTCAATGCGCTTGTTTATGCCTCGAATATTAGTCGCACCAGTGTGCAGCGTGACTCCTTTGATTTCGATGAAAAAAGCCACCTGTAATGTTGTTGTTGTTGTTGTCCTGAGTGGCCGTGGCACATACCCACAGTGGGGGATTGGCCGAGAATCGGGTGGTTTAATTAGGTGCCTAAAATAATAATGATAACAAGGGAGTTAACAATTTGGGCGTGTGAGTTTAAAAGTAAACGTTTTGTGCTTGGAGAAAAAAGGAAATAATCGTATGAAAACCGGGTATAAGATAACAAGAATAACAACAATAATAATTGATAAAAGATAAGAAATAAAAGAAAGCTATGGTTGGGAGGGAGAACGATCAATCTAACATGGAAATCGATTAGTTTCAATGAGGTAATTTTGGATCACCTGTAATGTTCTCTCTCCGTATGGAGACATCGTGACTGAAAGGGTTAATGCCTCCTCATCGTGTGAGGGGGACGTCACATTTCGAATGCTACAAGCATCAGTGCACGGCGCGCTGTATCCTTGAATTCTGCTTTGAGTTTATATTATTTCTTCGGTCTTTATGTACGTAGATGATTGTTTATCGCAGAGCGTATTTATTAAAATAGATAATTCTAAAAATTCGATACAGAACTTTGCATATTGACATTAGCGTTGAAGAAAAGAACTGTGCTCACGTGTTTTTCTCAAGAAAAAAAAAGATATCTGCTTGGGTATAATAAACATAATAAAGGGACGCAGCAATAGTCTGTTTCGTAATTTATCAATTTGGGAGTGTATTTCTCCACCAATTTATCTTGGAAACCTCCTATTGATCTTATTACTGCCAAAGCGCATTTTGTTCTAGGATTTACGAAAAGAAATGCAATGCACTTTTCCATAAAAGCAAATGATTTACTCTATGTGACTAACGCTTGATGAATACTTGAATGCACCAGCATGGTGTAGGATCCATGGACCCTAGCGTACGCAGAAAAAATGAAAAAGATGCGTACTAAATAGGTGTGGTTTCTGTTTGGGAAATATAGAAGCAAATTATTGTAACGATTGTAAAAAAGAAGATAGGGTAGGACACGTGCTGCAGAAAAGTCGTAAAAAGAGATTTATTGTCGTTTCCTCATAATTTGTAAAAAGAAATGGTATTGATCGCAAGAAATATATACCATGCCCTGACTACGTGCTTTTCAGAGTCCACCGTGGCCTTCAATCGAAATAAACTACCTTTGAAACCGATCTTTGCAGTAAGTCTATTTTTTAAACTACTTGAGACGGGAATCTTTTACCGAGCGACGTTAAAAGATAACTTCAAATGGTGTGTTTGTGAAGTTCCTTCCAGGTGCTATTTAACTGGTGCTTTGCGCTAGTTTAAACGTGAACATGTGGTGTCCTGCGTAGCCTGTGTTATGTTGGTGAATTATTTTCTTTATTATTACCTCCCCCTATCTCCTTGGCATGCCTATTGAAGGCACTTTGGATGCATTGGTAAAAAGAATATAGTAAATAATGAATGATGACGATTATTTCATTCATTTAGCAGTTGGCAGCCATGTGGGGCCATAAAATGCAGTTAAATGAATGAGTGACAAAACACAATGTATATAACGTTCCGCGAGGTAAGCCTATGTACAGCAAAAAACAATTGTTCTAGAGTCTACGGATATTTCAGAAATTTTATATTGCACAGACTAATTATTCACAGGATATACCACAGGACATTTTCGAGGCTATATTTCGATGGGGTCCAAATTCTAAATTGCCCCCGTGTACTGTGCAGTAGTGCGTGCTGTAGTTAGTGAACTGTGCGGCACCTTGGGCGTGGTAGCTCTGAGCTGGTCACTGCGGCTAAGGTGACTTTCGAAAGCGAAAGACGCTAGTAGGCGAACAGTGGGAACCACAGCTTCAGCCATACAGTGGGCTAGACGCGGGCATTTGAAACAAGCTAAATTTGGAGGTGTCAGCTTGTAACATGGGGGCAGACTTGCTCACACATTCTTACACAACTCCAGTGGAGTTTTTCCATTAATTTAGGGCGCAGCTTTTTGGCGCCAATTCTCGCGTTTCGCGTCGCCGTCGGCCTTGTTCATCACCGCGCTGCTCTAGCTGCGTAAGGTCCGTGAATAAAACTTAAAGGTAGTGACATTCCTCCTCCCCCGGCCTTCTCACAGCTCGCTCCTTCTCTCGTAGCTCGACCTCGCAGTTGAGCCGTTCGCTCGGCAGCCACCCATAGAGTTACAATAGGTCAGACATTAAAAATTGTTCTTGGGTGTTTGCGCATGAATTTTATGCGAAGCATATTACGAGAGCTCAACCCAGCTCCTCAGGCGCGGCGGTGTCGCCTTCAATACTACGTGACACCGGGACGTCACGACAGAGGAGAAACGGGGCTCCAACTCGCGCCGTCGCTCGCGGCGTCGCAGCGGTATATAAGCAGCTGCGCTTGCCTCTGCTAGACACTCACGAGGTGAGATGCCTCCTGGAGACAGAGCTGCTCGTTGGAATGAGAAGCGAAGGTTGCGGCGTGCTACAGAGACTGTTTCTAGGTGGCTTTGCTACGGCGCAGCAACTACGCGCCCCGCATCGGACGCGGTGAGCGTCGAGCAACGCAGCGTTCGGCGCGACAACAAAATGTGCGCCTGAGCAAGCGCCGCACGCCTGAGCCGGCGCCGACGACACCGGCTTTTCTGCGACACGAGCTCGTTAACGCTGTCGCGTTAAAATAAAGGCTAGTATGCTTCGCATCCTGGGCTTAACCTTAGCTAAGGCACAGCCAGTTTTTTTACCACAGTTAAGGCTTCAATATTACTAGCAGCGACGCTATGAAATTGGCGGAAGCAGATGTTTTTTGTGCTTTTTCAGCGTGTAACTGCGTGCTCGTTTTGAGGCATCGGGTTGGCTGCCTGCGTCCTGTTAGAAGAACGCTTTTGAGGCTAGTTTGATGGACGAATTCCTTTTAGTGTCGAGTACTAGCACAAAAATCTGAATTCCTTGTCGCATGAATAATGCATAGTTAGTGTACATGATGGTTATATACATGCCAGAGTTTTCTTTGAATGTTATGTCGTCCACTGCAATGCATTGTACTCGTAGACAAAAAACACTGTCCCTGCTTGCAGAGATCAACTCACTTCACGATTCTTTCCTATTGTAGTGATCAGACTTTCATTTGCTATTTTAAAGACACTTCCCGGTGTGAAAGTGCTGCGATGAAGGCTTCGCCGGTTCCCGCCAAAGGCGATGCGCTTGCGTGTGTGCAGCACTGCGTAGCTAACGATTCAACAAGTCGGATCTGCTTGCACGGCTCGAAGGGCGTATGTGTGTACTTGCGTGTACCCAATCGACTGCCGTGTGTCCAGCTTGTGCCCCCTCATAATTTGTTCATTTTAATACCATGATGGCCGAACGCAAGGCGCGTGTCATAGTTGCCTGAATAACGCGAGCTCGCGGGATGTAATCCCGGCCCCGGCGGCCGCATTTCGATGGGGGCGAAATGCGACAACACACGTGTACTTACTTTAGGTGCACGTTAAAGAACCTTAGGTGGTCGAAATTTCCGGAGTCCTCCACTACGGCGTGCCTCATAATCAGAAAGTGGCTTTGGCACATAAAATCCCATAAAAAAAACGCGAGCGTGCTGTAGAAACGTGCCCGTTCAACTCGGAGCCTCTCAGCTATTGTCGTCGTATTGTGATGACGCTCGCATCTCTTTATGAAGTGAAAGTGGTACTGCGCTTTCATGAAAAAAACATTGCCATTGGCTCTCAAGCGCCAACATCACAGTGGAACCTCCACCTCATTTGTGATCAAAGCGTATGCAAGTAGGAAAGTTACACAGAGAAATAGTTTCCATCAAGAAGCACTTTCCCCTTTTGCGCAGTTCCAATTAAGTCAATGTGAGGTCAAATTTGGCTTATATAGTTCTGAATAACGGCCATATCCTCGACTCTACAGGCCTCCCATATAAGAAGCACTACAGCGAAGGATTCCTAAACCATCGTGACATAGCGGTGAACATTGACGAATTCTACAGCTATATTGAGAGGGTAGCAGTAGTCGTAATCAACCTGATAAGAGGCATAGAATAAGGGTAGTACAAGGCTACGCTCCAAGATCCAGTCATGATGATGAGGAAGTAGATCAGTTTTATGAATATGTTGAATTAGGGATGTGAAAAATGCAAACTCAGAATGCTGTAGTAGTGGGCGACTTCAATGCAAAAGTGCCGAAAAAGCAGGCTGGGGAACAAGCGATTGGCAACTACGGCGTTGATTCTAGGAACGCTAGAAGAGGGCTGCTGGTTGAATTCGAAAAAAGGAATAAGCTTCGAATAATGAACACATTTTTCCGGAAGCGTAGCAACAGAAAGCGGACCTGGAAAAGCCGTAATGATGAAAGGACTAATTGGTTTCATACTTCCTGCCGATCCCAGCGTAGTGCATGATACAAAAGTTTGAAGTCGGCTAAAGGCTGCAGTGATCATAGGTTAGTAAAGATTGGGATTCACCTCTGTTTGCAGAGAGAAAGAGTGAAATTGGTCAGGAAGAAACAGGCTAACCTAGATGCATTAATGGTAGAAGCAGACAAAACCGACTGCTAGTTGCAAACAAATATGCAGCTTTAGAGAGATGAAGAAGAGATAGAGGCAATGAATGAAACCATAACTAGGCTGGTTTAAGAGGCAGCACCTGATGTGGGAGGCAAGGCACCAAGATAACCAGTAGGCAAGCTCTTCCGAGGAAGAAAGGACATAATAAAGAAACGGCAAATAATGAAAGTGTATAACTCAATGGATAGGATAGAATTCGCAGTAATGCCAAAACTGATCAACAAATCAAAAACAAGCCATATTTGTAATTATAACGTGAGAAAGACTGACGAAGCCGTAAAAAAGTGACGCAGCCTGAAATCAGTGAGAAGGAAACTTGGCTTAGGACAAACCAAGATGTATACACTGAAAGAAAAGCAGGGTAATGTCATCAGCAATTTGAAGATATAGTAAAAGCTACGGAAAATCTGTACTGACCTGTTCAGTACCCAGAGGTCTCAGGATGCCTCCATTTGATACAGTAATGAATAGGATACAGAAACGCCTCCTATAAATAGCGATAAGGTCGGAAGGGCCTTGCAAGACATGAAATGGGGAAGTGGCAGGAGATGATAGAATACCAGTCGTTTTAATCAAACATCAATGAGACATAAGCTTGCAAAACGGGCGGCTGTCTATACGAAGTGTCTATCGACTACAACGGTCCAAGAAAACTGCAACAATGCAAACATTAAACTCATGCACAAAACGGGAGACGTTAAAGAATTGAAAAATTGTAGGCCGATTAGCTTACTCCTAGTATTATATAAATTATTCACCAAGAATATTTGCAATAGAATAAAGGCAACACTGGACTTTAGCAAGCCAAGGTAACAGGCTGGCATCAGAGAGAAATAATATACAACGGATCACATCCATGTCAATAATCAGGTAATCGAGAAATCCGCAGAGTACAATCAGCTTTTCCATACGGCTTTCGTAGATTACGAAAAGGCATTTGATTGAGTAGAGATTCCAGCAGTCATAGAGGCATTACCTAATAAAAGAGTACAGAAATATCTTCGAAAGTATCTACAGAGACGACACAGTTACCTTAATTCTCCGCAAGAAAGGTAAGAAGATATCTATAAAGAAAGAGATCAGATAAGATGACACAATCTTTCCAATGAATAAAGGGAAAAATAGACATCCACCCGTCCGTAGCAATGCAATTGCTACGAACGGGTGGATGACTGATTTTCCCTTTATTCATTACTTCTCTCCACCTTGCGGGTTTCCACAGAACTGCTGCGTCAATCTTTCCAGTCCTGCTAGTAACAGCGCAAAATGTAGACAAGAGACGAGACAAGAGGACACCACAAGCGCTGACTTTCAACAACGCCTATTCCAAAAGAAACACGGCTTCTTATAACCATTGGCCATACATGTCACAGTCACGTGATCGCACATCATGTGAAACATGCAGTTTTTTTTTCTCTTTTTTGCACTCAAGATAGAGGTTGCACGTGCAAAAGCTCAAGTTCTTTTTTTGTCAGTAACAAGGACGGCGTGCTAACGCATTGGTCACCAAGTCTGGTAATCTCGGCTGCCTCAATTATCTCCCGGACCAGCTGGTCATTGTGTTTCTTCAGCACTTTACAGCGTCTGCATTATGCGGCGCAATCTTTTGAGGGGCAATCCCTGATATGCATGCCTAGATTCCTGTTTGCCTGCTCAACGCTAAGTTTGTGTTCCATTAGTCTTTCATCTGTGCATCTAGAAGTTTGCCCTATATGCCTCTTTCCACATTTCAGAGGTATTGAATACACCACGGCTTCTGTGCACTCCACAAAACGATTCTGGTGATTAATCGTGCACCCTTCCTGGTTTAGCGGCTCTTCAGCATTGACGGGTCGGCAGAGGCTTTTTAGTTTTTTCGGGGCAGTAAGCACTACATGAACTCCGGCTTTGCGCCCAATCTTTTTCAAGCGGTGAGATAAGTTGTGCACGTACGGCAGGGCCACGGTCCGCCGCTTTTCTTTCATTTTTGGCTTCTCGCCACTTGGCTCGCCATGGGCACGCTCGAGCTTTAGGTTCTTGCTCATTTTTTCCGCAATGGACACAAGAAGGTGCGACGGGTAACCAGCCCTAGTAAACCGCTCAATCTGCTGACGAAAACTTTGTTCCATTGCGTGGATGCATGATTTTTGAGCGCATTTGTTAGACAAAGGTTTGCAATTGCTCTCTTCACTAGTTTTGAATGCGCTTATTCGAATGGCAGTGGCGCCTTGTCGCCTCTGTGTTCATAGGCCCAGCAGACCTTCCCTTTGGAGAGCTCAAGTCAGAGATGCAGTAATCTTAAAGACCCTTGCGTGGGGAGCTCGTGGGTAACAACAAGCGGCTGAAGCGCATGACTAAAGCATGTCACTGCCTCCGAAACTGCGCCATCTGAATTCGTGCCAGAGCCATCACATAGAACCAAGTAATCGTCAACATACCGAAAAACTCCCCGGACGTTTGTTCTGGTTAGGGCATTCTGAAGTAATCTATCTTTCTTGGCAAGAAACAAATCGCTAAGTGGCAAGAAACAAAGTACTTAGCGATTTGTTTTGTTAGTTAGCGAATTAAATTTGTTAGATTTGTTAGCGAATCTTTCTTGGCAAGAAAGAAAGCACTTAGCGATTTGTTTCTTGCCAAGAAAGATAGATTACTTTAGAACGCCCTAACCAGAACAAACGTCCGAGGAGTCTTTCAGTATGTTGACGATTACTTGGTTCTATGTGATGGCTCCGGCACGAATTCAGCTGACGCAGTTTCGGAGGCAGTAACATGCTTTAGTCATGCGCTTCAGTCAATTGTTGTTACCCACGAGCTCCCCACGCAAGGGTCTTTGAAATTCCTTGATCTCAGACTCGAGCTCTCCAAAGGGAAGGTCTGCTGGGATTATGAACCCAGAGGCGAAACGGTGCCACTGCCATTCGAATCAGCGCATTCAAAACTAGTGAAGAGAGCAATTGCAAACCTTTGTCTAATAAATGCGCTCAAAAAATCATGCATCCACACAATGCAACAAAGTTTTCGTTGGCAGGTTGACCGGCTTACTAGGGCTGGTTACCCGTCGCACCTTCTTGTGTCCGTTGCGGAAAAAATGAGCAAGAACCTAATACTCGAGCGTGCCCATGGCGAGCCAGGTGGCGAGAAGCCAAAAATGAAAGAAAAGCGACGGACCGTGGCCCTGCCATACGTGCACAACTTATCTCACCACTTGAAAAAGATTGGGCGCAAAGCTGGAGTTAATGTAGTGCTTACTGCTCCGAAAAAACTAAAAAGCCTCTGCCGACCCGTCAATGCTGAAGAGCCGCTAAACCAGGAAGGGTGCACGATTAATCACCAGAATCGTTTTGTGGAGTGCACAGAAGCCGTGGTGTATTTAATACCTCTGAAATGTGGAAAAAGGCATATAGGGCAAACTTCTAGATGCACAGATGAAAGACTAATGGAACACAAACTTAGCGTTGAGCAGGCAAACAGGAATCTAGGCATAGATATCAGGGATTGCCCCTCAAAAGATTGCGCCGCAGAATTCAGACGCTGTAAAGTGCTGAAGAAACACAATGACCAGCTGGTCCGGGAGATAATTGAGGCAGCCGAGATTACCAGACTTGGTGACCAATGCGGAGGCTGAAGAACGGGAGGACTGAAAAGGCCACACGCTTGGAGCTGTTCGTGTATCAGGGTCCAAATCAGCATACGCAGGTCCGTATCCGAGGAAGGAGGCGCGTCCTCGACGACAGGTTGTAAACGGATGGCCTGCAGTGAGTCCAAGTGTAGGCAAGTCGCGATCACAGTGTGAATGGTATTCGGATTCTTATGGCCAGTGCATGGTCATAAGAATCGGCGTATTGCGTAATCAAGCTGATGATGATGATGATGATGATAATGATAATGATGATGATGATGATGATGATGATGATGATGATGATGATGATGATGATGATGATGATGATGATGGTGGTGGTGGTGGTGGTGGTGGTGGTGGTGGTGGTGGTGGTGGTGGTGGTGGTGGTGGTGGTGGTAGTGGTGGTGGTGGTGGTTGTGGTGGTGGTGGTGGTGGTGGTGGTGGTGGTGGTGGTGGTCGTGGTGGTGGTGGTGGTCGATTCTTATGGCCAGTGCATTGAACGCGACGTGGGCAATGCCCTTTAGGATATGACGAACACGATCAGACTCCGTCATGGGGGCGTCAACATGGCGCCAAAGGGCGAGGACACCCTCGATATAAGAGGTGCATGTTTCCCAGGGAAGTTTCATGCGTCCACCAAGCTTTTTCTTGCCGTCCTCACAATATATGTGTGAACGCATGCACGCATGCATGCACAAACACACACACATAACTATGCAGTGTGTTTCAGCGAACACTTTCGAAAACTTTTTAAGGTTTCCCGAGCCAGGTAGCACAATTCTAGTTCATGAGCTGGTGTACACCAAGAGACGCACATTACTTGCACAAGAAAATTGAAATGCATAATACACTAATTAACAAAAACCAATAATTAGATTTAACTAATTACCTTATGGGCCATATTGCAATTTACAAGTTATATCCAAGTGTCTCTACCGTGAAGACAACACCACAGCGCTGGCCGCACACTGTGCTCTTCATGCCTGTGGACCCAGTGTCAAATCTGCGACTCCTAAACAGGCAAGTCCTTTCTACGTTTCTTGAGGGAGTCGCGCCAAATGAGATAAAGGACGTGAGAATAAACGCATGGAAGAATGTCCTTGCAGTAGATGTTCTACACCGTAGTGCACTGAAAAGCCTGCGGCACGTAACGGAGATCGACAAAGAACAGGTGCGATCCATGATACCTACTGGCTGCAATGGGACTATCGGCGTCATTTATGATGTCGATATTTGTCCGCCAACCGACGACTTACCGATATTAATAAATCCAACTACAGAAGGCACTTTTATCATGCACATCACAAGACTTGGCAACACACGTAGCCTGAAGCTGTGGTTTTAGGGAGGCAACCTTCCCTCACACGTCAAAGTTGGCCACGTCCGCCATCCAGTCCGCCCATACGTACCGAAGCCCCTGCAATGCTAAAATTTCTGCAAGATGGGACACGTAAAAGGTGTCTGTAGAAATAACCTCGTCTGCCCACGGTGCGCTGAATCTCATTCAGTAGATGCCTGCCGCGCAACTGTGTTAAAATGCCGTAACTACCATGGTACTCATGAGGCCTCATCCAATGATTGCCCGCGGGTGAGGAACGAGCGAGCAGTACTCAAACGTATGGTACGGGACCATTCAACACACAAAAAGGCTGCCGCTACTCTCAGGCGACGACGACATAGGCACCGAAGAGCAGCACGAAGAGTTACGTCTACTGAAGGATATACACCATCTTCCGGCAAAGCGGCTACCGTATCAACGCCGACTTCCACTAAAACAGATACTGCGAAAACGAAGACTGGGGCAACACGCTCACCTCCTGAGGAGTGGCCTACACTTCCAAGAGCACAACCTGCCTCGGAGTCACACCAAACTGCGCCGCCCACAATGACCTCATGAACCGCGGATGGGACGACGACTGAGGATCGCCAAGTCATAGTGATGCTGAAGTCACTTATGGAGGCCATGTGCATTCTACTAAGCAGCATGAAAACCCCGTCGGCACAGAGCGCACTGCAAGTGCTGGACACTTTGAGTCCGCTGCTTGTGGCTCTAGGGTAAAACCGTGGCACGAGAGATGCCGTCGTTTCAAGAGGAAGCCAAGCATGCATCTGTCTTTCAGCGGAACGCCAGAGGGCTTAATTAAGTCACCCATGTCCGACTTTAGACAGTTTGTCTGTACGCACCAGTTCCCCATTATCGTGATTTGCGAGCCCAACCGGTCCGGGTATGAGTGCTTTATGTCCTCTACCCACGGAGAGTGCAGCAAGGTTGTTGTGTTTATACGCCGTGACTTGACTTATGTACATCACCCAGTGCCGCCTGACGAAGCAAATCAATACGTTTTCTTAACAGTGAAAAAGAAAAAGCTCGCGCTTACAATTCTTGGAGCCTATTTATCTCCAGCAAGCCGTCTAGATTGTGAGCGCCTACGGGGAATTTTGACATCGACTCCACAGCCGTGGGTGCTCACTGGTGACTTTAATGCCCACCATTACCTATGGGGAAGCTCCAAAGTTAACTCTAGAGGCAGAATGTTGGTGTCCCTTGCCTCTGAACGGGAATTTTGCTTGTCAAATGATGGTAGCCCTACTTATCTGCGTGGATCAGCGTATAGCAGCTGCTTGGCCCTAACTTTCGTGTCACGGTCGCTTTCGAGAAGAGTGCACTGGTTTTTCCATTTAGAAACACGGGGTAGCGACCACATTCCAACCTATCTGAAGATCGAAGGTTTGACTAGCTCCAAGTCTTCCAGAACAGCCCAGTGCACCGATTCGCCTAAATACAAAATAATAATGGAAGACTGTTCTAGTGACGGATCCTCTTATAACCTACAGGGCGCGATAAAGGATGCCATACAAACAACCACGCATTTGCTTTCGAGGAGTTCTTCCCGCACCGATTTCGGCATCGAACTAGCTAAACGTCGAGCAATTCGCCGTCGCGCGGAGCGAAGATATAGACGCACGAAATCCAATCATGATTTCAGATTGGCTAGACGAACACAAAAGAAAATACAAGGTCACATGAACAAGCTGGCTTCGCGACAATGGGCATCCTTTTGCGAGTCCCTGGATCCGCGAAAACCTTTGTCGCTTATATGGAGGACTGTTCGTGGCCTTCGCACAACCTTTGGTCAGCGCCACCCGTTTATATCTCTGGCACTTTATCTACAATGTAGCGATATTGACGTCGCTGAATCTTTCTGCAGAAGGATTGCTGGCGAGGCAAATTCCGACGGAACGGGTACGGGAACGCTTGACCACCCACTGTTCTCACGTGATCTCCGCATGGAATGCCCTTTTTCTATGGAAGAACTAGAAGCTGCGCTAGCTTAGTGCAGGCGTTCTTCAGCGCCAGGACCTCACGGTATTACATACCGTGCCTTGTGTAACCTAGAAGACCAAGCTCGTAAGGCACTCTTGTTCTTGAACAACGACTCCTGGCAGACGGGTACGGTTCCGCAAGAGTGGAAGTCAACTCGCCTCATTCCACTTCTCAAAGCTGGCAAGTCGCTTTTGGAAATTCCCTCATACCGTCCCATCGCGCTTGCCAGCTGTGTCGGAAAAACAATGGAAAGAATGAATTTAACATGCCTGAAATGGTACTTAGAGTACTATGAAATCTATCCACATGCTATGGCCGGATTCAGACGGGACCGTTCGTCAACAGACAGCGTTGTTGACTTGATAACATTTGTGTAACACCAAAAGGCCTGTAAGCGACTATCTGCTGCTCTGTTTCTAGACGTTAAAGGAGCTTATGATAATGTCACCCATGAGGCCATCCTTAGCACGTTAGAAGCTGTCGGATTTGGTGGTAAGATGTATATGTGGGTGTGCAAGTACTTACAGAGGAGACCATTCTACGTGCACACAGAAAATGGCCCGACATCCGAGCATTACGGTAGCCGAGGAGTCCCTCAAGGGGGAGTACTTAGCCCGACTCCTTTCAATCTCACCCTCAGTGGATTAGTTAACAACCTGCCAAGCAGCGCACGAATTTCTATCGATGCGGACGACATCTGCATTTGGGCATCAAGTGTGACGCGACTTCAGCTTCGCGCTCGGCTTCAGAAGGCAGCCACAATGGCATCTTGCTACCTTCGTGAACAAGGACTTGAAATTTCATGTGGAAAGTGCGCAATGGTGGCATTCACGAGGAAGCCAATGTCTGGTTACAGCGTATCTATTAACGGACATCCTATACCATACAGCACAGGTCACAGGTTCTTGGGAGTCGTAATTGACAGAGACCTGTATTAGACTCCGCACGTCAATTACGTGAAAAAGCGGCTGACTGCTATCTATCACCTGTTCATGTTCCTTGCAGGAAAAGGTTGGGGAGTATCTGTACATGCTATGTTACAGTTGTACATGGCGTTGTTCGTTGGATTCCTGCGATACAGCTTGCCTGCAATATCCAACACCTGCAAGACTAACCTGCGTACGATTCAGAGTATTCAAGCCCAAGCCCTTAAGATATGTCTTCGCTTACCACGCAGTGCATCAACGGCTGAAACCATTGCCCTAGCGCAGGATTACCTTATCACGACGCACATTACCGTTGAGACAATGCGTATGCATCTCAGGCATTATGCTAGGACCCCTTCCCACCACTTGGCGATCCTCACTGCTGCAAGGAGCTGCTCGACATTTAGCGTTATTGTCAGTGCACATCGTGCGTCGTTTACTTCAGGGTACGCACCTGCGGCCAAGCTAGCGTTTCCTCCGTGGTGTTTGAGCCGTCCACAAGTTGAGATAATGATTCCAGTACTACAGAAGAAGACAGATCTACCGGCCCCTGCTCTAAAGCAGCTGAGCTTACTTCTTCTGCATGAAAAGTACAGGAACCACGTGCACATCTATACCAATGGATCGACTACACCGTGCAGTTCTGGTGGTGCCATGGCTATACCAACGCGAGGAATGACACTGTGGTTCAAGACATCGCATGTCATGACCTCAACGGCGGCAGAACTTACGGCCCTGCGTCGAGCACTGGAATTCATTGATTCGGTAAGACTCAGAAAGTGGGCTGTGTTCTGTGATTCAAAACCGGCATTACAGTGCACGCAGTCAGTTCTCCGACACGGATGTCATGACCAATTGACATGCCAAGTCGTGAAACTTCACCATGATGTCCAACAGATGGCCATGATGTCGTTTTTCAGTGGGTACCTGGCCACTGTGGAATCAGTGGCAATGATTCCGCCGATAACGCTGCTCGCACAGCTCATCAAGAAGAGCACAGCATTCCGATCCCGCTTTCGAGGACTGACGCTGCAAAGCAGCTCCGACACCTGGCACGTAGCCTCACAGTGACCGAGTGGAACTCCCAAAGCTTACGACTTACACGACTACATCGACTAAACCCCTCCCTGCAGCTCCAACCTCAACTCGGACTTCCTCGACGTGAAGCTACGCTTCTCTGTCGCCTTTGGTTAGGAGTTGCCTTCACAAAGGCATACTCTACATTAATTGGAGTGACTGACAGTGCAGCATGCGAGGTCTGTGGCACCGAAGAAAACATCGACCACCTGCTGTGCCACTGTCCAAGATATGCCCTAGAGAGACAAGAACTTGCCAAAGCTTTCCAAAAACTGGACAGTCGGCCGCTTTCTGTGCAGGTGCTGCTGGAACACCGCCCCCATCGCCAGTTGGCCCATAAAGCGGTGAAAGCGCTTTTGTGTTTCTTAAGGACGACGGGTTTGTGCGACCACCTGTGACTATTAATGCAATTTCTGTAAAACCACACACGTCAGCGAACTTGCCGCAATTTCCTTCTTTCCTTCCCTCCTCTTTCTCCCTGTGATCTTTTCTTTCCCCTTTCCCATTCCCCGGTGTAGGGTAGCTAACCGGACGTTACTCTGGTTAACCTCCCTACCTTCTTATTTTCTCTTTCCTCCTCCCTACAAATTATATCTGTGGAGTTCGCAAGGCAGATCCACATGGAAGAAATTCTCACGACGACACCAATTTCCAGGTATTCCCTCACTTTGCTGAGAAATACAAAGTGAAATGACGGAGTAAGACAAAAAGTTGTCCATCACATATTCCAGTCGAAGCTTCCTCTTTCATAAGCCGCGAGTGAGACGTCGGGTAAGGTCTATGACACCACGGGGTGAGTGAACAAGAAGGGCCAAGTAGTCTGATAGCTTGAGAAACTCTATGTGAGTTCATGGTCGTGATACAGCCATGGATGTTGCATCGTCGTCATTGCAGCTTTGTCATCCGACTATCGTCATGCCATCGCCATTACGCAGTCGTCGTCATACAGTCGTCATGTATTCCTTGTCATACTGTCGTCGGGTTGCCGCTACGGTCCTCTCATCGTCGTCACTACACCATCGTCATCCGTCTTTCGTCATGGCATCGTTGCCGCGCCATTGTCAGTACACAGTCTTCGTGATGCAGTCGTTTTCATGCCACGGCCGTCATACACTAGTCGTCGTCTTGTTGTCGTCATAAAACTGTGATGTCATCGTTGTCTTCCTGCCCAGCATGATTCTGTCATCGTACGGTCCACTTCAATCATTCTATTTCATACTGTCGTTGTGATGCCGTAGTAGTCATTGCATCGTCGTTATTCTAACGGCATCTGGCTCATGCCATAACATTGTCCTCGCGCCATCGTAGTCACGCAGCTGTCATCAAGCCATCGTCGTCACGATGTCGCTTGACCATCGCCATCACTTCAGAAATATCGTCGAATCGTCGTCATGCCACCGTCTTCATACCATCTTCGTCGTTCTTACGAGGCCGGGGCGTCTCCACCATTTCATCGCAATAATGCTGTGGTCATTTAGGCGTGATTATACCGCCGTTCTCCGGCCTTCCTCGACATTGCGTCTTCATCAGGCAGTCGCTCTTAAGCACCCATTTGACACAGACGGCGTCATGCAGTCACGGTCGGGGCATCATCGTCACAACCTTGCCCTGATCCCAATGGCTTGCAGTTGTCATCGTCAAGCTGTCGTCGTTATGCCATCGCCATCATTTAAGAAACGCCATCTATTTGGTTTGTCGCCTCCATCGAGGTCGTTTCATCGCCGTCAGTTCGTCGCCATACACTCGTCGCCATGTTATTGGCCTCACGCCGTCATCATGAAGCTGGCGTCGTTGTACCATCATGATTTATCATTTCAGAATCATCATCTATTGGCCATCATGCCACCGTTGTCACGCCACCTTTGCCGTTCCGCCGACGTCATTACTTCATTCCAACGTCGTCATTTCGTGGTTGTCGTACAGCTGTCGTCATGGCGTCATGCTCATGCGCAGTCTCCAAAAGCAAGTGTCATATGTATAGTGGTCCGATACCAGAGACAGTGTGTGTTGCACATAGCGGAAGCAGAGAAACTATAAGAATAGCGGAACGGAGCAAAACGCAAACGCTAACGCAAATATTCACGGCGTCATCTAGGTGCCAGAACACTAAGTACTGGCAAGCCAAATCCGTACAAAATGTCGAGCTAATCGAATGCCGGATACGCAAGTGCCTCACCAAGTCAAGCTACAGTGTACTTAATCAAGCGAATGAGCAAAAAAAAACTGGCTTTCGCGCCATCTCGACGCGGCTCCAGCAAACATAAGCAAAGATGAGCAAACGCTTTCGTTAAGCCTGCTGCTCCGCTAATTGAGAACGTACGTCGACAACAACGGCAATCTGTCACCACTACTTCACTGCCGAAACATCGTCATACAAATGTAAAGGAAATACGAGCATTAGTGGGCTACTATTGAGACGAACAGCGTAGGCAGACGTCTGGACAGATCGGAAGCGGGCAGCTCTCGATTCGACTGGCTCTGCCAAGTTGCCGTACGTAAGGCTCCCCTTGCAGGCCCCCGCATTCAACCCAAAATCTCAAAACATAGCGTACGTACGTAAGAGATCCAGCCCCGTTTACGTATAGCGCATGCGCAATGTGGAGCACGCAGCGCTAACGCTAACGCTAACAAGTTACGTGTGCTGTTAAACGCTGCACTAAAGCTGTTTATTGTGTAACTTCATTGCTTGAATGCTGATCGCATAACCTTGGACAGACATCGCGAGATGGGTTCTGCCGCAATTTTTGGCCCCCACGGCACCATAGCAACAATGTCCTCACTGAATGAAGTGAGCAAAGCAAGTACACACTCTTCTAGAATACGTTATGCGCTCATACTGCACAAAACAGACGACAAACATACGATGCGAATTCCGGAAAAAGAAAATATTACAAGCCGGATATGCCATTGTTCTATGCTTTACTGTTTTACCACGCCTGAAATATGTCCATTATAAGCTGCAGCATTCTAAAATAAATAAGCGACGAAATAGGAACAAAAGTAAATGCGCTTGGTTTCTCAAATGCGCTAGAGTTGAATTTATTCGAAGCAAAAGAAAATCGAAAATTCTGGCGGCGTACTTCATTGTGCCCTTGGAGGGTCGAGTAAATATTTATTTGCTGCATTTTCGGTGCATCCAAACATGACAACAGGATAGCGCTGGCTTGGACATGCGTCGCTGCATTCAACCCGTTCCGAGAAATTTCCATGCGTTTTTTTTTCTTATTTTATGCATGGTGAAAGTTTGCCCTCAAGGGTGGGATAACAACACCGACAGGCGCACGTTTACCTCGTCCCCCACATCAAATATTTACCTAGGAGATAACGCTTTCCCGCAGTATTTTTTGCTTAGTTTCTCGTGTTTTCCATGTCACGTTTTTACGGCGCAGTGCTGTGTAATGCCGCTCGGATCTAGCGCATGTTGACGAGATCTCGCAGCAGGCCCTGCCTGCCCTTTCCTAACCTCTCATTCCTCGTAAACGTTCCTGCATAAACTGGTGCCCCGTTTGAGCCACTTGCGCAGTGAACGCGAAAAAGCAAAGGAAAGTAAATTGCACCATGTTTACGTAAGCGGCCTCGCACAAATGGCTCATTGGTGCCTTGCTAGAGTACATGATCATGAGTCATAATGAAATGCCTTGTTTGCGGAGTTTCTTGCGTGAGTGACCGGCAAGACTTGGTCCCGTGAGCGTGAATTAGTGTAAATATTTACTTTAGTATTTATAACTAAGTACTGAAGTTATATTTTTCAGTATTTTAATGCTTAAATTGCTTTTTGGTTGCTTGCTTGCTAGATTGGTTGATTGACGGTTTCATTGCTCGATTGAATATTGATTAGTTATATGAATAACTGGTTTATTTATTTATTTATTTATTTATTTATTTATTTATTTATTTATTTTAATATGACGAAGTAACGCAGGGCTGGTTTGTCAGATGCGTCACAGTTGAGGGCTGCGGATTACATTTGACAAGGGAACGGTTCTGTATAGTGCACCTAAAATACAGTACTAAAGCATTCGTGCATTCATCTCACACTCCTGAATACGGCCACCTCGACTAGAAAATTAACTAAAAAATTTAGTTATGCAGTTTTACGCGTGAGCAGAGCGATCAGATTATGATGCACTCTGTACAGTGTGGGACTTCGCATTAATTTATTTATTTACCTTGACCTAAATTTGAGCATATGACTGTCTTTAGCACTTCGACCCCATCGACATGCGGCCGCCACAATGGATATTGGACACGCAGCCTTATGCTCTACAGCTGAACACAAACGGCTTCGGTACCGTTTCGAGACTTTGATGGATGGTATGACCTAATGAATTGAATGGCATGAAATGCATGTCATAAGAAGCCAACAAACAAAGACAGCAAAGACAGCATAGGGAAAACTACTCGTACATATCAACTGAATAAAAGAAATCATGAATAAATGGAAATATGTGGATGAAAAAAACAACTGTCCGCAGGTGGGGCACGCACCCACATCTTCGTATTACGCGGAGACGTGGGTTCACAACTAATACAAGTAACGCCCTCTGTTTCCTGTCTTCACGCTCACGACATGCATGTGATATGAATGACATGACGTGCATACCATAACATGAACGCATATCATGATATGTCTGTATGTCAAGCATTGATATGATCCCCTTGAATATTCTGGCATACATGACAAGAACGACATAAATTCAAGGCAAGCGTGCACGGTTTGACAGTATTGCATGACAATGCCTTATAAATGCCGACGCAGTGTATCAAGTTGTGTCTGACGTACTAGTTCTGCGGAAACCCGCAAGGTGGAGAGAAGTATTGAATAAAGGGAATAAAGGGAAGGTGGATGTCTCGTTTTCCCTTTATTCTGTATCAAGTTGTCAACAAATTTGGGCCGCTGAATATGTGCTTGCATTCGTAATGCTGTGACGCCGTGCATCATAAGTGCATCGTTATTCCAGCTGTGTAATCCGACTCTCGCCTAAGATTTTGTGTGCTACCTGCACTGGATCCAGGTGCACGCGTAAGATGATCTCGGCAAGTTGGAAGCAGAACACCGGGTGATGATTGCATCCGTTCAACAGCGATTTAAATCCAAGTTTCAGTTTAAGTTTCAGTTTATTGTTCATTCAAGATACATAGTTGGTTGTTAGTAGTATAAAGGCGAGGGTCCCAAAGTCAGAATATTGCAGCGGGACACTCGATTAACAAGAATAACCTCAAGAAGAAGAAGTTTTTTTATGAGCACTGATCTCCACACGCCGGGCAGCAACACACTGCCTCCGTGTTTCTCCCGAAGCTCATACCGGATTTTCACGGCCCTACTGGTCCTTACAAGGCCACTCATTTAAACATCGAGGGCTGCTCCTCCATGGTGCACCGAATGTCACTATGCCAGTGTCTTCGCGGCGCAGCCATGGCGAGTACACGAACCACGCCACTCGTCCGAATGGCTATTGTAAGACACGCATTTCAGGTTGTCCTACAGCATTGCCGTCAAGTGACCCGTTTGTGTCTTACACGTGATAGCACGTGCTATCGTCAGTGAGGACTGCGTGTCTTTACCCATGTACCACCTCCATGTCACTCCTTCGCATGAATTGAACCGTTCCTAGAAATTACGCAATCATCGTTACATACATCGTTACTGACACGCACTCTCGTCTTAATTCGAGTTCCCTGCTCTCGCGCCACACACCCAAACGCTATATTTATACAAACGCAGTGGTGAACATTGCTAGCGCTTTTTCAAAACCCCAAACCATGCTGCAGAGCCAGCTGCCCTCAAAAAGCTTCGCATAACGTCGATTCCCATAGATGCGTGGGAGTGAAGCACAGAAGTAACTGGAATGCCCATGGTATTTCGTCGCACATTTTTCGAACGCATGTATCGAAACTATTGTCGTGCTGAAAATTCGTTCCACGTGATAAGCCTTGCAAACTCACCGGCTGTAATTCGTAGCTATTAATACCGGTCATATAACCAATAATAAAGTTAATTAGTGGATCTTTGTTAATTATTCCATTATGCATTTTGATTTCTTGTGCAAGTAATGACTGGCTCTCTGGTTAATCCACTTCAATGACTGGAATTGGAGCTCGTTCAACTCAATGATTGGAGCTCGTTCCTTTAACATTTCTGGTCCATCTAAATATATAAATACTTTGGAAACGCGTTTTTCATAGCAGAGAGCTTTCTTTGATTATTATTTTTCCTGTATTTGCTTCACCACACTTTCCGTTCTTTTTTAGCCAATCAGAGACAATCTCTGGTTAACCTCGTTGTCTTTCCTTTACCTTTGCCGTTCTTTCTAGCCTCCATCGCCGATTCATTTACATTTGCCGAGATGTCCTGAAGCCTCAACGCATTGGTCCGCCTAACAGTTTTCTCATTTATCACTGGATGCATGTTGAGGCATTCGGCCTTATCATGCACAGTAGTATATATATATATATATATATATATATATATATATATATATATATATATATATATATATATATATATATATATATATATATATATATATATATATAAGGACCATTTCCGCACACTAAACGCGAATAATATTCACTTGAAACATGTTCCTTGTAACCCTTCGTTTTCCGCTGCCCTGCTCTGGTTTCGAATACTAGCGCGACTATGATGATGGCGATTTCTATAGACTATCTTACGGACGCGTTTAGCTGCCGCCATCTTGCGCTGTTAACGCTGCTGTTTTCTGTCTTTGACGCCGAGGTTTCTACAGTCGATTCGCAAGCATGACAATAGTTGTATAAATGCGTTCAGCGTTTCAGGAACACGTTACGTCACTTTACGTCTGATAAAATATAGAAATTCTCTGCGTCTAGCAGCCCAAGATGGCCATGCCCATGTATTCTATATGAAATCGTCTGCAGGCGTCCGCTTCGACAAGGGGCGTCGACATATAATCACCTAACCTGAGAGGTCACCTAAGGTCACCCCACCGAGAGCAACCACCTAACGCTGTCACGACCAAGCTGAGCTCTCCAAAAAAGAAAGCGAAGACGCATCAAAAAATGAAGCCCCAGCTTAGCTGCGTGTAATGCCTTCAGCAGCAGGCAGCCTTCTTCCTTTCTATCCTTGCTATGGCGTCGCCCTCTCCCTCTCCCAAATCAGGTTTCTTTTTCTTTCTTCAGGTACAGATTAGTGCTTTTTCCCCGTCTCCGCTGTTATAAGCGCCTTATTTAGCGCTTTGCTTCGCCTCGCAGAATCTCTGCGGATTCACCAAGGCTCGCCCTATCCCGAAAAGGCTCTCCCACGCGAAGCTGAGGGAACCTGCGCGTAATTGATTTCATTTAGGAAGCTTCACAGTCACGTTGGCTTTACACAAGGCGAGGGGCATTCGTTTACTTTACGCGTTCAAAGGTAGATTAGATCGTTCTGCTATGTTCGCTCTGCGGTGAAAAATGAAATAACGCAAGCTACTGCTTGAGAGTAATCCGATAAAAAACTTTCGAGGAAACACTGGCACCACCAAAATGTGTTGTAGAGCAAAGAAGCGCCGCCAAAGAAGGGTGCTTCCATTAATGTGCTTCCGTCGGGCGAGAAATGCGAGACGTGACTTCAGGCGCACCAGAAAAATAAAAATAAAAATATAGAGGCGAAATTGTATGGCTTTTTGGACACTTTCGCGCTTTTTTTTTTTATTCAAGTACCCTAAATGCCCATGCGGGCATTACCTAGGGGTGTTACAATAAATTAGTGATATATACAGTATACGCATTTAAACAGATAATGCATGCTACAATAAAAAGAACACAAGCGGAAAAACGGGAAAACAAACAAAAAGAAACCAGTAAGAGCAATACAACTACACGTCCTAAACGCTGAAGATATATATAGATTTAAAATGGGTGTTACACAAAATCAGCGTAGCTTGGTCAATTTATACAAGGAAAAATACTTGATAAAAACGTTAACATACCATAACATATTGCATAAACAATGAAAATCACAAGTGGATCAAATTTTATGCAGTACAAGTGACCCTGCGCTAAACCAGAACAAAACCATTCGCGCAAACATCAAAATATGGTGAGGGAGAGAAAAAAAAAATACAAGGCGCGCAACAACACAGTGATGCCTATAACAAATGAGCACGAGAATACTATGTTAGTACGTTAAAATACTGTTTTAGTTTTGCTAGAAAATCATCGTGACTTAGAGCTGACACGATTTCATGAGGTAGCATATTCCAATGATATATCGCGAGAAAGAGGGGCGAGTGTCTCAAGTTAGAGCGCGCAAGGACGGGCTGCACTTTAAAGGAATGATCAAGGCGCGGGAAGATACGATGGGCGGGCCTGATGTTGCATGCGCTGAAAGACGACCCGCTGTGATATAGCTTGTGAAAATGGGAAAGAAGTCCTATCAGCCTTCGATTTTCTAGCGCGGGGAGATTTAGAGATATCTTTATGTTAGTGATGCTAGAATTTCGTGAGTAATTTTTCGTGATGAAGCGGGCTGCTCTGTTTTGTACCGACTCGAGCTTGTTTATGAGGTACGATTGATGCGGATTCCAAATAAAAGACGCGTACTCCATTTTCGAACGAACTAGTGTGGTATAGGCTAATAATTTAGTGGACTTGTTTGCCGAGTAAAGGTTACGCCTAATGTAGCCAAGGGTTTTACAAGCACTGCTAGTAATCGCATCGATGTGATGATTCCATGAAACGTTTGAAGATAAATGAATTCCCAAATATTTTATTGTTTGCGCATGTGCAATACTAATGTCGTTCATTACGTAACGGGTAACCCTAGGGTTACTGGATCTAGTGAAGGCTATAGCCTTAGTTTTTGAAACATTTATTTCCATTTGCCACTGTTTACACCAGTCGGTAATTTTCGCGAGGTCGGATTGCAAAATGTCAGTGTCAAAAGTGTTAATTATTCGTCTATAAACTACGCAGTCATCTGCAAATAGTCTTATTGTAGATTTAATATTATTGCTGATGTCGTTGACGTATAGCAGGAATAAAATTGGTCCCAATACAGATCCCTGCGGCACTCCGGATTTAACTAGTGATCGCGGAGAAGAAAATTCATTAGTAGTTACGAATTGGTACCGGTTAGTTAAAAAGTTACTAATCCATTTCGTAATCCTACTATTTATGTTAAAATGGCGAAGTTTTAATAATAAACGGTTATGAGCTACCTTATCAAAAGCCTTCGCAAAATCAATAAATATGGCGTCAATTTGTGACGAGTCGTTGATAGCTTGGTGCAGGTCAGAGACTAACTCGAACAACTGCGTCTCACATGAGCGACCCCGTTGGAACCCGTGCTGGTTAATGAAGAGGAGATTGTGATCGGTTAGGTATTTCATAATTGCTGATGATATAATGTGTTCTAAAAGTTTACATAGAATACTGGTCAGTGAAATAGGTCTGTAGTTTGAGACAGATGACGGGTCACCAGACTTAAAGATTGGAATGATTTTAGCTATTTTCCATTCGTTAGGAACACATCCTGAATCAATATATTGTTGAAAAAGAGCAGCGAAAATGCGAGATATCACTGGTTTAGTCATTTTTAGTAGTTTTGGACAAATTCCGTCTGGACCGGGAGCCGAGCTGTTAGAAAGACGATCAATAGCAGCTTCAATGCCCTTTTGGGTGATAACGATATCACTCATGATGGAGGTAACAGAAGCGAGTTCAATGTTAGCCGGAACGGGAAGTTCACTTGTAAAAACAGAACAGAAGAAACAATTTAATGCAGTAGCGACCTCCATTGATGAAAGTAATTCATTGTCTTTCCTTATGGAAATGAAGCCTGATGATGATGGTTTGGGGTTTATTACTTTCCAGAATTTTTTGTGTTGTGGGCTAACATGTTCGAAATATCATGGTTGAAAAATTTGTCTTTGGCTGCTTCAATTTCAGTTTTGCATAACTTCGATTGTTCCCGATAACATTTCCAGGCATCATCAGATGTCGAATTTTTAGCTTTTGAATAAGCGCGCTTTTTTTTATTTATACAGCGCCTTACGTGAGAGGTGAACCACGCACTTCCAGTAGACAGAGTTATTTGTATTTTTGGTATGTACTTTTCTTTAAGTTCAGTTAGCTTGTTACAAACAATCATCCAGTTATCATTGCTATCATGATTATGCATCCCGCTCAAGAATTCTACACAAAAAGCCGAGAGCTCGCTGGTGATCATTTCAACATTTGCTCGCGCATAATCATAAATGGTTTTCTTTTCCTGTACACTTGTTTTGCGCTTTATGTCGTATTCACAGTGAAGGACGTTGTGGTCACTAATGCAATCTAACACATGAACAGACACGTTGACAGGTTCAGTGGTCAGCACAAGATCCAAGATAGCATCCCCCCGTGTTGGTAACGAAACTATTTGGCTTAATCCGTACGAAGAAATGACGTCAAGAAAATCCTTACATTCAGCTTTCCTTGGGCCGCCTTCAGCTGTAACCGTCCGCCAGTTAATTCCAGGATAGTTAAAGTCACCAGCAAGAATAATAGGTGAGCCGGGAAATTTGTTACTGACAAAGCTAAGCGATTCGTTAAGGCATTTAACGAACGTGTCCTGCGAATCTGGAGGACGGTAACAAACACCAACGGCACAAGTTACACGTGATATCTGAAGCATGACCCACAAAATTTCAATACAAGAACCCGTGTCAAGTAGGCGTGCTTGGAATCCTTTTTTTACTGCAATTATAACACCACCGCCTCGTGTTACTACCCTGTCTTTTCGAAACAAAATAAAGTTTTTAGAAAGAGATAATTCATTGTCGGACACGTCGCAAGACAGCCATGTCTCGGTACCTAGTATTATATCAGCTGAGCAGGACTCGACAAAAGCACAAAGGTGATCCTGTTTTTTGAAAATACTTCTGAAATTTGCCACAATAATAGACAGTTTTTTGTCATCCGCATTGAAACGTCAATTGCCATTCACGGGAGTCTCAGGTCTAGGGATGGCGACCACTTCATTGTTTGAAGGGTCGACTGTGAAAGTTCTGTTGCCCATTATAAGTTTATCAAACTGCAATTTATATTTTTCGTTCTGCTGGCGCTTCGCGCGTGCGAAATCACGGAGAGTTTTTCTGATTAGTTGCATTCGCGGCGAAAAATCTTCCTCGATCCAGACTCGAGGGGTTGCAAGGTCTTTTAGTTTGAAAGAGTTTTTCAAGATATTGCTTTTGTCTTTGAAGTTCAGAAGTTTAACCACAATGGGCCGAGTGCGATCGGGTTTACGTTGACCGACTCGATGGGCTCGCTCTATTTCACCTGCTTGGATACCCAGGTTTGCCTTGACAAATTCAGAAATAAGCTTTTCCGTATCGCTCCACTTTTCAGCAGCTTGTTCGGGAATACCCTTGAATACGAGATTATTTCGCCTCATTCGATTATTCAAGTCATCCACAACGATGTTTGCTTGTTGAATCTGTTTCTGCTCTATATTCTTCAACTGCACTTTAGATTCTTGAAGAACAGAACCGACAGCTGTAACGCTTTCACTCAAGTTGTCAACAGTCTCAAGTCGCTCTTCAATTTTCGAGAGTCGCCTTTTGACGTCTGTCACAGTAGTGTGGATATCTTTAAGTTTATTGGTCACTTCCTTGTGAAATCGCTCGTTTGACACTGTAAGTTCTTTCATTAATGTCACAAGTTGGTCAGTCTTATCCGGACCCGGATTAACCTCAACATCTCCCGCACAGACCAGTAAATGAACAAGGGAAAAAAGTAAAACTACCAGGCGTCCACCCACGAAGTAGTGCCTACCAAAGTAACACGACCGGAGCCACACAAGGCTGCATGGCTCCACAATTCTTCTCGGTTGAACGAAACAGCCAATGCGGGCGCGGTAGGTGCACAAATCAATACCCATAACTAGACAGTCAATGACAGTGGACACAATGGGGAGTTGCAGCCAGCTAGCGATTCAAAAGTCCTTAAAGACGCACATTGCTACACACTCACCTAGAAAAACAGCACACTGTTAGCTCGAAGCTCTGGGCTGCAAATCCCGCTCGGTCGGCGTAGGCGATCCTTTTTACGGAACAGAACAGCCGACTAGAGGGTGCTGCAGGCGACGAGCAGTAACAGGACCAGTGAACTCTTGATTGTACCGGATTAGATGGTGATTTCAATACACGGCACGAGGAAGTAGGGCACGTGTCTCGTTGATCAGCAATCCGCAGGAACCAATACGATTCAGCCGACGCAGTTAAACCCAGTACTGCGCACCCTCAGGGCAGTCGGAGCCTAGAAAAACAGCACACTGTTAGCTCGAAGCTCTGGGCTGCAAATCCCCAGAGCACTGTAGTACTGCACTTTACTCCGCGAGAAACAGCTCGTTCCTTCTTTCTTAATGCTAATGGCGACCTTTTCAATTCCGCACGAGTGACGAGCCAGTGACAATGGAATTATCCCTAGGGCGTATTCTTCGCACGCAGTTTTCATGCGATTAAATGGACGTCTCAGATGTCTGCGTTGCCTGAATTGCCCTAGTCAGCTCACGTGGGTTCTCTGCAGCTGTGAAGACAGGCTTTAGGCGCCTTCGTTTTCTTTATATAAAAGGAAGCTTTTTTGGCCTCTTCGACATTCTGGCTGCTACTGCCGCCGTGCTGAATAACGCCCACACATGACGGCACTCCTATCCTTTTACCCCTAAAAGGCGTGCTTTTTGCCGCATGTCAAAACGCACACAAAAGGAAGACACATAGAAGACAACATGGGCGGCTCCAACTGATTCAATTTGGACTGTGACCTATGAATGTACGTATACGCACATAAACGCACGCGCAGGCTATTCACAAACCTACGTCATCGGGCAGTCAAACAATCTCGCTTCCGATTTGGAGAGCGAGATGGATGTATCGCTAATGCAAGTTGAACCTTTCTTTTTATATAGTAAGCTTGGATTAGCTCACATGCTGTTTGATTTCTGCTTCTGCAGCACCAACTAGGCCAACAAGCGCCCCCTTTCGTTCTGTTGCAACTTTTTACCCCTACTTGTAATCGTTCCTGCGTTGTTATATCACCATTGTCATTTCATCGTCGCGATTCTGTCGTAGAGAGTTCATTGCCGCCATCCCGTTGTCATCACGCCTACGCTTACACATAGAAAGGGTGAGCTAAGCTCGGTAAAGTGCGCTTGGCGGGCTGCATCAGTTGCATCACACTGACGCCATGCACTCTTCCACATACGATCGTCGTCATCTTTATTATATATTTGTCGTCGTGCCATAGTCGTCACGCCGACGTCATGGCGGTATTGTCATCGCTGCTTGGCCAATGTCTTGCTGCATAGGCCGGTACAGGACACAGTGCAAACAAACACCGGACATAGTGCGAATTGAGACGGCCCGCACCGCAAGGTAATTAATGTAGGTGGAAAATTCAATTCCGACACCAACGTGGCATCTTTACCGTGTCGTCCTCAGTTTTTTCATCGCCTTCATCGGGATCTTTCTTTCCGTGTCATATCCTTGTCATCCTTCGGCCTTCTTCGCACGGTCCATATCGTGGCGTTGTCATATGATTGTCCTCACACCCCCATGTTCAAGCCTTCGTCGCCATTGCTGACCATTGTCGATATGCCGTTGTAATCATTTTAGCGCCGCCATTCAGTTGTCTTCACGCTGTCGTCGTCATTTCAGCTCCGCCATAGCACCCTCACTACATCGTCTTCATGCCTTCGTCTTTATACTATTTCCATCACTCCACCATCAGCGTCCCGCAGTCGTCCTCATCCCATGGTGGTCATGCCATTGTCTAGACACCACTTTCGTGATATTGTTATACCGTTGTCGTCATTGTATAATCGTCGTGGCGTCGTCGTTTTCAAGGTGTGGTGGTTCCATTGTTGCTGCAGGGATTTCAGTGCCGTCATTCCGTCGGCACCGTGCCTTCGTCGTCATTCAATCGCGGTCATTGCGTCGTCATCGTACAGTCATCTTCATGCCGTCGGGGTCATTCCATCCCCTTCTGTGCGTAGCACGTGCATGATCGAGCGCTACAACCATATGTTTAGCGAAGCGGTTCCCAGGAAAATATGGTTAACAGAGTCGCATAACCTCTACTTGCGAATACTTGCTGAGCAGCAAGAGCGTTCTTCGCAAACAAATAAAACCTTCGCCTAAACCAATTCCCACTGCACGTGGGATCGGCATATTTTATTCGTTCTTTTTTTACTAATGATTGGAAAATTTATTTGAACGCAGCGCGTGCTATTCCACGATCAGAAAAGTAACCTGTGTAGAGAAACCTTGAGGTCACTGTTAGCAGAACATCATTTTGTGATTCATAAACTTTGCGCGATTTGCTCGACCTGAAGGTGGCTTTAATGATGTTTTTCGCAAGCCCACATTAAAAAAGGAAAAGTTCCTCAATTTCGTGTTTACGCTTGATGAGCTACAGATGCTTGTGGTCTCCTGGTCCCGATTTCTTTTGAGTCTTTCCTCAACACTATCTTGCGTGGGGTTTCCCTGAGTTTAGATTAGGCCCAACGCATGTCACCCGGCACTGCCTCCTTCGTGGTTTATCCGAAGGCACCCAATGCCGCTTAGTCCACCGCCCTTCGGTAAACGCTCTCTGCTAGCGTTGAATGCGCGCGGAGCACCTGCGCACAACGTCTGAAATAAGGGCCAGGCACGCGCAAGAAAGGCTAGTGTGTCCATCGGCCCGTCCGACCACGCGAACATGCGAAAGGCATGGAACACTGGTGATTTATGTGGATTCATTGTTTTTTTTGTTGTCTTTGTTCTTTGAGTTTTTTTATTTCGAAATGTAAATAAGTCTCGTTCCAGAAAACAATATATATGAGGCTAAAATATAGAAATACCGAAGTCAGTGAAAGTACTTGGGATACATTTCTCTAGTTCTTACTACTCACATGACAATACTCACATATTATTAAGCCGGATAACTGGAATTTTAAGCCGCATTCGGTGCCTTAAGCCCAACCAGCTCTGTGAGGTTATTTATTCACAAATCGATGTGTATGTATTACCTTAACTACTGGCATTTCGGTTTGGGGAGGAACTACCGAAACAAACTTAACGAAATTATTGAGAATATAGAAGCAAATACTGAGGCTTGTAGCAAACACTACACTTCTCGCACATAGCGACCAACTTTTTAAAAATATAGGATAATCAAAGTAAGCAACCTCTATCAATACGAGAGTACTGTCTTAGCAGCAAGCGCTCAAACTTACTATTCAGGGAGATGGCGAATGTTTGCTTAAAGGAAAAGGCCTATGAAACAAGAAAAACAGAAATGGTGAATGTTCCTTACTGCCGTGCTAATTATGGCTTATCAAATGCATCGATATAATCTTCCACGAATTCCAAACCATTACAATTGCAAATAAAAAAGTGTAACAGAATTAGCCGTTGTTTTTGTTGTATAAACGACATTGTAATTTGCTTAAATTCAGCAGGTTTAGCAGGTCTTGTTCAAATTAGGTAGTGCAATATCAAAGTGTAGGAGATTACGTGGGCTTTCTTTTTGGTGGAAGCTGTGTGAGAGCCACGCTTTCAGTTTTCTTTTGGGGCCTAATCTTTATTTAGAGCAATGTGCCACTTAAGGAACAACAACAATGCTGTGACATTGCCCTCTCTTTCAGCTGCTGTCATGGTCTTATAAAGGGGGCGCAAGATTCCTCAAGCCTTTATTTTAAAGGCTTCTCCCTCCGCCTCCTTCTGCGCTGTACTGTGACGAAGCAAATAAAACAACCAATAAATCAATCTGAAGTACAAAGCGCAATCATTTCCTTGCTGCGCTGTAAAAAAGCTTTAGCTTCTTCGTGAATTTCTTGCCATTGACATATTGTCGGGTTAGTGTGTTAGCTGAGCCGTGCGCGGTAGTTAAGATGATAATGTTTCTCGGAATCCCCTTATAAACGGGGCGGCGACAAATAGTCACCTATCCTGGTCGATTTAATCATGTTTTATTACATTTCTCGTCATCTATGCTTTTGCCTATGTATTATCCGTTCCAAATTTCGTATTAGAAACGTCTATCATTATATTGTATGTTATCTCCGCTTGCACTGACTCTGAATCTATGAATCTCTCTCCTGCGTTTTATGTTTTCACAAACACTATAAACGTCTTTTGATTATCTCGAAAGCTGACCTGTTATTTATTTATTTTATTTATTTATTTATTTTACCCTCAGGGCAAAGCATTACAGAGGGGAGTGGGTAATACATAACACTGAAAATACAAGCAACAGCAGAGAACAATTACCAAGACATAGATAAGTTAGAATAAGTGATCAACGCAACATATCATTCAATACAAGCGGTAACAGCAGTCCGAAACAATACAGGGTCTGTGGCAATTGAAGAAGGAAGGTGGTTCCAGTCATATGACGTGCGAGGAATAAAAGAATGTTCTAGTTTTGCATGTAGAAATGCCTATCTTATGTATGTGATCTGTGCGGCGTGAAACATATGAAGGGCGAAGAAGTAACTAATAGCCAATGGACGATGATGAAATATATTGTGAAAAAGGCACAGGCGTGCAATTTTGCGTCGTGATGCAAGTGAAGTTAGGCCCAGGGTAGTCTTCATAGTGGTTACGCTTGATGTTCGCCGAAAGTCAGAAAGAAGAAACCGCGCTGATTTGTGTTGTAACATCTCCAGTAGGTCGATCAAACTCATAACACCAGGGTCCCAGATTGATGAAGCATATTCCAGTTGTGAACGTACGAGTGTGGTATATAGTAGAAGTTTGATGTTAGTTGGGGCTGCGTGAAAGTTGCGTTTCAGATATCCGAGCATGCGATTAGCCTTGTTAGTGATGTGCTCAATGTGCGCATGCCAGCTAAGGTTAGACGTAATATGAATTCCGGGGTACTTGTATCTTGTAACAGGGTCAAGTACCACACAATTAAGAGTATATACTGGCAATTCACTATTAACACGAGAGATGCGCATAAGTTTGCACTTTTCAGCATTTAACGTCATATTCCAAGTTTTGCACCATGTTGAGATAGCGTTAAGGTCAGACTGGATCATGTGCTTATCACTATCATTTGTTATTTGCCGAAAAAGGACGCAGTCATCGGCGAAAAGATGTACAGAAGCAGAAAGGTTACTGGGTAAGTCGTTGATATGGTTCAATCTCCTTTGAATCCTTCTTTGAGGAAGAGAGTTAGTAGCGACATATTGTGGCGCTTTCCTAAACTATACAATATGTTCGAAAAACCTATGTGTCACGTGTGTGTTCCTGTCGAATATAAATTCTAAAAATATTTCACGTCAATAGTTATTTTGCCAACAGTGGTGCGCACTACACCTACATAGAATTTAGTAGACACTAACAGTATCATCTTTCTGGGCATTGTGGCTAAAACTTGTGTCTCAGGATGTCGCTGCAAGTGTTGTGGCCGCCGTACGCATCTCCGCTTTCCTGGTATTCCGCGTACCCTAATGCTTGTACCGAGACGTCGTAACATGATTTATACCATTAAAATAAGTAATGGTTGAAATTATATTATCGCGGAAGCCTAAACCCTCTATAAAGTGCGCACCGTGATGTCACTCGTGTAGCCGAAGGGCAGATGACGTCAGGCTGCCGAGTGGCTGCCATAGACGGAGCGCTAAGCATCGACACCGTCAATATGTCTCTCCTACAAACTAGAAGCGACCACACATTACATGGACGGCCCCATCCGGCGAGTCAGCACACCTGTGTAACACTGCGAAGTAAGAACCACGTGGGAGCGTGGTCGCAGCCGTCAGAACGGTAATGGTAATACATTTTTTGCATTGAGAAGTGAGACCTGCTGCTACGTGCGCAACATTTCCTTCCTCTTTTCTGAAAGGCGCAGGCGAGAAAGTGAAGCTTTCTGTGGCTGCCCTGCCGGCGTTTGTTGTCCTTTCATACCGCGTTTCTTTCCCAGTAAACGCGGCAGGGAGTCGCGCCCAGGACCGTAGAACAGCTGCGTTCCGACGTTCGAGAGAAAGAAAGCAACTTCGGGTGCGTGGTAGAGGTGTGGGAAAGGGAGAAAGAAGAGCCAAGAAGGCGTGTGGAGACGCGGAAACACAAGCGAAGGAGCATGTTGCGTCCTCATAGGTTATATAGAGTGGAAGAGGTCTCCTGTAGCCACATACTACATGCTTGTTGATGCTTCGAGTTTATGCGTCACGAGCGCGGAACCGCGCTTCGTTACTGAGTGCTGTAAATAAAAAAAAAATATCTGAGTGCCGTAAGAGGGCGGCACTGGTTCCCCGACTGTCCAGAACGCACCGTAACAAAGCAGGCAAAAACAGCTCAGGAGAGACAGCGCACCGAACAGAAAAGACTGGAATATACCACAAATCGATGCCGTGAGGAGGTGCTTGAAGTCAAAAGGAAATCCAAGAACCCAGAAAGTTCGAGTGGAAACGTGACGTCCACGTACTGCATTCGACAATCAGTGGGACCTTCGAATAAACACTTCTCGTCGCCTTCAAAGTTGCATTACAATAATTTTAGAAAACGCACACATAAATCACAATTGCAACAAGGATTAACGAAAGACAGCTTGCTATCATTTCAAGTCCAAAAGGTGTGCTGAATCTGCACATTCTTTTCATTCCTCTTTGAAGTAAATTGGTGCGACGCTCACAAAAAATAGAGATATTATGAACTTTGCCGGAACTTATCTGACTCTTATCTGACTCTTATCTGACTATCTGAATCGCAGACCGATGCACTTTTTCGCATGGGGAACGTACGAAGCATCGAAGGACGTCAAAAGCAGTGTTAGAAAATTGGAAGTCGCCTACACGACGCTACGCTTGACCCCTGCCTTTTCAGTCGATAAGAAATGCGTTTCCCCAAGAACGCAGACACTACTTCCTGGAAGGAACGTCGCTAACCGAAGACACGCGCATGCACGCGCCCACCTAATTGACTAAGTTATGCTGTTGGTACGTTGGGTAGTTTGTCAGTAATGCGTGCCTGCCCGCGGGCTACGGGTGCCATAAATTGGAGCTACTTCCTGGATCGAGCTGAAGACGCCCTGCAGATGAGCTCACGCCTTATATTAGACCCATAGCAGCAGCGCTTTCAAATTATAAATTACGGCAAGTGCGCTGGAACCAGGAGTTTTTCTTTTTTTTTTCCATCGGGCTGCAATGTCGTAAATATTTTACTCATTTCGTTAGACATGTCGCGTCCGCGGAGCGAGAAGGCGAGAATCTCTCACGAAACGACGGTAACGATGAAAACATAAACAAATAAAAACTAAGAAGGAGCTCCGGCTCCCTAAACACGAAGTTCCTGCAACCCGCACTTAAAGGCTGATTAAAGGGAAGTGTTAAGTTAGGCTGCCCTGGCAAGTTAAACTTCCTTAATTGCACATAAGTCAGCCTTACCACGAGGAAGGCTATGAAGTTGATTATGAAAGCAAAAAGAGTGGGCTCTATTAAGGGCGACGGTTGGCGCCGCTGCCAAATTGCCCAGCGTGCGAAACGGTAGCTGCGCCAACCATCAGGCAAGTGCTGTAGGAGTGACCAAACTACGAGGGACGTTCTAAAAGTAAGCTTCGCCATTTATTTACACACGGAAACTTTATTACACACAAGAAAAGTACACCACGGCATCATAAATTACACACCTCGCAATGTTTTTTCCAAATAGCCGCCACCGAGATTGAGACATTTGTCTTGGTGGTGAATTAGTTTGAAGAAAGCCCTCTGGTAAAACTAGGGGACTTGTTATGCAAGGAATAGTCGCGTAGTCTGCTCAATCTCAGCATTGTTTTGGAAGTGACGTCCGGAGAGGGCAGTTTTAGATGCGGGGAACAAGTGCCCGTTGATACCGGATAACAGCACGTACTTCCATTTGCGACCGAGTTGTCACGACATGTCTGTCTGCCATCATGATTTGTACTCGAATACTCGGACACTCGGTCTGAGTACTCGGGCACCCCGGTCTGCTGCTCCTCTCTCTCTTCTTCGGCGCTCTGGGCATGCGTCATTCGTCCTCTGTTGACGGTCCTTCCGTCGTTGAACCAGCCACGGGCGTGGATTCTTATGGAAGGCCGTTTGTTGCACCTGGTGTACGAACTTCTCTTTAAAAAAATATGACGAAACTTACTTTAATGCCCTGCGACGGAAGCCACAGGTGCAAGTGGCCAGCTCCGAGGAGCGGATCCGACCCTCATCGGAGGCTGTCAGTGTTCTGCGAGTGCTGTTCGCCTTTGCTGCAGAATCTGGCGTTCTCCGAATTGTGTAATCTTGCGGGGACGCGTTTCTCGGTGGCTCGCCCTTTCCTCACCACCCAATTATCCAACTCCATTACCCTTAACAGCCCCATGAGCAATCCTTCATTCAACAAAGCTGCGCCATCCATTAAGGTAATGGATAGCTGTCTGCTGTAACCTGGTTAACGTTCTTCGCATATATAACGCCCTTTGAGTACTTGGGATAAGCTTGCTGATTATTGTTATTAATTGCAAAACTTACGGTCGGAGTGCTCTTACAGGGAATAATCATGGTGCGAAACATTACGTAATGGTTCCTTATTTGCGCGTTTGCAAGCTAAACGTTCTTGCATCACTGCTCTCGTTAGAGTATCGCTGTCAAGCTTTCCTGCATGGCGCATAAAACAGAAGCAAGGCTCTCCTTCTTTTGGTGGTTCCAGTTCGAAAGCAGCAGCAGCTGGGAAAAGTGGTGAGCGGCGCTCGGTGTGCAACCATTGGTGCGACAGGTGTTCGCCAGTTGCGCGGTAGCTGCGCCTGTGGCGCGTGATGGGGGGCAACGTTTCTGTCTTGGTTGCTACTGATGTGGCCTTCGTGCCCAGAGGACCCAGGACCTCAAAGTTATTGTATGGTCACGTCATTCACCTAATATGAACGCTGACTCCGTATATAGTAGAGATTGCACGTTTTCAAGCTACGAAGTTTGCTTATCATTTCAGACTTCTCGCCAAATCAACAAACTGGGGTTTACTTAAGGTTGACTTACACACTTATAAGTTTACTCTACACTTATAAGTTAAATGTAGCGATCAGGCGTAAAGTGAAAGAAAATCGACATTTTCTACATGATCTTTCACATCTGCAGCAAAACAATACATCGTTCAATACACGATATAAAGAAATATAGAAGGTGATAACCCCGAAACCAAGCTATTCGAAAGATAATTAATGCAACAAAATGTCTACACTACTTAATAACTATGTGAAAGCTGGTATAGCTATTCTGGAGTGTACACCAATCGAATTGCGAAAACTGAATATGCTAGGTTCTTAAGTTACATTGCTTCTCTGGTCACCCTAATATTGGTGCTTGTGCTTTGTCTGTTGTTGAAACTAAATTATCCTCTGCATTTATTTTTCTCTTTGTTTTTTAGTGCATGTTGCGGGTTATTGTTACTGCCGCTGCTGTCTGTTTTGTACGAAGGTAGCTGTGGGTCTTTGTGAAGTTGCCTCTACGGAGAGCAGCTTTTACCTACAGCTTCCTTCTTCTGTGTGATGATGAAAATTAAACATTATTATTATTATTATTATTATTATTATTATTATTATTATTATTATTATTATTATTATTATTATTATTATTATTATTACCTGCGGCCTATATCTGCTTTATCTTTAGTTATACATTGTTAGGTTTAGTTTGAGTTTGTAACACTATTTTACTCGATTTGTATGCGGTAAATAATTTTATGTCAACGGAAAAATTGAAAATTACCTTGCATGACAATGCTGACAGCTTCATATATGCATGAAATATTTCGTCATCTTAGCGCTACGGCAACAAATACTAGGACCAACTTATGATTTGTCCGCCAAATTTTTTCTGCACTTTTGTTATTCGTGCACTCGTTCCAATTATAAGCAATTGGGCACTTGCTCCGCAGCTTTAAATGCAATTAGCACTCTTTCATTAGCCAATTTTGCCTTTTGTCCATTTGTGTGTAGCCATTTTTTACCCAATGACCGGCGCTATCCACTAGTTTGTACCACTAGGTATGGGCCAGCTGCTGTCTTGTCCAGCAGACCGAATGGGCCATCTTTGCGTGAGCCTGAACAGACCGCTTGCAGTTGGCCTTCCGCAGGGGTCGTCCAGCTGAGGAACAGGAGCAGAAGCCGGAAGCGTGCCTCTCGACATGCTGTCTTCCCAGGATACACTTCAGACAAGTCCTTCAAGCAAATACCTACTTTTCAAGGAGTATTTCCAGAACCAGTAGTACGCCTAGCTTCGGGCAGGCCATCGGAATCATTTCTATCTCGATTCCTGCTCAGGTGTCGCATATTAAACTAAGGAACATACTATTCTTGACTTTGTCACCACTCCAAATTGTGTCACATATTCTTGTAATCAGTGCAAAAAAATAAAATGCTTCAAGCAGCATCCCATCACAATGCAACGTATGCAAAAAGAATAAACAGCAGCAGCACACATTTTCACGGCTGGCTCTACAACTCGACGTCGCTCTTCATGCGGACTTTTTGTACCCTCTACGGACAACGATTCTCGTTTTGTCTTGACCCGGCATAAAGGAGGTCTATTAGGAGGCCCCTCGCATTTGAGAACAACAGCCAAGTAGCTCGGTGATATTCACGGATTCTAAAGCAGCCGTAAAAATTATGTGGAACCGGCACAAGTAATATAACAAAGAACCTGAAGCCTGTGACATTGCCTATCTTCCCCACAAGGTTAACACTGCTGGGCGTTACATCACCTTCCAGCGGATGCCTGGCAGCTCCAGTAATTCGGGAAACGACTACGGAAATTAATGTGCCTGAAATGGACTTGAATATAGAAAAATTAGAATAATGTTTTTTTAAAGCCAATGCTTCGAACATGGCAAAAAAAATTCCAATGAAGAAAGAGATCGCCTCTAGAATCTGCTACTTTACCAAGATAACTTTCTGCAACTGATTGGACTCCGAAGTAAGATCAAGAATTCCCCGACAACTTCCTTGCCATTTAGAGACATTCCATCGCTTGCTTGGCCTCAATGTGGAATTGCCTAGCAATTAGCTGCACCGCATAGGCCGTACCACTGATCTAAGATTTGATAACTCTGTCAGGTTAGAGACAGTGGAGCACATAATAGTTGGATGACAAGCGTACCGTGACGAGGCACATCCTTTTGAGCACGAAATGGACGTGATTTGTCACGGTCCACCAACGTTACTTAGCATTTTAAGTTCAATACCTGGGCCTTAATACAATTGCGGGTCTTGCATTTATTGTGCCAATGCCTATTAGAAATTGGCCTTCTCGGAAAGCTTTTACAATTCGTTTTAGGGCATAGAAAAGCGTGAATTCATCCATCGTCGCACCCGTAAAAATCACTATGAGGTTCACTCGCGCAATTCTGATTTATTCCCATTTTCTTTATTTTTTTCCTCTCCTGTAGAATGTCCTAATCCCCTCCTTCCTCCCTGTACAGAGTACTGTCAGTGGTTGCACATAAGCCGGCGAAAACCTCTCTTTGCTAATAAAGAGGTTTTTCGAGCGAAGGTCTAATGATAGCATGTCGCGGCAAATGCTGACACTGCACACGGCTGCATTTGCTTGTCGGGAAAACGGGCCGTATCAGTAGCTGTCATGACTGGCCGAGGCGCTAAGATTCAAGCTTTCTCGCGCTTGTCCTCGTGGGTCGCTTTTGTGTGATATGATAGCAGAGCCACCTTTTCCACTCGCCCTGCATGCTCGGTTCCATAGATTAGGGAGTTTGAACGTGTCCAATATTCCGATAGACGCAAGCGGACTGGTAGTTTTTCTGGATGAGTACAGGCGCAAATTTGAACAACCTGCATGATGCAGCTATCCAGTGGCAGAGAACTCAACCGGACAACCACAGCTAATATGACGCCAACCAAGCGTATCTTACTTTGCTGCCGGAGTAAGTTTTGGGCAGCAACATAATTACGCTGCTGCCAAAAGTTTACACCAGCCGCGAAGCAGAACATACTTCACTATTGCCATATTAACGCTGAGCTGTTCTGTGGTTGACCGCTGCGCCACCAGGTAGCTCCACCATGCAGGCCGTTCACGCTTTCCCCTCCACTCATCCGGTAAAACGCCCAGTACGTATGCTTCTATCGGAATATTGGACACGCTAAAACTCTCTATTGTATCGATTTACCGTTGAAATTAGATGATGAATATTTCCAATGAGGTCTTACTTTAAAGATAAAGAAATGTCGGTGCAATAAAATGAGAATGCCTTATATTTTGACCCTATAGAGTCATTATGTTGTTTATATCATATGATTTGTTCTACATTATCAATAAATTATAAAACATACTTACACCAAAAACACACCCATCATAGGTACGACTGTTAATCTCAAAGGTGCCGTCAATGTTCTCCAAAAGACGGATTCATCGGATGAATTTTGTATTTCAAGTTTCACTCCTAAGTGCTGCCTTGGAAAAAAATAAATGCAATTGAATGGAACACCGGCACCAAAATTTCTTTTCGCAGGTCCCCTTTCTATGGAATTCTCTCCCTTTTACTGAATTCCGCTCATAAGTAGACTAGATGCACTCGCAATCAATGAAATGCAAAGGTCAAAACATTCGCCACGTAACCTAATTCGAGGATCAACCTTCTGTACTTCTTTACCTTCCGGAGACCTCTCGTGCATGATATTGGAAAACACTTCAATTCCTTTCAACATTCACTCAAAACCGATTACGTAACTGCTCATATCACCCCGGATATCAAGTATGACTGTACCACAGCCATCTAATCGTAGTTTCACCGTCAGGTTTTCAGGAAGACGGCACAAATTTGATTTTGAACGTTGCGTCTTCTCAGACGGCGATAAGCAGTGGCGAGGTGCATTAAAGATACCTCGAGGTGCAGTTAAAAATCATGATGCAGCATTCATGTACTAACCCAACTCACGTTATCAATTTCTCTATCTTTGAGTTTTCTTTTTATCGTTGTGACACGCATGAGGGGCGATTGCTTGATCCACGTAGATGAAGAGTCTGGTTTCAGCATCTAAGCATTGCAATTTCAACTAATGGGTTTGTTACCTAATAGCACACCAGTCTTCAACAAAAACCTACCTCAAGAGCAATTATCCTCCTGAGCTGCTGTCGGATCGAAGGAAGTTAAGGAACAAAAAACAAATACAAATAATCATAGCTGTAGTCTCATCCCTTCCCTGTGGTTCTTAAAACTGGTTATCAAATTGTACAACGTGCAGTGTTGAGGAGGAACTGCAGCGCTGATATAAAGCCGGGGGCTCAAGATGAGTAGCTTTAAAATGCGCTCTTCGTACTCTGTTATTTGCGGTGATCTGTTCTCTCCAAGTGGCAATGTGCCACCGGTGCTCCCTGCCTCAGTTATTTATAATCTTCGCTCAAGTGGGCTGGGTCACAGGGAAATTTGGATAGAGTGTTGTTTGTGTCGTGGCTGCAATTGTCCTGTATATAAAAATAATTACACAATATGCTCCCGAGGCATCGATGGACGCTGTTATTTATTACATATAGTTCCCCGAGAAAATTACTAGACGGAAGTGGAGCGCTCTCAGCGAGAGTTCCCTCGAGTAATTTTTTGTAGGGAAGTCTGGCGTTGCGAACCCTATATATTATGAAAATTGGGGATATAACATGGACGCATACATTCTGCATGCTTGTAGGCTACAGGCGTTCCTGTCGCATTAATAATTACGCGTCAAGGAACTGTATTTTGTTGGTTTATATTACGCGACAATACGTTGACTTAAAACTCAATAACTTTCGTGCCCGCGTAGCTTAGCATGCGAAGGCCGGCCTTTTTATTGTAATTTTTAACGCACAAATGAGACTCAGTGGTTTTGTGTGGTCATGATGAATTCCTGCAATATAGTGCAATATTTTACTAAACACGATCAATTTGTAAAGTAAGGAGTATGTTTAGGCATGATTCATTTAACAAACTCATAATACCTAGGCTGGCACAAGTGTCCATGCCTTTAGCTCCGGTTGACCACTTAAGTCAGACTGCCTTCTAGTTATGTTTTTTTTTTTCGATTAAAAATTTCCAACAGAATATTTTCTGTAATGCTACGTTATTTTGTCCCTAGAGTTATGCGCTCTGCTTGACGATTTGCGTACACCACAAACAAGAATACCCGATAACTGAGTTGTTTTTCTTTTTCGTTTTGCTGGCAGTCATTACATATACATTGCCTGGTGCGAGGAGACGTGACCTTTATTTCGCGTCGGGTTCAACACCGCTCGTCCTTAGCGCGTTTGTGGGTGCGCCCCACCACAAGAACTGTACCAAAGAGATAAATTGCTCTTCAGTGGGTCATTTGTCAAACGCCAGTGTTCTGCTCTAGTGCACCGCCGCACGGACACACACACAAGAAAAGGGGCGCAGTCATTCCGCTTGACTGCTCGCTCGATACGCGATCAGGTAGACGACAAAATAGGCCGATCTTCAATGCGTCCAGGTTGTTCCTATAGCACCCACACACTCGGAATTAGATGAGCGACCATAGCGCCTGCTAGTGCACGTAACGCACGACCCTGCCAAAACTCGTCCACGTTGTTCTCCCGTGGCCTGATAATTGGGGGTGTGCGAATAGAGATTTTGGAGACCGAATCTAATACGAATCTAACAGTGCCAGAAATGAATTGAATCAAATGGAATATTGCACAGCTTTCGAAATATGAACAGCTGGTATTACAATTAATGTAAAACGATGTTTACATCTTGGTATTCGTAATGTTAACAAGTCCCTGCCGTTAAGTAGTACGCATGAAGCTTTTTTTTTTAAAGCACTTCTTGTTGGGCTAGTTGGTAGCTGTTCATTATAAAGTATGAAGACGCCAAGTAAACAGACACACACAAGAGAAGCGAACGGGACAGGGCGCCACTCGCAACTGTTTCATTTACAGAACACAGGCACATATATACTGTCAGTCAACACATGCGCACAAAGCAAACATTCATTCACGCATCTAATCAAACATTCATGACGCAACACGCTCAGGAAACCTCGTCTCGGCCTTATATAATGTTATCCAAGTATCGCTAACGCACAAGCTGCCTTTCTTGCCTATGTGATAGGCTTCAACCAGTTCCCTTGCTCTAGTATCTTTACTTCGGGCAAGAATCCACACGTCTGAAAGTTCGCTTGCTCTAGTAAAGATACTAGAGCAAGGGAACTGGTTGAAGCCTATCACATAGGCAAGAAAGGCAGCTTGTGCGTTAGCGATACTTGGATAACATTATATAAGGCCGAGACGAGGTTTCTTGAGCGTGTTGCGTAATGAATGTTTGATTAGATGCGTGAATGAATGTTTGCTTTGTGCGCATGTGTTGACTGACAGTATATATGTGCCTGTGTTTTGTAAATAAAACAGTTGCGAGTGGCGCCCTGTCCCGTTCTCTTCTCTTGTGTGTGTCTGTTTACTTGGCGTCTTTATATTTTATAATGAGCATGAAGCTTTGTTTATTAAAAGCACAAATAGTGCATTAGGAGCAAACAAGTTGTTTCTTCGCGTGCACAGTACTCTTCAGAGAGTACGAATGATCGCTGCATGGCCTGTAAGGTATGACTGCCTAAGCGACTTAGCCGACTCCACTACGCAACTTCCAAGGCTTTATGTCTATACTATATCCACGGGAGTGAAAAATGTACCGTACTTTTGCTCAAATTTTACATTTAATTAGGCGAGTTGGCGCTTTGAAGTATTCTAAAAGTATTCGAAAAGTATTCGTATTTACAGATAGCGACTACTCGGTTCGGTCTTCGAATCGAATATCGCAATTTTCTATTCGTTATTCGAAAGTATCGAATATTTGCTCAGCCTCACTAATAACGTATTGTATGTATGTATTTCTCTGCCCCTGTATGTGTGCTTGTGTGTTAGAGAGGAAGGAAAGATGCAGTGAAAGCGTGAACGCGCACCGACAGCACCGCGCACTGAAAAGCCCTTGCACAAACCAGTCGCTTTGAAAAAGAAAAGCACAAGAATTCCCTCGCCACCTTCTGGGCTCGTGATCGGTGGCGGACGATGTTGCAATTGCGCCTGCGCGGACAGTATACGATTGTCTAGTCGCCGCCTTGCATTGCACATGTATTGTATTTGTATTAGAAATAGACGACACTGGCAACATTAGGGGTTGATGTTATATCCGCAGCTGTAGTAGTGCCCTAGGCAGAATGACGCGTGAGATAATTGAAGCTCATGAAATGGACAAAATGAAAAAAAAAAGAGTTCCATCTTTGGCCTTATTTGAGAAAGAAAAGAGGTATCTGGAATCATCTCCTTGAAAATAACCAGGTGCGAGGTGATTACAGTGAGGACACGTGTGGATTCAGTAGTGCATCTTTATATGTTTGTCTTCTTGCTTTCATTTTCGATCCCCTGACGTTGTATAATTAGCGCGTGCGATCGAATAAAACGTTTGGGTGAAAGTTGGCGCTGTGTATGTGTCATCTAATTCTTGGTCCCTGTCCTATCACGCTGCTCCGCGTCTACTATGAATCGAAACAAGCTAGCGCAGCAACGTGTCCTAGAAGATTTCCCATGCCGCACTGTCAGCCATACTAATTAGTGCTAAATCAGCTCTCGTGAAGCAATGTAAAAAAAACTTCGTGCAGGAATTTGTAATCTTATTTAAAAATAACATGTTCAAGGTGACAAACGCAAGCCATATAGCAACCTCGGCAGTTAGTGCGAAAAAAAAATATTTTCGATGACATGATGGCTCAGATTCGAGAGCAAACTTATTCAGACCGATACAACTACTTCAACAACGCCTAGAAATTCCACGAGAGCCGTTTGACATTGAAACAATTGTCGTGCATTGATTGCGCTGGTCCTATCCTATGGAAACAGCGAGAAGTGCAAATCCCCTAGTTCTTATGGGTATGGCTAACCAAGGGCTGCATCCTGTCCTTACAAAGTAGTGCCGCTTACCGAGGGCTTCATGAATAATTTGGATACAGCCGCCTGCACCGGTAAAGTAGGTACACAATTGGATGAGGAAGAGGCTGATTCATTTCATAAGGCGGAAGTACAATCAAGCATAGAAACGCCCACGCGCGCAAAACTATGCGCGGAATATGAAATGGTCAAAACAAGAAAATGGCGCAGGCCCTGGTTCTGTTATATATTTCGTCTCTGAACTCCACCACCACGTACGTACGCTCGCCCGCAACTCTTACTCGAAGCAGAAACAATATGGAAGGTGTGAAATCCAGCGCCAAGCTCACGCGCCATTCTAGGGTTCCAAAACCCGTTCTTCAACAGGAAAGACCGAACAAAACAAGACCAATCAAGTCCCGGCTTATTTTTCTTTGCAGAAGGAAGATGGAAAGGAAGGATGGCATGAGCCCGTGTCAGGCTGCACGTAGGGCATGCTCCACCTTTTTAGCTCCTGTATGAGCGAGCCGCCACCTGGTGGGGTCATGATGAAGCAATGCCTTTGGGGAGAAAGTGGGAAAGCGCGCGCAACATAAAGTAGGGAGGGGAGAGAGAGAAAGAGAGAGCAAAAAGACACAACGGCATTGCTGGCGCCTTGCGGCCCGCTGACAGCCGTTTACTCTACCTTTTTTCATTCTATTTCGCCCTTGGCACTTCCCTGCTGAGTTCGCTATTTCACCACATGGCCGTTGTTTTTTCTCTCTACTTCCTTTCTATTTTTTTGCTACGCTTGATTCCCAGTGTCTGTCCTAGTTGCTCGGGGCACTACACCTCGCGATGTTCGAACTTCCGAGCTCCGTATAGAGGTTGGGAGTGCTACATTGTTATGGCCTCTGTTGCAAAACCTTGTCGGTCACGTCTTCCTTAGTTAAATTAGCAAGTTTGCTTAACCTTAACCCTTCGCAGTCGCGTATATTTTTCATTGTTTCTCTCCCACCAGCATACCTCCTTCCATACGCCTCACCAAGAAAACGCAGCAGTGAGGGTAACGTGAACAATGAATATTAAAGTTCTATGACAGACTACAGACTCAAAAAAACGTTGCAGAGGATCAGGTTTACTAGAAATGAAACTTACTGATTTGTTAAATGTTGTGCGTTGTAAATCTACCAGCGAGAACCAACACTGAAGCCAGCAGAAAATACGGGTGACAAGGCAAGGCGCAAAGTTCTGCAGGCAACACTATATGAAAAGCAAAAAGTAATTTCTTATGCATTAGCCTCCTATTCCTCGCACTTCCCTTCCCCCTCCCCCCCCCCCAAAAAAAGAAGATTATAGTACTCAATTTTGTTCTTCATACTGTGTTTCGTGTGTTGCGGTTTTACCTTTTGGTAAAGAGACCGCCTCCTGAGGGCAGTGCGAGTTTCGTTGCATGTGGAATGAACTAGATCAGTGGTCGGATCGGCACGCTCCTCGAAGGTGGCTCTGGGTTAATTAACGATCGGCTTTCGCCAAGGACACGCTGCTGCTAGGATGGCAATAAATGCAGACTTCCCACGTCTCCCTTTCCTAAACGACAGAACAGGACGTCTAGCCAACCTTCAGTAAAAATTAAAATGTTATCGTTATCAGTTGGAGCTCCAGCTGTTATTTAGCAGCTGTCTTCCTTTTCCCGGACACGGTCGTGTGTTCGCGCAGATCGCTCGTACTTCAAAAGCAACTAAGTGATCGACTACCATCATTGCAGTCTTCGAGTACAATGCGTGGAGTGCCAGCCCGGTGACAGTGTTTCGTTTTGGACACGAATACGTTACTGGTCGTCTAAGCGATAAACTTCTGCCACATGTTTATTAGCCATACGATATACTCTGACGTCATGGCACACCGGGGCTTCGACGTCGTGTACGGTGGAGTCTCGCGGCCACAGCGGGGCATGCACGTCTTGCGTTTGTCCACGAAGTGACACTGAAGTCTTTCTATGTGTGCTAAGGAACTGCTAGGCTTTAATTATTTATTTCCGACTACTTGCTCCCGCCGCAGTAGCCTAATGCATCTGGCGTTGCACTCCTAGCTAAGCTTCAGGCCGTGGGTCCGATCCCCTCGATGATGGCCACATTTCGGAGGGAGCGTAATGCAAATGCAGTCGTATACTCAGAGCTTAGTGGACGTTAAACAACACCACGTCGTTCATATTTATCTGCAGTCGCCTGCAACAGCTTCCCTTATAATCCAGAGCGTGGCATTGGCACCGGAAAACCCGGAATATATTTCTTCAATTACGTTTTGCTGGTATTGGCATTGTATTTTCGCGCTTACTTATATTCTTTTCATTTATTGTTTGGAATGTCTACACGATGCCTTAAATTATTTCCTTAGCGCGGAAAAAAGGCCCACTTTTTAAGGCTGAAGTTAAGAGATATTATTGCATACACCGACAAGGATACAATCACATGCGAAATTTTGACAAAAACCTAAAGAAATGCACTTTGCAAAACTATGAACTTTAGAGACACCTGCCAGGGGCTAATATGGTACGTACTTTCTCAAAGCATAAATCTACAGAAAAGTGCGCTGTTTACAACGTCACCCTGATAACTTGAATATATTAGACGAAAAAAATTCAGTTTTCTCATTTACTTTCTCATAAGCGACGTCTCCTACAAAATATAACTTTTATCTAGTGAAAAACCTCTTTCCGCGAGTAAGGGTTAGAAACATTTGTCAGAACACCACACTCTGATAGGCAAGGGCACTGCAAATCTTCAAGTCACGCTCTAGAGATATCGTAAATAAGAGCTATAATATCGCCACTATCTCTGCGACATCTCAATCGGCCCAATAAGTTAACCAGCCGACCAAAGGCGGAAAACGAAGCCCTCTGCCCAATAGCTGACGACTGGCTGGTCTAGATTACAATGCCTCCCAAATAAAATTCCGTGGTTTGAGACTATCCTAACGCACACTGCGATTAGTGACATCGACATAGTCAACCCAGGACGCAGCAAGACGGTGGCAACAGTGTCATTATCGGGAGGGCAATGCTATCAAAATTCTTCCGGTCTTTGTAATCACCGGGCGCACTCGTTCACGAGTTCTCTAAAAGCAGCATTTGGTTGGAAACACAAATTACTAAGAAAGCAAAAGAATCTTCGAAAGTGGGAGCCTCTAGGTCGCAAGGGACCCATGTTCAATGGGAATACAGGTTTTTGTTTTTTTATTTTATATCATTAATTTTTTTCTGATGACACCCTTCTTCAGCGGATTATAGCCTACGTCATGTTTCGCCTAGGCGCAAGAAGCACGTGCTACATCTGAAATTTCTTTAATGCCACCGATTTTGTAGCGAAAGTGACCCTACTAATCGGATTTGGTGCCCGAAACGACTTTTTGTTCGACTCGCACATTTTCGAAGGGTACTCGAGGCGTTAGCGGTTACTCTGAAATGTACAGCGATACCTGGGCCGCTATTCTATAGCGATGCCTTATGCCTTATTCTATGCTATTCTTATCATCCACCACACACGGCCGCCTGATCCCGCTGATAATGTGGGCACACCGTCGCTCTGACCACTGGCCAAGCGCGAAAAGCCTGAAAAAGCATAGAACCGGAAAAGGCATCGCTACAAAATACCGGCCCTGTATAAACAGCGAACGTAATTATTCCATGAGTTAAATGAGACGACTGCCGACCGGCACTCGGCGCTATCGTTTTGCTTAAAATGTTCGTTGTGCTTCTGCGTGCAAAGTCCCCCAATAAACAGTTCGCTTCCTAACTCTACAGTGTTAGCAGTGCTTGCTCATTCCCCGTCACTGCAACTTGACGATGATAGCTGCTGGTAGATAGCGGTAATCCATCGAAGAAATTATACTGGAAATTTAAATATAACTGCCGTTGCGATCACGCACTCCTTCTCCTGACTTACCGGCTACTTAGACACCTAGGATCTGGATAGGAATGTCTTTTGACAACCTGGACCAGTGAGTCACTGGAAGTACATCGGCGCCGTTTCTCTATACCACAAAAAGCGGCCATCGCGAACAAGGATAATCACTCAATCAATCAATCAATCAATCAATCAATCAATCAATCAATCAATTCTTTATTCAACATCCTCATGTTGATGTTGAATAAAGAATTGATTGATTGAGGCTTGACAGAGGTCGACGCACTCTGTCAAGCCTTTAATAATAATATCAATAATTTCGTGATATAATAATATAATATTATTATAATATTAATAATAATATACGGTAATATGCGCACTCGGCTGAGCGGCTCGTGTAGAATCATACGCATAGTGTCACGTGCAAATAGAGTTCAAGACAAAGCGCTTTGCAAGACATATTTGTACACCTAGTCCGTGCTCGAGTAAGATGGCAACCATGATTGAACTACTAACTCAACGCAATAAAAACAACAGACACAAAAAAGATCTTGGAAGTCGGCGCTTGTCTTTGTTCCCCTTTCTTGGGTCTGTGCGTTTTATTATGCTAAGTTGCTAGTTCAACCACGGGAAACCAACCAGCCCAACAATCGACTTTTCTGAGATAGCAACCACCTTGCAAAACAAAAGCGTCTTTCTCCTGAGAGCACGTTCGCAATCATACCTTGAGGCGACTTAGGTTCACTGATGATGCTGTTCCCCAAAACGCAACAGTAACACAAGAATGCCCCCTCCTTTAGGAGTTTCTCTTGTCGTTGTTTCGTGCATATCTCCAGTGAAAGCACGTGAAAGGTTGACTTCTCTGCGGCTCATTTTCTTTCTTTTTCCACGCGTGTCAGCGCTATGTCCTGTATACAGAAGCAGTTGGAAGGCTGGTGTCTTATTTCAAGCAGCAATTCTGAAAAGTGGCGTCATCATCGTCAACTGAGTGAGACTCTTACTAGAACCATGTACCAGAAATAGGCATATTCAAACTGAAGTAATTAAAGGCAACTGTAATACGGATCGCATAATCTTCGAAGACGAATTGAACGCAAGTACTTTTAAAACAATAATTTGGGTAAAATTAAAAGTCAGGTGGGAGAGTTGGTACAATTCGGGAACGTAGTTGTGGCGCGCAAAAAAGGAGAAACTTTGGAATACACAACATGGGCGTTGTAAACCTGGCAAAATGAAATATACGAGCTGTCAAATAGCCAATGTGATCGCCATGCATATATTCAGCCTATTCCATGACTAATTGCAGGACGAAGGTCTACCGCAGCAATATAATTTTTTTTTGTTTTGTGCCAGGGAACCTCATCTTATGCCTGTAAAAGCTCTAGTCTCATCACCCCACCTCTGCTGTCCACCCAGTCTCGTCCTCTAATAGACCATCAGTTATCGGTGCTACATCCAATATGCGACATGTTACACTCCACTTGTTTCTGTTATTCTAAGCCAGAAAATCAGCAGCACTTGTTTGCATCGAAAACTCATTTCTTACACACCTTCTCTACCTTACGCCTAAGATGTTTAATTTCAGCGCATTCGTTGCACTCTTACAGTTACTTCTCCGCCAGTACATCGACACTGACCCCTAGCGAAGTGCTGACTTGTTTACTGCGCGCGTCGGCGATTGTTCCGTTTCATTTGATGCGGTGGTATTATAAGCGAGCTTCAACAGCTTTAGAGATATCTGATATCTAGAATGAAGAGTGGATGGATCTCGAAGGCCATGCATTCTAACATAGCACCTCAAAGCGCCAGCTGCCACCCTAGAAGAATGCGGGAAACTGGCACGGGACGCACAATCCAGACGCTCAAGACAGTTACTTTTGCACGAGATCATGACATAATAGCGTGCGATCACGACCTAATAGAGCGTTGGGCTGCTATGCTGGAAGACATCGGCAATGCTGCCATCGGTTCCACATTTTATTATATAAATACAGGCGGACCACCCACTTCAGAGGTTTCTAACGGAAAACTCGAGGGAGTGTTGAGCCATAGCCTCTTGTTTTTTTCTATGTATGTCCAGTCTCTTGCCAAGGCCTGGGAACCAAGTGTCCACAGTGGTCGCACCACATTACCAGTAATAATTATTCCTGTTTTTGCAAGAGCATGGACACATTTAGCTGCGTGCTGATGCTACTCCGTGCCCTGTGCACAACGTGTGATCACGTTCAAGGGCAGATAGTTGACGTGATCATGACCATAACGCCATAAACTATGACCGAGTACTGAGAAAGTGGTTCCCTCACAGTGACCCCCGGTTATGGGGTCACTGCGCATGCGTTAAAACAAAAATTGCAGAAGGCTATGGTCGAGCTTGCGCGGGCGAGTCACTGTGTGCACGAAATAAAAAATTTGAAGCGTCACTTTGTTAAATGAAAGGATGACAGGTGATGCGCGACAGACGCGCATGATGCTAGCGAGCCCTCTGGTAGCGCTACAAAGGTAATGTAAAGGAGAACCTAAGCGTTACTGCTAGCATAAACATGGCTCCGCTGATGATAAGGAAGCAAGATCGTTACTTTTATACCCGGTACTTCTCTAATTACAGCTTTAAAGTTGCTTTTCCACCACCATCCTTACGCACGACCAGAGCGCCCTCAAAACACACACGAATATGCGTTAAGTATGCCATCAAATAACAGAGGCAGTTAGCGGAGCCGTGAGTTCTGGCTCGACCTTTTCTTTTTTATCGTTGCGTCTGCTCAACTCCCATATAAACGGAACACAACCAATTGAGCAACGAAATGTGGCCCCACTTTAAACTGAGTAAGAAACCAAGACTGTCGCCTTCTTTCGTGCCCCGTTTCCCCATCACCTAATGTCTGGATGCGTTGAGGCTGTTTGCCTAATATACGGGCGCTGTCACTTGCACCACCTCTTGCGCGCGATCGAAGAAGGGCTCCAAATGAGCTCGCTTGTCCATCTGACGAGGGCGCATTAGTCTTCAAAACTGCTTCCCATAAGAACGGCTTATGTCGCGCAATTAAGTCCCCGCACCCACACGCGGCTGTCCGGCTTCCATGAATCAAGCCTTGCAGTAGCGCGTATGTTTTCTGCCCCGGCCCACCCGGTCTCGTATATTGTTCATCGTAAAAAGCAGAGCGCAAACAGAACGGAAACGAAAATGCAGACAAGCCGACAGGGGGCAGGTGTTGTTCTGTGTACTTCTTTTTCTTGCGTTGTCGTCCGTACTGCGCTCGTTTTCGCTACGATGATTAACCAACTCTCCCAGCTTTAGTCTAGTGTAGTATAGTGTGTTTAAATAGGACCTTTTCGAAATGCTACTAGGAATTTTCGTTGGTCTGTCTGGAGATTTATTCATGTCGCGCTCCTTCTTAGAAATCAAGGCAGTACGCAACGTACGCCGTCAACGCAAGCCGGAAGACTCACATTCTTGAAATTAGCCCTGAAAAAAGTTTGTCGCCTGCGTCGTTTGTTTCATTCCTACGCATCATTCCTTTTCATGCGGCGATATCGTTTCTTACTTTCAAATGGAATTTATGTTTTATGATATTGTGCTATCTTTTGACGGAAATAAAATGGTCGTTTCTTGTGTTTCTTTTTCAGGGAGGGAGGATGCGAGGAGGAAGCATCTATGTTTTATTAGAACTTCGCTTACACTTTTTTCTGAACCTTCTGTTTGTGCTTACTGATAATTTTGTGGTTGCAATATAATTTGCAACTGAAAGAAATAATTTACGTCCCAAATGACTTATTCTTGGGCAAGTTGGAGCTTAGGTTTGCTATAGAGATTGTTTTTGGTGCGAGGAAGAACATGAAGCAATGAAACACGATAAAATAAGGCCACAGAGGAGTGCGATCTGGGGTCTTTCTTTTCCTGTACTCCTACAGACACGCAAATATTTGAAGTGTTCGTTTGCAGTTCCTGTCCACCTCCTGAAAACGCCGGTGAACATCTGTGTAGAGACTCGCCTCGCAGGACCTTTATGGAAAGGCGTTGTCCCGGGTTATATTCTCTGGAACAGGACAAGTTTTACTTCAACTGAGGAGATTTCTCTGTGGGAAATCCGGAGGTGTTTCTGTTTCCTTTTGTAGCTTATGCTGCAGTCAGGTGGATGAAAATTCTTACTTTCATAAATCTTTGTTCACCCTGCGGGATTGCAGCGGAAATGATTTTCCGCATTTTAGGTGCGCGTTGTTCTACTAGATCTTAACTGGAATTTTTTCGTTGCCGTGCAACTACATATCACCCACAACTGAAACATTTATGCATCTTAGCCCGAACCTTGTTGAAATGCCGCTCACCCGAGTCGCTTCAAGCACAAAGCAACAAACTCTGCCTCGGCTTAGCTTTATTTTACTCGGAGTCCTGAGTCTCCTTAAGGAATAGCAGGATGCCTGCACGAGCAGGCATTTTGAGCCGTTTAACTTGCGATAGGATTTGCGATAGGATAACTTGCGATAGGATAGGAGCTATTGCGATAGGATTTATATGAACACTATACGCACTTTTACCGTCGCCGTCGCTGTCGGCGTCGCTGTGTGTGAGAGAGAGAGAGAGAGAGAGAGAAAGAAAGCAAGAGCAGGAAAGGCAGGGAGGTCAACCAGAAGAGCACCCGGTTTGCTACACTACACTGGGGGTGGGGGGAAGGGGAATAGAAAGAGGAAAAAGGGAGAGAGTGAGCACTAAATGCGTGTGGGAGGGACAAGTTCCGTATGAAGTACGAGAGCGCCAACACCGTCGATGCTCGCCGTATGCTGTATTTGCGAATGAAAGCATGTTAGGGTAAAGCCGACAATCGCGGCTCATTCTCGCGCGAGCAAGGAGGAAAGCCGCGAGGAAGCGCGTCGTCTTCCGTCGCGCGAAAGTAGCCGGAAGGAGGGGAGGGAAGGGGAGGGGGAGCTTTGTGCTTCGACAGCAACTGCGTATGGCGTGGCCTCGCATGGTCGCGCTGGCTTTATCTTAAATCTCAACTGCTTTAAAGGGAAGCTGAAGCGGTTTTCAATTTCCATGAATTGCTGGGATTGGGAAGAACAGACCTAATAATTTACGGTTCCGAATTTTTTTTCTTCGTTTTGTTAATATAAGGGGCGGAAATCGCTTTCTAAATCACCCCCGCGGACACGCCCCCATCGCTTCGCGGAGCGCCGGGTGAGGAGGTTACCAGAGGAGAGAACCGGCGAGAGTGACGTCACTGGCGGGGACCGAGCTGCCGGACCGGCGTGCTAGCATGCGCTGGCATGCCTCTTTCCGTCCTGCGCTTTACTGAACGACGCTACGAGAGATTTGCCGCCACCGCCGCTCACGTTTGTTTTGCGATTTTCGTAAACTGTTCTTTCCTTCTGTGCTGCGTGGGTGCCTACAGCCAAGGGCGCCCAACATGCCCTCGTTCTGGGCAGCAATCGGCTGCGCGAACACACGCGGGCGAGACGATGTGGTGTTTCACAGGTTCCCGAAGCACAAGAAGCTTGCAGCTCAGTGCGGTGAGGAGAGATAAGTTCGTGCCGACGAAATCAACTGTGCTGTGCTCGGACCATTTCCGCGATAGCCGGATAGCCTTACGACAAATGCGGAAACGCGTTGTTGCTAGCGTTGCTATACTCCATTTCATACATCAGGTGCAACGCTGTGGAGGCTTGAGATACTTCTTGCAGTGGCTGCTTTCGCACTTAGAAAAAGTTCGGTGTTTCTTGACCCGATTTTTGAGAAAACTTTTCATATATAAGCTCAGTTCTGAATGAAAAAAAAGAATTTACCCATAGAAACAATCCGTGTACTTATACGGCTGCTAACACGTTCTTTTAAATCAATTTTCTTTTCGGCATTCTTTAATTGCAGCCCGTCGCGGCAGCTTCACGTGCATGCTCGCGCGAGCAAATGTCGCTGGCACGCTGCGAACCATAGACGGAAACGCGCGCAGTAATAAATTTTGGTAACCGGACTTCGTGCGTAGCTTCCACAGCGTTGCACCTGAGGTATAAATTGGAGTATAGGCTTGCCTAGTGACATTCGACGTACGGTTGCAGTTATAATGTTTACCACACGGTGGTGCTAAAACTGCCTAATATCTTTATGTCAACACTAGCATGGAGCGCGCATACCGATTCTTGATCGAGCCACAATCGCAAAGTCGTCGAACCATATTCTGAATATTGCACATATAATCCCCCTGACCATCTCGATCTGGATGTGTATGATAAGCAACTTCCATGACTGTACCTCGCAGCACTGCATGTGCGCGCTTTGAAACGCGGCACTTATGTTCGCGATCGTGTATCAACGCTCAGAAAACCACGGGACTTCAGACAAGCAGCGGCAAGGTGCTTGACATCGCGGAATTATACCCGTGTTTACAATCTAATTAGAAGTTAGTGCTTCGGCATTCTTCCAGCAGCAAGTTCCCAGTGACACTTTAGCGCATTTTTTCTCCCGTCATTGGAACGTGCAGCTACATGAAAAAAAAAAAAGCATACGTAACAGCTAAGATTTCCAGCGCGCGAGAAGGTGTACACATCGCTCTCGCTTTTGGCACACTCAACATCGTCGTTGCCGCCGTTGCCGCCATCGTTTTCCGTATCGGCTGTCGGTTCGAACATGTACGGCGAAAATACAAGCTGTCCGAGACAGCGAGAACGTTCCATAATGCTTACAACTCAGCTATGCAGCCAGAACAGAACAGCGTGCTACGCTCTCAAACGGCGGCATGCGGCGGCGCCGACCGGCGACTGCCGCCACTGACGTCACAGCGGCTCCGACCAATCACGGGCAACAGCGGCGTTCGCGCGATACCCCGAGGCGCTGGTGCGCGTTTTCATGAAAAAACAGCCGCTTGCGCTTGTTTCCGCCCTTTTTGAACGAGATATTCGTGTTCAGGGGAATCAAAACTGTAGAATGCCGCAGAGAACTCATTTTTTTCGAAAAGTGTTTCAGCTTCCCTTTAAGAGGAAGCTTTAGCTCGGGCCCAACTCCGACGCGGCCTATTCAAATACATGTAAAAACGCAAAAACGTTTTTCTGAGATAACCCCTGGACCGATTTGGATGAAATTTGTTGCATTTGAGAGAGTAAGATAAATTCTAGTGACTGTTGGAAGCAGAATTTCGATTTAGGGCTTGAATTCTGTTAGAAAGATTTTCAAAAACTCAGATGCTTGAAAAAAATAGAAGCATGAAGTTTACAAACCAATAGCTCTGCATCAAGACCAGATATCGCGGTTCTGTAAACGGCATCCATTAGATCATTCAAAGCGGACAAGTATTATATGTCATTTTACATCTTACGTGAGTTTGTTACATTGTTTACGAGGGTTCTGCAAAAGTTGTAATGACATATTATCACATTTTTTGAGGTTCATGTGTAACATATCAATTTTGTCCGCTTTAGATGTGCTATCAGATACAATTTACAGAATTGCAATATCATATTTTGTTGTTGAGTTACAGAGTTGTAAACTTGATAGTTTCGTTATCTGAAAATTTGCAAATTTTTGTGAGTTTTTTATAAAATATTGACGGCCTAACTCAAAAATTCGAAACCAACAGTCACTAGATTGTAAGTTTTTCTTTTAAATGCAGCAAACCCAGTCAAATTTAGTGCAGTGGTTGCCGAGAAAAACGAATTCTCCTTTTACATGTATTTAGATAGGAGCACCCGAGCTAAAGCTTCCTCTTAAGGGCAGACACTATGTGGGCCGATGGCTCGTAGCTTTGCGCGTGGTGTGTTTTCGCCGCTCAGTTTGCATTGAAGCGATAGACAGCACGAAGGTAATTTTAGTCGTCGCCGCGCTTCCTCGCGCCAACTTTTTGAGTATCCGCGGTCATCGAGCGTGATGCGTGCATGTTTGCCTGAGCGCGCTGACACCATGCTTGCTAATTTAGTTAGTAAGCGAGGGCTTACAAGTTTCAGCGGCCGACAAAACTACTATAGTTACTTAATTTGGCTGTCTACTAATTTGTTATCGCAATCGATGCTTCGCCTTTCGGGCGAAACTGCGACTTTTGTACGGTACTATGCCTGGGCGTCACGACATACCACGGATAAACGAAGACACAAAGCTAATTAACAGGACATGAGCTGGCAAGCAGGACATGCAAGCAGGATGCCGGCAGGGCAGGCAAAGAAATGGACAGGACTTTGTCCATGTTACCATTCCAGGTTTCAGTCCTTTTGCTGTGAATTTCAATACCCTTCCACCTAGTACCACGTGCAAATACCGAATTTAAACGATTCTAACGCGAACTTTTCTTTTTAGGAAACATACAAACAAAGGACTTGCTTCTTAGAAGAGAGTAAGAAACCAAAACTGAAATGGTGATAAGGTATCGATATTAGCATTTAAAAGTGCTGATCTCCAACTCAAACTACATGTCTGCTGCAGCCGTATATGAACAGTGGTAATGCTGCTGCATTGTTTGTACCCGCTGTGTAAGTTCGTTAAGCTGCCACCGACGGCAAGACGTGTACAAAGTGTGGTATTCCAAATATCATAGTCGCTTCCATACACGAAAAGCTATGGACTGTTGCTAATGATAAGGAGGCCTCAAACATCGACAACGAATGATACCCAGTCCAATGTGCCTACGTTTAGTTAGGCATGTTGAGGCTTCCTTTCATTTGAGCCCTACAGTACTTGCTGCATGGGAAGAACACGAGAGATCTTCAGTATTTTTTAACAAGCAGCGCAGGTTTAGTTAGGTTATACTGAAGCAGAGTGTTCTTCCTGCCCAAAATCCGTATAAAAGCATTATGCGATAAGATACTGCGAGCTACCAATGGCATTCCTTACTTTATCACGTTCAAAAGCAGTATGTCGCTGGTGTCGCATTTACACGACGACAAACACTATCTTGAAGAAAAACTGTGTCACCCAATCAGTCTTCTAGGACAACTGAAAGTAAAAGCCGCCGAAATTCTCTCCTTTCTTTCCTGGGGCTTTTTCTACTGTAACTAAAGCATACAATGCTTCGGAATGAAAAACTGCCCGAATGTTTCCCGAAACCCTTGTTGAAACTTTTTTTTAATTTTTTCTACTTCGCTCTATCGATTCCTTTCATCGGAGTCTGAGTGATCAATCTTATTCCCACAAGCAAATTTACCACGCCCACAGGGAGACGTAGTTTGGTTGTTTTTCTTGAAAGTGGTAAAGTGATCGCCGCAGTGGAACCGTTTCCCCAGCTCGACCTCAAGCTACTAAAACACAAGCTCTACAAAAAACACCAGGTTTGGCAGATTGCCTGTTCCGACTGGAATCGCCCTCCGGTGTTAGAAAAGCAGGAAGGAGGGTGCCCGGGCGCCAAGGAATCACCCTCCCACCGGAAATTACGGGAACCCTTCGATTGCACGGGAGGGGGGAGGGGAAAAACATTTCATGGTAGTGTATGCTATCGCGTGCAAGAAAAAAATACAAGAAGCAGGACAGTTGGACGAGCGAAATCTGCGAACGACATATCTGTGACAGCTCTGCCATTTATTCTCTTGGTTCAGAGCGCTCTTTCTTGAACCGACCTTCAGGAAGTAAACCAACCGACAGCTGGGTGTTAGCGATGTGGCGAACGGGTCCTAGCTGCTTTGCGGTTTGTCACGTGTTTTTTTTCTTCTCTGTCTTTGTATTTTATCTTTTTTTTTCGGGAGAAGACGCGCCTTTCGCGATAATGGGTTTCGGGAAATTCTATTGCCATTAGGTGGCAGCGCTGATCTTTGCCACAAGGTTCTGAAAAGAGAAATGGCTCGGCGGAAGCATCAATCCTTTGACGCGAAAGATTGTGAGCTGCATTGTGGGTGAAGGTCAGAGGATTAAGAGATACGTTTTACCCGAATAGGGGAGTAAGAAATACGAGACTTCTCCGGCAACCTGCCAAATAGCACCAGTAGTAGTGGCAGATGTAGTATCACCTACGTTGATAAAAAAAATTGCGGTAAAGTACACAAGTGTGAGAATTATTGTCAAATGTCTTTTTTGTTCCAATATGTTTTCTATTTTATTATTTGTCCATGAATTGAGCAAAATAATCTGTTCATTGTTTTGCTTTTCTGAAACTTTACACGTGTCCTATTTGCCACAGAGAGGCTTACGGGAAAGGGGGAAATAAGTGCGGAAGGCCACTGGAAGCAAAGAGTTCGCAATATTCACCGACTCCATGGTTGCCCTAAAGCCGCTCATGGGGACGCCTAGAGTCCACACGTGGACGCGTGATATTAAGGTCGCATGCGCACCCGTTCATCGGTATTACGGCATGGGCGTGCGAATGGGCTGGGTTCCGGGGCACTCGGGCAGAATCGGCAATGGCGCGCCCCACAGCGCAGCGAGCGAGTTGTTATGGCCGGCAGGTTATGCACGTGCAGTGGTCTTCTGTTTTGTTTGTTGTTGTTGTTTTCTTTTGTTTTTATTTTACTTTTTTGTATTTATTTGTATTATAATCGCTGCCATTGACCTGCACACGTGCATAGGCCATTGAGCTACCCTTTTCATTAAACTTCATTCTCTCTCTCAAGTTTTTACTGGTTGCGCGGATGATCTCGTTTTATTCTTGCGACGATGCCCGGATGTTCTCGTCTGAGTGCGCGGCTAACGGCTCTGGCTTTTGGCTCAAGGTCGCCGGAAGGTTGCCAACAAGAGGACCTGAAAGCATATCATGTGTTTAAAGAAAAGTGAGAAAAACGCAGATGGCAAGTTGAATGCGAATACGAAAAGAATTACGACCATAGAAATTTACGAAAAACGCCAAGAAAGGGCTCAGGAGAGAAAATCTGTATGATAACGCAAATGGCTATTGCTATTTGAGGCGTGAAAACACTGTTTGAAGACTTAGCGAAGCAAATATGCTCCACAGTATACGACTCATGTGTGTGCTGCAAAAACAAACCCGGGAACGACTCACCGCATCGTAATGGAATACCAAGACTTTGACCCAGCGAGAACCACAGGGCATGTCATTATCCCAGAAACGTTAGAATTCAAAGAAAGGAGAAGGATTAAGTACTCAGCAATCGAGAAAACCCGAAACGTTGAGTGCACTGGTGGAAAAAAAGTTGAAAACTATTTATAGAACCGCAGTCATAGCAGGCGTAGGTAACCACGCACTGTAGTGATAGTGGTTTTAAATACGAAATTTAAGATCGAGATCAGGTGGGCAAAAAGCTAGATGGTGAAAGACGTAGCAAAACCTGATAAATCAAGCTGCCTAAGTGACAACTGTCAACGCCTTGTTTCAAGACGTATGCCAATCATCATCATCATCATCATCGTTATCATTAAGCGCGATAGAGGAGTCTGGCTGCCTACACGTCTAATACGTTTCGGCGTTGCAAATACGTTGTGTCGCTATGCAGGTTGCTTCACTTAACGGGACCCAAGCTTTAAAATTACGGCTCGAGCGGCCAGTCAAGCGGAAATCTTGCGAGTATGCTAGGGCTTCTTTCACGCTACGAAAATAATTTTGCGTAGCAGCTATTGCGCAAACGGATGCTGTATCGGGAGTTTTTCATGTTTCTCTACAATTTTCTCGCTGACACTTTTGAACTAATAATAATATTTGAGAAACTTATTCAAATAAATAAGGCTAATTAGGCAGTTAGGTGGAACGCTAAACATAATGCGAGTGTCTCCAAGTTACCGCAACCAATATTACCTTGGTTCCCTCCAGCTATGTGGCATTTCCATATGTTGAAATCCTGGTGCACGATAACTGGAGCACCCTGTAGTGTGACACCTTAATTTATTTTACATTTGTGTCATTAACCTACCAGGCTTGTTATCCGTTCCTTTTCTTTGTCTTCTAATAATAACTTTTGACGAAGATAGGCCCTCCTACGTTGGCCAGCCTTTCTGAGGCACATTATCCCTGTTTATAACCTTTATACCACAGTGTGCTACTCCCTCTGCCGGTCTCATCCTAGATTTTGCAGTAAAGAATAAAAACTTATTATTTTCTTCGTTCCTGTAGCAATTGCGAATGATGGCGCACAAAAAACTTCTCGAACATGCAGCCGCCATATCACGCTTGTTAGTACTGATGCAAATTCTAGTGATTCTGCGCCGTTTGGAACAGCCGGGCAGCTTGTGTTGCACTTCAATATATCGATAGAATGTTTTATAGTAACTAAAGGGCTCTTCCTATCTGCCCTCCGGCAGCAGGCTCTGCTGCTATGTCTTTCTTCTTAACTTGTGAACAATGAAAAATTCACAGTGGCTTAGCTCGGCTATGCCACGATAAACGTAGCGAAAGCTAAGGCATAGCATGATTAGCCTTGGTTAATCTTCATTGCAAGTCCAGGTTAGTCTGGTTGTCTAGATATGTTGCGTCGTCTAGCCAGCCATTCGGCGCGCTGTTCGTCTGTTTCCTAGGTGGTTCGTTTCCTCTTTATCTCGTTCCGATGTCGATTCCAGGCCTCCTCCCGCTTATCAGAATTGTTGCAGTTCATACTGCCGCCTCAACTGTGGCTGCGGGATACGCGAGGTCTCCTTTTCAATCCTCCGACATGTTATCAGGCATGTGACGCAGCTGGCGAAGCGAGCGGAGGCGAACGCAACGACGAGGAACGCGCTGTGAGGAGGAACGCGGTGTGACGTCATGTGCCTCCTAGGAGTACGGCCACGGCAAAATCGCAAATTCGCGGCAGGTAAAGCTTTCGCTTAAAAGGAGCGAACATCTGGTATTTATTAACACGTTCGCATTAGAATGCTGACGCGAACGAAAACCCGGCTGCGTCCGATGGTTACTTCATGGCATGGCATGGGAAACCAGTAAAGAGTGCAGGGGAGAAATGACGGAGCGAGATGAGGTGATAGGGGGTATGTGAAGTAGGGAGAGGGTGGCGTGAAGTCACAGCTTGGGAGCCAATAAGTAAAAAATTCTAATTGGTCGATGAACACGCTGACACATTTCCGTTGATCTGACGGAAATGTGTTGGCGTCAACATATTCAAGTCTTATATAACGAACAAGACCTTACCTGAAGAGCTCAACAAGGCTGCTTAACAACGCCTAAACCCTTTCACTTCATGCCTAATGAAATACGTGTATCTGTGGCGATCAAAAGATGCCGAAAAGGGAACTTACGCGACGCAAAATACAAAGTATAACATTAAGCGTGAAGTGGCATTCGATGGGTGGTGGTAATGAACCTCGTGGCGTTCTTCCGGCGTCTTGTTGGGTACTTAAGGCTTGTGAAGGGTTAACGCTAACGCATTTCCTTCAGATCAACAAATTTATCAACTGTTAGGCTTTACTCCTTCACAATTTTGTCGCAATTATTTCCCGATTCCTTGTTACTTGCTAATACTTCCTTTACCCGGCAATTATGTCAAACCATTCCAATGAATGGACAATTGCTTTCGCTTGTGTATTCTAATAATCCAGAACCCAACATTAACATCGACGACACTGTAAAGCTTACAAAACACCTAAAATGTGCAGCTCTCGCGCAACTTTAGTTGAGACCTTGTTTTCAAGCTAAATTGGGATGCTGACCTGCAGCCTTCTCCAATCAATGCGCAACCAAATGTCTCTTAGTGTAGTGCACCAGGCATCCCTACAAAATATAATACAACGCAAGAAAGACTGAAATCGTATAAATATCAGAAGACGCGACGTGCTGCATTAGAAATGCAATTAATACGTAAGCCGTCTACGGCCCTCCGTACAGAGCAGAATTGTGCGGTTTTGCAACACATTTAAAGAGGGCGTTACCCGATCTCTGTCTACCATCTTCTTATATTGTTTATCATTCGGTGGCGCATTCTCTTTTTAGCAGTGAGCGCTAGTGGCGTTCGAGCCAAACACCACCTTTTAAACCTGGGACCGTAATACACGTTCACTGAACCGTCAACGCATTCCACTCTGTCTTGCATAAATAATTCGTACTTTTCATTCTTCGCAGTTAATCTCGATCCTCAATAATCAGTCACCTCGCTTATTCTTATCGCTATACTACACTCATGGTGCAAGAGCGCCGTCTATGTGGGGTCGTTAATTTATTTATGAGTAAGCTGCTAACGACTCTCGAGTCAAGTTTGGAAAACACGCTCGTTAATGTGGCGCAAGCAGCGGATCTTCTGAGGTCTGCACTTGCTCTACCAGACCGAGTTCACCTCATGACTTTTCGCCACTGAAACGACGCATGCTAGCAATATTTGGTCACTGGAGCTTATGAATCTGTCAGCTTCCGACAAAGCTATGTCAACCCACTAGTGGAAGGTGCTCTGACCACACGTGGAGCGTTAGTAACAGGAAACAAACGCAATAATCCTTTTGAGCCTTTGGTATACAGGCAATTCACACAATACGTATTCGTAGGATGTGCACCACACGATATTATGACGCGAGACTCGCATTACTCAGTTCAAGATGTAAGGGCGGTTGGGTGGCTGCCGACAAGCCTTGCCGGCGTTCTCTCGTCTATTGAAGAGAGCATGACGACGAAGCGGTGAGCGCGGCGTCGGCCACAGGCCCGGTCCGGAACGTTGTGGTGTGTGTTTTTTGTTGTTGTTGTTCTTATTCTCGTTGATCTTCTTTTTGTTGTTCTTAGTGTTCTTATTCTTGTTGTTCTTCTTCTTTTGTTGTTCTTCTTATTGTTCTTGTTTTTGTTGTTCTTCTTATTGTTCTTTTTGTTGTTCTTTTTATTGTTCTTCTTTTTGATGTTCATCTTGTTCTTGTTGTTCTTCTTGTTATTGTTCTTGTTGTCATTGTTCTTCTTGTTGTTCTTCTTGTTCTCCTTGTTGTTCTTCTTTTTGTTCTCCTTGTCGTCGTCGTCGTCGTCGTCGTCGTCGTCGTCGTCGTTGTTGTTGTTGTTGTTGTTGTTGTTGTTGTTGTTGTTGTTGTTGTTGTTGTTGTGCATGACGCAAAGACACTCCGGAGCTGGCAACAAAAGAGGGTACTCGCAAAAAGAAAGGTGAGGCAACAGAAATTGCGTACAACGCATGCACAATCTCATCATGAAACGTGGTACTCGGGAAGCATGCGTGGCTCGTCAGCTGCGCACAAGTAGGGACAACACGAGTAAAAAAGTGTGCGGATCCCACGCACTGTGGGAATCGGTGTAAGCGAAGCTTTCTATCGTGTTTGCTTTGATTCACTATAATTAGCGGTGATGTTGGGAGCAAATTTGTAGGTTCTTCAGTGTTTAGCCCAATACGATAGTGGTGAGTAGATGTTATACGTTATCCTGCGTGCACCACTGCGTTTGTCTGCATAGAAAACCGAGCGCTAGGGAGACGTGCTTGCTTGAGGCACTGTTGTGCGTCAGTGTTCATAACCTCTAAAACTTGAGCGTTATCAATGTCTCACATTCCCCACCGGATCGTGACACAAGTGTTCAATTTTAACACACCTCTCGTATTGTACGTAATTCAGATAATTAATGTAAAATTGTATAGACACTGTTACAGCGGAAAAAAGAGGACAATATCGTCAACTGGGAAGACAATGAAGTGGCAACAGCCTCTCGTGATTCTCGGCTGTTGTTTTATATACGCCTTGTAAATACATCGCGTAAATAGTTTTATACCCGTGACATTTTGGTGGAAGTACTGGGTCCGCGTCTTCACCACGGAGCTCCGCAGGAGACGTCTCACCCAGCCTGGAAGCATGCTTCCAGCGGAAGGCACCGCATCTGCATCTACAATGCCGACTACGCATACCCAGTACGTTGCTCTACCTCAGCCACAATACCCCGGCAAATTCACCGGCCTTGATGGTGTTGACGTAGAAGAATGGTTGAATATGGGTGAGCGCGTCAGCAAGGGGAGCAGGTGGGATCCGACCACAATGCTGGCCAATGTCTTCTACCTCGACGGAACACCACGAACGTGGTTTCACGCACACGAGGAAGAGCTAACCAGTTCAAAGAGAAGGTGTCCGACGTTTTTGGTAATCCGACCGGTAGACAATTAGCCGCCAAACAACTCGCCACGCGTGCCCAAACTGCTACCGAGTCGTATGTCTCCTACATTCAGGACGCCCTAGCCCTCTGTCATAAAATCGACACGTCCATGCCTGAGGCGGACAAGGTTGGTCACGTTATCAAAGGCATCGCGGACGACGCATTCAACCTTCTGGTGTTTGGAAACTTGTCGACTGTCGAACCCATCATGAAAGAATGCCGCCGTTTCGAGCAGGCGAAGAGTCGCCGCATATACAATCAGTTCACATGACTTCTAAATACTGCAGTGACTTCTTCCTGTACTGACCTCACCGATCAATCTAGCTCGCCACCACCAAGCGAAAACGTGACCCGAATTGTACTCCGTGAACTGGAAGCAGGGTGTGCTGCCTTGCCTCAACAGACGTTTTGGAACAACACTGCGGAGACGATATCGCAAAATTTGCCTACGAGTGACTGATTTTGTTTGCGTTCCACGACAGGTCTTGACATACATCGAAATGTCGCCTTCTATTCCAGTTCCTGATGGTGATTACATCTTCGCTACCATAACTGCCATCGTTCTCACCCACAGCGTTACAGTCCCGCATACAATACTGAGGGTCACAGACAATCGCACGTACCTCCCTGTGGTGAATTTCGGGCTCGCTCAGCAAATTCTGCCGAAAGAGATCACCCTGGCTACAATCACTGCTTTAGAAGTTAGTTCCGTTGAGATTTTTGCCATCGACGCTTCCTGTGAGCCTTTCCGGTCTGCCCAATGTACTGACAGCGGCATTAGGAAAATGGTCGCCCTGAATCTCATTCCTGCGGAGACTGAACAGCTCTGCAGTCTATAGCTTTCCTACAAGGATATATTCGACCTGAATAAGCGACCCGTAGGCCAGACGTCACTTGTCAAACATCAGGTGATACAGGCGATAATCCACCTATCCATCGGTGACCCTACCGAGTTTCAGCTTCGGAGCATCACATCATCAAAACGGAAGTAGACAACATGTTAGCTAAACACATCATTGAGCCATCGTCAAGTCCCTGGGCGTCCTTTGTCGTGCTGTTCAAAACGAAGGACCGCTCATGGAGATTATGCGTTGATTACCGCCACCTCAACCGCATCACGAAGAACGTCTACCCACTACCTCGTACCGATGACGCCTGCGATTGCCTACATGGGGCACAGTATTTTTCGTCCATCAACATACGGTCCGGATATTAGAAAATCGCTGTCAGTGATCTAGATCGTTAAAAGACCGCCTTTATAACACCTGATGGTATCTACCATTTCAATGTTATCCTTTTTAGGCTACGCAACCTCCGGCTACCTTTGAGCGTATTATGGACTGATTACTCCAAGGAATCAAGTGGTCGACTAGTCTCTGCTACCTAGATGATGTTATTGTGTTCTCGCCCATATTCAGCACACACACTGAGCGCTTTTCAGTTGCACTTGCTGATTTTCGCAAGGCCGGTCTACAGCTCAACTCCAAGAAATGTTACTTCGGCCACAGAGAGATTTCTGTTCTTGGACATGTCATAAATGCGACTAGCATCCGACCGGACCCGGAGAAAATTCACGCCGTGAAAGATTTTCCTGTTCCACAGTCCGCAAAAGATGTTCGAAGTTTCGTGGGCCTTTGATCTTATTGCCGCCGCTTTGTTAAAGATTTTGCCACCATAGCGTGCCCTCTAACAAATCGCATGAAGAAAAGCGTGCTGTTTTTGTGGGAAGCCTCTCAGGCTACCGCCTTTTCTCGCCTTACCACCAGGCTCACTAGCCCATCGATTCTAGGACACTTCGCTACTTTAGCCCCTACAGAGGTGCGCACCGATGCCAGTGGCCACAGAATCGGAGCTGTCTTCGCACAAGTTCAACACGGCCATGAACGTGTCATCGCGTACGCTAGCCGTCTTTCGTCACCTGTAGAGGGAGCGAAATTAATCTATTACCGAGCGCAAACGTTTAGTCCTTGTGTGGGCAGTAGCGAATTTCCGCCCTATGTTTATACGGCAAGCCCTTTTCTATTCCAACGGACCGCCCCGCCCTCTGCTGGCTTTCGCCCTTAAAAGATCGCACAAGGAGACTATGACGATGAGCTTTGCGGCTAGAAGAGTATTCCTATTCGGTGGTGTATAGGTATGGTCGCCCACACAAGGACGCCGAGTGCTTGACCCGTTACCCTGTATACACGACCGCCAACGCCGACAAGGACGCTTCAGCAAGTTTTCTTTCCATTTCGCAGCTTTTGTAAGTAGCCAACGAGTAACGCCATGACGCTACTTTGAGGATTCTCATTGACCGAATGGAATCCGCCCCTACCGCTCCATCGTTACGGTGGTTCGTCTTCAACGACGGGATGTATTGTACCGACGCAATTTTCATCCTGCGGTCCTTCCCTCCTCTTTGTCGTTCCTCAACACATCCGCTCAACCGTGCTTCAGGGGCTTCATGATGCCCCAACTGCCGGACACCTTGGGGTTGCTCGCACTCTCACGACCACGTGCGCCGTCGCTTCTACTGGCGCGGCCTTGTACGCTCCGTACGGCTCTATGTAGCTGCTTGCAAGCCCTGTCAACATCGGAAAAAGCCAACAATTCTTCCTGCCAGAGACTTACAGCCGATCGACATTCCACCTGAATCGTTCTTTCGCGTGGGTTTGGATCGCCTTGGCCCTTTCCCCGAGTCCAGCTGCAACAACAGGTGGATCGTTGTCGCTACTGATTATACGCGACGCGCTATGTCATCACTCGGACACTTCCCTTGAGCTGCGCAACCAACGTCGCAGATTTCATACTCTGGGATATTATTTTAGTACATGGCGCCCCGCGACAGCTCCTTACTGACCGCGGCCTCACTTTCCTCTCCCAAGTGATCACGGATATCCTATACTCATGTTCTACCAAGCACAAAGAGGCTGCTTACTTTCATACCCAGATCAACGGCCTTACTGAGCGACTTAAACGGACCATTACTGACATGATATTGAAATACGTTTCACCCGACCGCAAGGACTGCGATGTGGCTCTCCCTTATGTCACGTTCGCCTATAATTTATCATGTCACGATACTGCATGCTGGGTATCGCCCCTTTTACTTGCTCTTCGGTCGCAACCCTGTATTACCATTGGACACTTCAGTCCCCTTGCTGCGGGATTCGAGGACCGAGTATGCCCGCGACGCCATCGCCCACGCTGACCATGCGCGCCAGCTTGTCCGTACTCGTTTGTTGGCATCGCAGAAAACTCAACGGCGCGCTTACCCATCGCCGCCATCGCGACGCATGCTTTTCACTAGGCTCTCTCGTACTACTTTGGTCCCCTTGCCGCCGAATGAGGCTCTCCGACAAACTGTTTCCGTGCTACAAAGGCCCTTACCATGTTCTACGTCATGTGACCAATGTTACTTACGAGATAATCCCCGTGTCCTTTGTCATGCCACCCGGTTCCACATCACCTGAGGTCGGAAACGTCTCTCAGCTTAAGCCTTACTGTGCCCTTACCGATGGTCCCGTCTGAAGCACCGCGACGGTGCTTTCTCGCTGGGGGTCGTGTTATGGTGGGAAAGAGGACAATGGCGACGACGGTGAAGACGACGAAGTGGCAACAGCCTCTCGAGATTATCAGCTGCTGTTTATGTATGTATTGTAAATACATAGTGTAACTAGTTTTATACGCGTGACAATATTGTTCACTTAACCATTTGTTTATTTACACTTTTCTCCTACCCGACAGTCGCAGCAATCAATGCTAATAAAAAGTGGTTTGCAATGACCGGTGACTAAGACCTCGAAGTTCCTAATTGTTACAGTTGAAACACCCTTTAAATTACCTTGCAGTTGATATCTAAATAATTAGGACTTGTAAATAATCGAGAATACTGAAGTGAACAGTCACTAATGAGCAATGTTTCGACCCTGTCTGCTGAATAATCCGATAAAAACGTTTATTGAAACTGATAAATAGAAATGAGAATGAATAAGCAACGACTACCGCTGGCATACAAAACAAAGTGATTTGTTATCACTGGTGACTCAATCCTACCATCTCTTAGTTATAATGGTTGAATTAATTGGTTATAATGGTTGAATTATTTTAATTTGATATCTATGACGTTGTGCTGATTAAAAGTACAAGCACATTGAACGGAACGTATAAGTAGTGATCACTAACTAATCGATATCTTCAATTAACAATGGTAACCAAAAATACTCAACTGATCGTTTTTCATTGATACCATTGACGACGCTCACGAATCAAGGCTAGCACTACTATCATAAACAAAGTGATTTGTGATCGCTAGTGACTCGGTCCTGTCATCTCCTAGTTACTATAATATAATTACTGTTTGCATGACTTTTCATCTGACGTCCATTACGCTAGACTGTAAACTATACGTGAAGACTGTACTCAGAGTATCAGTAGTGGTCTCTAATAAACCGGGCGTGATCTGTCGGCAGCGGTATGCAAATAAAGAGTCATTTAATCAATTTTCAATTCATATAAATGACGACGTATATGAATAAAAGTTACCACTCTCATACTATATACTAAAGGAAGTTATTCGTGATCACTACTAACTCATTCCTACTATTCCTAATTATCATAATTGAGGCACTGGTTGAATGACTTTTCATTTAATATCCACGACGCCATGCTGTATGAGAGGCTGACTCGGCGTTATCAGTTAGCAAATATAATCAAAGAGCTCATTTATTTAAGTGCAAATGACACCAGTGACGACGTGTAACAATCAAAACTACGAATATACCAGTAAAATAAATGACTCATTATCACTATTGACTTCATCATACCAGTTCCCAGCAGGTCTCGTTGTTGATTCACCGTTTATTACATTTCAATTGATATTAAGACAAAATGGCGTGTAAAGGTGAGAAAAGTTACCATACTATGTCATTAACCAGTGATCACTAATGGCTACAGTTGTAATAGTTAGCTTTATTGCGTAATAACGTAATTAATTGCTCAATAATTATTTGTATTTACTGACTGCTTCTCATGAGTTCTCCTGGAACCCAATGTTTATCTTTCTAATTAACAGATAAATTATTTTACCATGCGCCGAAACTAGAGAAAAAGTGGCGTGTGCAGCCGGGCTTAATGCTCGGATGTCACTCCATAAAACCATTCGGTTCACTGCCCCTTGCAGAATTTCACAGTGTCATCTTTCCTCATGCACAACGACGCGAATGTGCATCACAGCTGCACATTCGAGTTCATGAGTTTATACATGATCGACGAGCCCTTTGCCGACAATTCAACGATGTACGCATGAATATTTTATTGCGAAAGCAATACTGCTCGCACTTCCGGCCCATTGGTGGTCGTGGCGCCTCCTGACACAGCTGCGCGTCACGTGACCATGTGACGTCACGCCAGACCGAGAGACGGTGCCCCAGCTCGCGGCATCGATTGTGGAGGGGAAGCCTTGCGCGCCGCTGCTGCGGCGCTACCGAGAGAGGGCGCTCGCTGGTGTGACGTCATGCCAGACCGAGAGACGGGGCCCCAGCCAACACCACCTAGATAGCACAAGGCCTGTTTACTCCGGTCCATGACGTCACGCTACCTGGCCCGAAATTTCTATTGACAAGGCTGGTGTGATGAAAGCGGTGACGTCAAAATCACTGTTGCCTACTCGGGAGCATCCCCATTAGATTCTATGGCAGTCGGGCCAGGTAGCATGACGTCATGGATCGGAGTGAAAAGGCCTTGTGGTATCTAGGTGGTGTTGCCCCAGCGCGCGGCATCGATGGTGGAGGCGAAGCCTTGCGCGCCACTGCTGCGGCGCTACCGAGAGAGGGCGCTCACTGGTGTGACGTCACGCTAGGAGGATAAATGGGGCTACAGCTCGGCTCCTCGCAGTGGTTGGCACGCTGCCTTGCGCTATGTCGGATGATGTATAGCCATAAGTTTAACAAAGGGCAACCATTTCCACACCATCAGCCGAACCAAGGCGCAGCCAAGGGTATTGCTTTCGCAATCTTCCAGGCTTAACCAAGCTAAGCCTTCAGCCATTTTTCCCCTGTAGAATGGCAAGCCAAGAGAAGCGCACCAGTGCAAAATTAGATCATAACGTTGCCAAAACAGCATTACAATAGGTCAGCGACATCGGAATTGTATTCGTTTGGCAAATTCATACAGGCCCTGCTCCTGGCAGGGCAATGTGCGGGTTAGCACAGAGATGACCTTTGCAGCTTCTCTAAAGGCCTCGCTCCTGGCAGAGTAATGTGCATATTAGTATAGAAATGATCTTTGTAGTTTCTCTGGCTCCCCTATGTGAAATCTGTTCGAATATAATTTAACAATATTTAAAAGATTGGCCGTCTAGTATAATCAAAGATCATTTCATTCACAGCGTTGACCTTTTATTTCATTGCATATACAAGACAAAGAAAGAAATCTAATTGTATGATTTAATGACGGCTGAAATACTCCATTGCTCTACAGACGCCAGAACTCTCGGGCACCGAAATACGAAAGCAGGACGTGATTGAAGCCGCGAAGTGCCAGTGCTCCCTTTAGATTTCACCCAGTTTTGCCCAGTAATTATTCCTTGAGCAAGGTCGCCGCACCAAACTTGGGAAAATATTTTACTAGCACATGGTGATGATTCATAAGAGGTGACAAAAAGTGTTGTGTAGTCATTAGGTTTACGACACTAAGCGTTATAAAGGGAAAGCAGCCGAGTAGCTACTGTAACCGGAAATTGCCCAGTGCCAGCCTTGTCTTCAGGAAGGAGGTGGTAGCAACATACATATGGAAGCAGGGAAAGAAATATGGTAAAAAGAAAGGTAAAAGCGAAAACTGTCACAATGACGCAAGGAGGAGCAAAGCTAACAAGATGTACTCAGTCAGAATGAATCGATGACTCTGGGTAAAATAGTCAACAAAATAAATTCAGCTATTTCTCAGGCTGTGAATTTATTTGCTGCGGTCTAAGCAGGGCCTGGTTTATGTGAGCATTCTAATCCGAATGTTTACCTTTTAACGCTTTGTTGGTGGGTCGATCGAGCAGCTCTCCGCCTGGTTTATGACCGTGGTCGGGGCGGGTGATAACAAAGTCAGAGAATCGAGCTCTAGGAATCACTACTTTATACCGGACTCAGGTTCTAACAGCGGACAAGCATTCACAACGGCGCATTCGTTCTTTGCAGTAGTGCCTGCTCTTACCTCCAAAATCTTCGCGTATAAGTTACCGATCTCGAAGTCTGTGCGGCGCATTATAACCCCGCACGAATTGGCCAACGGCGAGATTTCTTTAGTTCAGTGGTTCACACGTGGTTCCCTGCAGGGCAGGAAATTCGATATCCAGTACTGGGAGTTTCTTACGCTTTGTTCTTTTTTTTGCCCGCAATAAAGCGAGGGTGAAGCTCAGAATTGAAAGGTGGCCAGACGACGGCACAGACGGAAGTAAGGGCGGACGCAGCAAACAACGTTACGAGCTAGTAACTGTTGTCCCTGTAATAAAGCCCCGCTAAGTGGAATGTCTCGGCTTAATATTTTTTTTTCAATTCTTTAGAGATACGGAGTTGGGAAATGTGAATGCTGAGCAGTGGGCGTGGGCTCGCAGCTCGAGGTGGGATTGATTGACTGTTTCGTAGCCTGTTTCGACCCACTTCAAGTACACCAAGCGGCGTCAGTGTTCCCCTTATGTGTTACGACAGACATTGGACTCGACCTCACTTGATAAGCTGCTCTCGGGCGGAGTAATTACCGGCAGACTTTGCAAGGTGAGGTCCGACTCCTCATCCTGAGGTGCCTCCGCGGCACAGCGAGGACGTCATGAGTTCAGCTCGAATGTTTCGTTTGTATCGGTTAGCACGCTCATTGCAAAATTTTAAACCCATGCAAGTAGACTGCAAGGCTGCGACGTCACCGCACCTTATTATATTTTATTGATATTAGAGTAAATAGCTTTATTTGGCTACCGTTTTGCACGGTTACGCGCCGCCGAGCTGTACCAACCTAGCCGTTGAGAGTGGGGAGAGTATACTGGTTCCTGAGTTTTGAGGTGAGGGCGGTCACTGATAGGCTCCTCGCCAACAACTCCGTGACGACTAACCTGCGGTCACACAAAAGCGGACGCTGGCGCAAGTGTCGGGAGCGAATGAGGGCAGCCCTGGGGGAAATTGAGGATTACCGGGCGCGTTCGTCGCCGGACGCAACTATAGCTGCGTGCTCTCACGCTATGGACTTGTGGCATGAGAAGGTTTATAACCTTCTCAAAACAGAAAAGTTCTTGTCATTTGTATCCAACGACAGTTGCATTTAATGTCGTTGGACGGCTGCTGCAGGGCGATATCTGATGTCACTAGCGCGAGAACCCTCTTCGGAAACAAATAAGTTCACTCAACTCATTCGACTACGTTCGTGTACCGAAAGAGTACTCTCGCCTCAGAATGACCGCGAACGAATATAATAGAAAGAAGTAGTCGATTAATTAAAGCAATTAGCATGTTTTATTTTTAAGTGTCTCGTTCTTTTTTTAAATTTTTCTAGGGGGGGGGGCGAGGGCAAGACACTCAATTCATTCCTTCCCAGTAGTATGAGTATCCTCGTTCCCAGCCATTTGGTCAATAGCGTTGCCGGCCGTGTTTAGCGTCATATCATTAGCGCCGTTGGTGCGAGCCCAAAGAGCAAATGTCATCATGAGATCTGCGGATGAGTAACGTCATGCTAATGATAATTTTTGTTCGAAACTTCTATATTTAAGAACATTTTGCACATGCACCATCTGCGTTTTCTGGTCTTCGACGCATCACTATTGTCATCGTCTGCAGATGCCATTATTTTCTGTCCTGCAGCAGCGCACGACATCTAATCTCTTTTGAAGTAATGTATGTCATTAGATGCAAATGACGTTAATTTTTCCCATGTGACAGGGGTTTTGGATGCTGTAGACTGGTGGTGGCACTGTGTCGCACTTCTCCGATACGTTAGCTGAAGCCGTTGCGCGACGACCCAAAGTCCACTGCGCTACTGTTGTCTAGACGTGCCGTTTCATATGGCGTGATTTTAACACCAGCTCCAGCGTTACACTGTCACACTGTCGTGATTCAACTGTCGCGATGCCGTCTTTGTTTTATTATTGCCTGTTTTCTACTTCTATATCAAACAACAAATGACATTTGAGAAAACAAGATAAATTAACAAGTTTTCAGCACCAAGTGTCGGCCTTACAGGGCTGACTATTTTAGAATTCTTTGAGCGCGGTCAAGGGTTCCACCCTTGACAGCCACGCAGGTACACAATCTTGTGCTTTCTGAATTTCCACAAATCTCGACATGCACTCTCGGAAATGCATTCGTGCAAGCCGAGCATCGGGATCGCAGTGATACCCCGCCATACGGGCGCGCCATAGACAGTGAAGGCCAACTAGCATAATAAGGTCAAACGGCAGTCCATCATCGTTTTCTATAGATAAGTATCTAATACCTTGTAGATCTAAAGGAAAGTCTTTTTTTGATGGTCCTGTGAAGTACATCCCAAAACAAGACACCCGCCCAACAATCTAGAAATACATTATCTATAGTTTCTGGTTTCTTACAGATCAAGCAATGCGAGCCCCAGGGTAAGAAAAAACCACGATCTTCTAAAAGGTTTTGGCATTCAACGTACCCGGGTGAAGCTTAAAAAAGAAAAACTTGGCCTCTGGCATTACTTGCATTTTTTTCACCCGCTTAAGCACGTCTTGCCCCTGGCCTCCACTGTACATGGCTCTGTACATTGGCACAGGGAGGACTACATCGCATACATCTTTGTACAATGTTTTACGTTTCACTGAAAAAAGGTACTCATTTGAAAATCTAACGGAGAAGAACCGTACACTTAAAATAACTTCTTTGAGAAATCCACAAACAGGACCGCTCATGTTGTCTGTACAGACTACATAGCCAGGTAACGCGCTCCTTAGCCTCACTTGGCACACCGTGCGCAAGAAAGGATCGCTTAAGTCGCGGAAAAATAAAAACCGGTTTACGACCTGTCGTATAAAAAGGTGCGTCATTCCCAAACCTCCGCCTTTAACTCGCCTGAACAAATTCGTTCGACTGCATCGTTCCCAATTCGAAGCCCACACAAATACTGCGAATACTCGGTGCAACTTCTGTATATTTACCCTTGAACAATGCAATACCTGCATTACATACCAGATTTTTGTGACAAAGAATATATTGCAAACTGTAGCTCTTGCAAACATTGACAGATGTCCACCTTTCCATTTGTTCGCTTTTATCTGTGTTTCTCTTGTTTGATCCTGCCAATGCTCATCGTTATTTTTGTAATATTCCAGCCGGATGCCTAGGTATTTAACGGGTGTCGTCAGCCACTTGACGTTGGCGAAAGTGACTGGGGTGGAAGGCCATTCTCCGTTCCAGAAGCCAAGGCACTTTCCCCAGTTTGCTATGCTTCCAGTTACCTTGCCGAAACCCTTCACTATAGCGATAGCTGCAGCTACACTCTCTTTATCTGTACAACAAACTGCGACGTCATCCGAATACGCCAGAATTTTAACTTCCGATGCATTTAATCTGAAGCCGTGAATGTTGCTGCTTTCAATGATCGCTAGGCACATTGTTTCTATATATATATACTGAACAGAAGGGGACTCAGGGGGTAGCCCTGGCGTACAGATAGCTTCAGGTTAATGGGGGCCCCCATTGACTTGTTAACAATGAATTGCGTAGTGCAGTTCCGGTACGCCAAAGCTACCCCATCTCTAATGATGCATCCGACATTGGATCGCCGTCGCCTTCACGTTGCCATGCCGTCTACAAAAACACGTCGAGGATAATTTGTGCCCGACATCATCAGTTACTGCTACCGAGGTGAGAAATACACTTCAAAAGTATTGCTGTGCGCCTGTTTTGATATTGTGCTGTCCACTTAAGATATTCGGTTATTTTGACAGCCATCTTCGATTACATCGGCACCATCTTCTATTTCCTTTTTTTTTCTTTTACATTTGGGCACATAGTAGGGGTGAGCAAGCGTTCCTCCGCACTCACGAAACTGCAATTGCATAGCGCAATTGCAAAGCACCGCGAGCGACGTCTTAAAAGACTGGTGCTGGAATTGCGTAATCCCGAATCAAAGAGAGCTGCCGTAAACAGCCTATGCGTCGCGATGAGCCGAAGATCACGACGGGTACTTTTCCAGCGATGCTTTTAGTATGATTAGAAACACTGCATGCATGTTTTCTTAACGTCCCGCAAAAACTAAACGATGCACCGAGCTTATATTTAGAAGAATTGGGGCGAATGATGGGATCATGTTCAGGCAAAGAGTGGAGTGCGTTACAACGACATCGAGCTAAGATTTGAGGGAAATGGCGGACATGCTATGGAAAACGTGTGCGTAATGTTTAATGTTCACATTTGCATGCACAACGAGAGACGGGGACGGGGAAGAAAGCATTCACACAGGGCGAGCGCTCAAGTTTTAATAAATTTGGCTGACGGAAAACGTTTTTTTTTTTTTCAGGACGTTTTCAGTCAAGAAAGTTTAGTTGAACTTCTGCTTGAATTCCCTGCTAGCCCGGTCTCAATCAGTTCCACCCTGTCCCCCGTCGCTTGCAGTATTTTATGCGAAGCATATTACGAGGGCTCAACCCAGCTCCTCAGGCGCGGCGGTGACCATGAAATCACGTGACACCGTGACGTCACGACAGAGGAGAAGTGGCTTTGGCTCAACTCTTGCAAGACGGGCTGGGTGGGAATCGAACCAGGGTCTCCGGAGTGTGGGACGGAGACGCTACCACTGAGCCACGAGTACAACGCTTCAAAGCGGTACAAAAGCGCCTCTAGTGAATGCGGTGTTGCCTTAGAAACGCGCTGTTTCTAAGGCGTGCGTCTCTTGCTCAGGCGCACATTTCGTTGCCGCGCCGAACGCTGCTTTGCTCGACGCTCACCGCGTCCAATGCGGGGCGCGTAGTCGCTGCCCTGTAGCCCATTGTCTTACACCCCTTGGCGGGTCGACGGGAACGCTGTCGCGTTCCACTCTTGAAGGCGAAGAAGTAATGCATGAGTTGTTTCTTCGTCTAGCCGAACCAAATATAGCCAAGCAACAGCAGTTCACCAGGCTAAACAGTGGTTCAACAACTAAAATAAAGGCTAGTATGCTTCGCATCCTGGGCTTAACCTTACCTAAGCCACAGCCATTTTTTTCCTTTAGGCTTTGCAGATAAACTACAACTTTTGCGAATAATTACTGAATAGTCAGTCTTTCAGGAATTTCGTGCGTTATATTTATACCAACAGCGTAGAAGGTTGTCATGGTGACCGCGGTAATTTAAACGTGTCACCGACATTATATTTGGTCCAAACGGATAGCCTCTTTGGGTTGGTCGGTATTCTAAGTTTAAAGTGGGTTAACTGCTGGTTCCGCAGCAAATTATTTATTTTATGCTCCAAAGCGTTATACAAGCGTGAGGTATACGCACGTTCTCGCTGCATTTCTGCTTGCTTGTGGGCTTCATATAAGTAATATTGTTAGGTATGTTTATCGTTGTTTTCATTTTCTCTGTTTTCATATCCTACGCCCTGAAAGCTTGCGTGTGGAAGAGCTTTCCTCTGTAGGCTGTGAGCGAGGCCTTTTTTACCACGTAGAGCTGCAGAAAATACCAGAGGAAATGTTGCACATCACATATTTCACCGCAGAAGGTAGAAACCGGGGCCGTGAATTGTTCAGTCTTCAATAATGTAGCCTAGCTTTAGGCAAAGTTAGCTTATAACACTAATTCGTGCGAAGAACGTTGAGGCTAAGCCGGGTCCGGATGTTAATTTGACCAAATCGCAATATTGGTGAAGAAACTGACACTGTCAAACGAACGATTTTACAAGGAAGTGACAAATAAATTAAAGACATCAGCAATTCTGTGACAGGCGTCAAAAGGAGGATCTCCCAAATTGAGGAACGACTTGATACTGTTGACAACTTAAGTGAAAGCATTACGGCTGTCGGCTCTGTTCTTCAAAAATCTCAAGTACACTTGAAGAGCATTGAGCAGAAACTGATCCAACAATCAAAGCTCGTAGTGAATAACCTGAATAATCGAACTGCGCGAAATAATCTGGTATCCAATGCTATTTCTGAACAGGCTGCTGAAAAGTGGAGCGACACGGCAAAACCTTTTTTCGGAATTCGTCACGACAAACATGGGTATATTTAATCAGGTACAGTAGAGTGAGCCCATCGAGCCGATAAAAGTAACCCCGATCACACTCGGCCCGTTGTGGTTAAATTTCTGAACTTCAATGACAAATGCAATATCCTGAAAAGCGCCTTTAAACCAAAAGACTTGGCAACCGCTCGCATCTGGATGGAGGAATATTTTTTTCACGGCGAATGCAACTGTTCACAAAAAGGCACCGTGACTTCGGGCACGCGAAGCGCCAGCCGAACGACAAATATATGCTGCAGTGTGCTAAGCTTATATATTCAGTGTAACGGATTTTTACTGTCGACCGTTCAAGCAATGAAATGGTTCCCTTGTCTAGACACGAGGCTCCTCCAAATGGCAAGTGACGTCTCAACGTAGCTGAAGACAAAATGCTGTCTATTATTGTGGCAAATTTTATGTCTTTTCAGAAAACAGGATCATCTTTGTACGTTTGTCGAGACCTGGGCCCCTGTAACTATATTCCAATGTGTTTTTACTCCAATCCCCTGACGTCAAATTGGCGTAACCGCCGACGCAAGCATCAGGCGGTGACCCGCAGGGTTGTTTAGAGAGACCAATCAAATGCTTTCCTCGTTTATAGAAGGTCACTTTTGTTCGCTTTAAAAATGAATAGCATTGCCTACACTGAGCGGCTTGTCTTATCTAATTGCCGGATAAGAGGCGAGGAGCACGGCTCAAGTGCAGAGGAATTCGATGGGGCCGAGCCAGTGCACTGAAAATTGATAACCGGGTGAAGAGGGTGGTGCGGCGTCTGCGATTGGTCCTCTTTCCCTTACTTAGCTTGAGATGGCTCGTCGAAAATCGCGGCGGCATGCAACGGAAGTTTAACAATGCCGCTAAAAAGGATCATCAGCAAAGAAAAGTTGACTGAGCGAGTTCGTAAACGTGCCGAAAGTGCTCGAAAAAGTTACACAGCCTCGCAAGAAGTATTATTGTGCGCAAATAAACCCTTGGTCTCCGGCAGGTGCGAGTAGTCAGTTCCTGAGTGATCGGCGGCAGCCATCTTTTATTCCTTTCGTAACGGGGCAGCCTGCGGCTATTCCGAAAGAAAATCAGTTTCGTTCGGCCTCTCAATGCATCTTTAACGCGAACACGTCCCTTCGGCGCGGTGAGTTTTCGCGGTTTTGTGACTTCGCGTGACAGGCAGGTGAAGTGGGTGCAGCCCGAAAACTTTTGACCAATAGCCGAGGTCTAATGGCGAAAAGGCATCGAATCGGAAATAACTATTTTTCTTTTGTTCTTTGCAGTCATGCACAATCAGTGTCTTCACATCATATCAGATGCGGAGTAACCGCTGTTTTCGTGACGTCGCGTGACAGACAGGCGAAGTGGGGGTGGTTAAAAAAAAATGGCCGTTGGCGGAGGCAATGATTACAGAATTGGAATTGAAAGGTTTGGAATAGTTTTACGTTATAGCACCCCTGCTCTGCTGTTATCATGCTGGGAACGGAGACATGACTGTCGTGCGATATGTCCGAGAGTGAATTAACTTTTTCGAAGAACTTTATTTTGTTTCCAAAAGGCAGGGTACTAACGGGAGGTGGTTGTATTATAACTGTAGTAAAATAAATTCCAAGTGCCCCTACTTGTCACGGGTTCTTGTATTGCAATTTTGTGGGCCACGCTTCAGCTTTCATTTGTAACTTGTGCCGTTGGGGTTTGTTACCGCCCACCAGAATCACAAGACACATTCATTAAATGCCTGACTGAATAGTTAATCTTTGTATGCAAAAAATTTCCCGGCTCACCTATGATTCTTGCCGGTGACTTTAGCTACCCTGGAATTAACTGGTGGACGGCCACAGCCGTAGTTAGCCCAAGCTGGATCTAAGAATTTTCTTGACCTCATTTCTTCCTACGGATTAAACCAAATATAGTCTCTTTGCCAACACAGCGGGATGCTATACTGGATCTTGTGTTGACCCGTCAAAGTGTCGGATCATGTGTTAAATCGCATCGGTGGGCACAACGTCCTCCATTGTGAATAAGAGCTAAAACGTTAAAAAAAGTGTACAATAAAAGAAAATAATTTGATCACGTGCAGGCAAATGTTGAAATGATGACCAGCGAGCTCCCATCTTTTTGTTAGAAGTCTTGAGTGGCAGGCACGACCGTGATAGCAATGATAACTCGACGATTGCTTGTAACAAGCCGACTGAGCCTAAACAGGTGTAGTTTCGAAAAATACAAATAACTCAGTCTACGGGATGAGCATCACTCGCCTCTCACGTAAGGCGCTGTAATAATAATAGAAAACGCTCTTATTTAAAAGCTAAACTGTCGACACTGATGATGCCTAGAAGTGCTATTAGAAACAATCAAAGTTACGCGAAACCGACATTGAAGCAGCTAAGCACATTTTTAACCGTGATATTTTCATCATACTAGCTGACAGCAAAAAAAAAACAATTCTGGAACGTAATACACCCCAAACTGTCATCATCATGCTTCAGATCCATAATGAAAGACAACAAATTCCTTCCACCATCAGAAGTCGCTAACGCGTTAAATTCTTTATTTTGTTCGGCTTTTACATGCGAACTTCCTGTTCCCGCTAATATTGACTTCGGTTCTGTTACCTCCGTCATGAAAGATATCATAATCACACAGAAGGACATAGAAGGTGCTAGTTATCGTCTGTCTAACAGCTCGGCTTCCGGTGCAGACGAAACCTGTCCAAAACCACTAGAAGTAACTAAACCAGTGATATCTGTCCTTTTCGCCTCTCTTTTCCAATAATCTATTCATTGAGTATGCATTCCTGATGGACGGAACATAGCTAAAATAATTCCAATCTTTAAGTCCGGTTACCCATCATCTGTCTATAACTAAAGGCCGATTTCACTGACCATGCAATATTCTATGTAAACTATAAGCACACATTAGATCATCAGCACTTACGAAATACTTAAAAGTGCACAATCTTCTCTTCCTTAACCAACGCGAGTTCCAACAGGGTCACTCATGCGATACACAGTTATCCTAACCTACCACCTATACCAAGCTATTAACAACTCAGCACAAATAGACGCCATATTTATTGATCTTGCGAAGGCTTTTGACAAGGTAGCTCATAACCATTTATTAATGAAACTTCGCTATTGTAACCCAAATAGCAGGACTACGAATTGGATTAGTTACTTTTTAGCTAACCGGTACCAATTTGTAACTGCTAATGGGTTTTCTTCTCCGCGATCAGTAATAAAATTCGGGGGGGGGGGGGGGTGCACAGGGCTTTGTATTGTCAGTTTCAGTTTCAGTTTGAGTTTATTGAGCGTTTGAAATGTTTTACAGAAGTAACTTTAGGAGGTCCCATAGTCAAAGACTGAGGAGGGACCTCCAAAGACTCCACCCCTCGTCCTGTTATTCCTGCTATACGTCAACGAAATCAGGAATAATATTACATCTACAGTTCGTTTATGTGGAGATGGCTGCGTAATTTATAGATGATTAACTAACCCTGCCGACGCTGACCCTCTACAACCTGACTTTGCGAAAATTACCGACTGGTGTAAACAGACGCACATGGAAATAAATGCTTCAAAGGCAACTAGGACTATCGGTTTCACTACAGCCACTAACCCAAAACTTATCCATGACTCGGTGAACGGCCTTATTATTGCACATGCAGACACTATAAGATATTTGAGAATTCACTTATCTGCAAACGTTTCATGGAATCAACACATCGATGTGATTACTAGCAGCGCGGGCAAAACACTTGGCTACATCAGGCGTAACCTTTACTCGGCGAACAAGTCCACTAAATTATTCGCCTATACGACAATGGCATTGTTCAAAAACGGAGTACGCGTCTTTCTTTTGCAACCCGCATCAGTGGTAGCTCATGAACAAGCTCGAGTCAGTCCGAAGCAAAGCAGCCCACTTTATTACAAAAAATTACTCACGAACGTCTAGTAACATTAAAATATATCTAAATCTGCCCTCTCTAGAAAATTGAAGACTGATAGTACTTGTGTCCCATTTTTCACAAACTTTATCACTGCAGGTCGTCTTTCAGCGCATGCCACATCAGGCCTGCCTATCGTATCTTACCGCGCTTTGACCATCCCTTTAAAGTGCAGCCCGTTCTTGCGCGCACTCACTCCTTGAGTCACTCGCCCCTCTTTCTCTGGACTAACTGCAGTAAGTTACAAAATGAAATCGTACCCACTCTAAGTCATGGTGATTTCTTAGCCAAATTAAAACACTATTTTAACGCGCACACGTGGAATTTACTTGTTCATTCGTTCAAGACGTCAGTGTGTTCTTGTCTCTTTTGCTTGTTTTTATTATTTTTTTATGTTCCTTGCGCAAATCGCTTTGTTTTAGGTTAGCACCGAGTTCCTTGTACTGCTTAAGATTTTTTTCAGGTTCTTTTATTCTACATGCAGTATCTGCTGGTACGTGTACCTATTGTAACAAGCGTTTTACAGTTGAATGATGCATTCTAAATAACCTTCATTTTTTTGTATCACCCATCTTAATGTACATAGGTGTCTTCAATGTTTCGTTGGACATTGTTATGCTTTTATATTTTTTTGCCAGTGTTCTTGTTGGCATTTTTAACATTCATCATATGTTTGAATGCGTATACTGTAACTACCATTGCTTGATTGTAACACACTTATGTAATGCTCGTATGAGCCATTAGGGTACTTGAACAAAAAAAAATCAGTGGAGTATAGCTGAATTCTTCGCCATTGCTCCCTGAAGAGCACGGAGTAACCAGTAAAAGAGGTCCACGGATGTTAATTGCCTTCCTTCTAGTCGCACAGGACGTAATTTTTTGCACCCCATTCCGCTGAGGTAAAATACACGAAAAAACAAACCGCGAAATTTTTAAATGATGCAGTACGGCAGCATTAAAACAAATTAGGCAGATATCGAGATAGGCGCCCGGTTGGTAAACAGTCGTAACCGGAAGGAGTCTGGATGGCAGGAGAGGGGAGGAGATCTTCGAGCAGATGTTTAGAGGAGTTCCGACGGGAAATTTCCAACTAATCATATTTTTGGGGGAAGGGGGTTAAGAGATTGTTCTGCGAAACTAAACCGACAGTGGGTCTGAGACGTCCCACTATTTTTCCTAGGCTTTCAAAGTACCTGCAGTTCATTTAACTGCATCACCCAGAATCAGAAATATCATGCAAGTATTTTAATACATGCTTTGTGTTTTACAGCAGTGGAGATAATGACACGCCGGAAATCGTGGCATCAAGCTTCACAGAAAATGGCGGGCACAAGCTGTCCATCTTTGTCACAGGGAAAGCAACAAGCTGGACTTATCCGCACTCCGCAGGACTGGACGTCTGGACTTTACTTGTGTTCGCAGATTACTCATGTTGTTGAAATCATTTACAAATACGCAGTTTTAAATCAACAGCGCTAAGGGCCCCATGTGGCAGAAAATCCGGCGTCGGCATCCCGCGCTCGGCGTACAGCATCGACCATCTTTACGGGAAAAAATCCACGCAGGCACTCCGTGTAGCGCGGAGACGTCACTAATCTGATTGAATTTGTCAAAGTAGAATGCGTCAGAAAAATTGTAAAGTGCGAGTTACACACAGCCTACAGACACGATAGCGTCGGATTGTCATTTGAATGTACGATAATGCATAATTTTGTTACGCGGTAACTCGAACACAGATTTTCCAGCGTTTCTACCGTTCATAGAGCTGAAAGCCCGCTTCCTTGCAACACCTCCAGATGGCGCTCGCCTCCGCGCATCCGCGGCCCACGCAAGAGGCCGCGTTTCTACCAGCAACCTCGCCTTCGTGCATAACGTTCGCCGCCAGCGTTTCCTGTTAAACATTGCGGTTACGAAGTTGTAGTTGCAGTGAAGCGTGAGTAGCAATCGGGGATGTTCGAAGCTTAAGGTGACGCTTAAGGGACGCTTAAGGGACGCTTAAGCCTAAGCTTAAGCGTCCTCCAACTTTTTCAAAATAAGATCTCAATTACCAGGACTGCACCATCCAAGACTGTATCTCTGTGCGCGCGTTTCTAGGGCGTGCTTTAGTAGTTATACTGAGCTCGTAATTTCGCCTAAGCCACTGCTGCAATTTATACTTGTGGAAGAAAGACATCCGGGGATTCACTCAGACACATGTCTATACAGCAGGGCGAGCTGTTTCTTTGTATTCATTCTAATGTCTTACAGCTTTCGTTTTCTTTTATTTTTTCAGCGAAAGCGTCACTACTGAACTACTCGCTCCGCCTATTTGTCTACAAGTAAACTTAACGTAACTTGTAAGTTACGAGGAGTGTTCTTTTACCTTCTACACTGTAAAAATATTTACACTTAAGCATGTTTTCTAGTCGCATAGGTCGCAAAGAATTTCACATGGAGAGATATGAAACTTTCCCGTCGGATATTTCTGTGTGTTCAAGAGTGTCAAAATGATTATATAGTTTTCAACTACGTATTTTGTCATCGCATGTCTAGTTAGAGTTCCGTTGTGGTCCTCTATAAATTTTTGTAAGGCCCTAACGATAAGTGTGTTACCTGTGCGAAAGGAAAACACCCTTAAGAGTGTGAACGTTTTTACAGTGTAACACCATTTCCTTCGGTCATCAGGTGCCGTGACGAGGTGTCATTATTTGAAAACAACCACGACAACAGCAGTAACAGCGTCGTTGCCACAAAATTCCAATAATAATATTATTGTCCTTTTCGTTCTTTCTTGTTCTTTTCTGATAACTGTACTTGAGATATTTCGATTGCCGGTTATGAAGAACGCATAAACTATCATTTTTCCTGCATTTAGAAGACGGCCACTCAAAACTCCTGCAAGCTCCGACGTGCGGCACAATGAGATTGCTTCGCCCTCTTTCGGTCAGCGGCGGATGTGCTCTCGGCCTTCAAGATTTCGCGCGCCATTCAATCTCGGAGGCCTTCGAAGAAGGAAAAACGCGTCAACTTCCCGCTCGGAGAGGGCGCGCGCAGCACAACATCCTCTCGACGATCGACTCGTTAACCACGGTCCAGATGGCGCGGTTTCGCTATTACTGCGCTTGCCAGTTCGAACATACGAGACCGCAATTTTGGCAGACAGGGCCCCGACACACACGCGCTTGCGATGTTTATATATTCGGTGTGGCTACTAGAAACCGTAGCGTCGCTGCATCGCCTACGATATCACTCGCGACGTCTTAACGTGGAACAGATAAAAAACGTGCCTCATCAAGGAACTACCACAGTGTCCTGCATGTTTGCCTACGCATTTCTTTGTTTCGACGAAGTAACGAACACCAACATATTACGGGGAAGGCATGGGGGGGGGGGGGGGGGGGGCACTATGTTACGATTAACTATTTCGTCGTTTTCGTCAGTTTTCCATCCTGTGTGTCGAACAGCAAGTGAGTTTTTCAATAACGTAAATACGCAAGGTTATGCTACATTTCTTTGTCAATACCGTATTATCCGACTATGGATGTGGTACTATGTCCGAACCTTGAATGGGAGACGTGAGATCCAGGCTCCGGTATCCAGGCATCCTATGCTCAAGTGCCCCGTGGCGTCATCTTTCGGCAGCTCACGTTGTGACGCGGTCTAACTACCGAAACCGAAACGTAACGTAACTAACCGAAACGTAAATAACTCTTTTAAACCATTTTTGGTCGGTGTCCAGACCTCTTCCTTTTAAGTACGGTCTAACTAAATACCAAAGGGGGATTTTTTTTTAATTCACAACCTCGTTAAAAGGCTACACTTCAGTTTCCCTTACACTTATTATGTTTAACATCACTTCCTCTTTACCTGTCTACAGAAATATAATTTCACCTTGCACTTGGCGCCCCATAAAAGCGTTTCCAATATTTTTGATAACGACAGGCCGTAATGAGACTTCATGAACAGTTTGAGAGTGTGCAGATCAGTGGATATATGTCAAATTTGTGTGTTTGTACGATCAATGCGGGCATCATATTTTTCACCCACTTCCTGCAGCAACACGCCAGGGCATCCACCAGGCGAGTATCTCCAGCTGTAACTAAAGACTTCATCTCTCACTCAAAATCAGTGTTGTGTTAAGAGAGACATTATTTGCTGGGTAGCCCAAAATGACAATTTTTGTCACCGCCAGTAGTAAGTGCTATTTCTTGTATCGCAATGCCTTAAACTGTTTGCTGAATGACGCATTTACCTGACAGAAGTATTTTTGTCCTTGTTTTCGTGATACAGGGAATCATCCACGATGGAGTAATATGAGAACTTCGTCACTTTCTGTAAATATGACGAGATGGCATAAAAGTGTTCTAAGTATTACCGCTGCGGCCAATATTGCTTTTCTGTCGTTGGCATCATATTTCCAAGAAACACATCAATATTGACGATATTACGACAGCCAGAAATAATGCGTGGCTGAAGGAGCTATTTCAGTTCCGTGCAATGTTCTTCATTAGCTTTTTTCTCTTCATAAGCCACCGGGCATGTTGCTGTTACCTGTTCGTTCATCAGAATTTCCGCTTTTTGATCTACTTTTGCGTGCATTCCTTCGCGCGAAGTAGCACGCAGATCTAGTCCTGTGGTGTTTCGGAGGCTAGAGTGTGGGTGAAATTGCGAATTGTGAGGTTGGTGGAGCGTAATCAGGATAATTTTAGTGAAGCTGTTCGCCGGACGAGCGTGAGTCATTACACTGACATATACCACACCTAATTATAGCTGCAGGCAACACGTACGCGAGGTTTTGCTGACGGCAGCAGTAAACAACTAGCCTATCCTGAGTTCGAAGGTGCAGGTTTCTAACGTAGCACTCATATGGCAGCTGTTAGTAGTCCATATATGGATTATATCGAAAGAACATTTTAAGGCCAGTTTTACGCGTCGCTGACCCCTTAACTGTGGCGGCAAGTTGCAAAAAATAAATTTATAAGGGCTAAAAACAAATTGGTGAATGTCATTCTGTTGCGTATTACTTTTACGTAAAACTGCACGAAATTGAACACGGACACATGTGCAAATAGTTCGACAGATTCATGACGAGTTAAGAGAGTCATCAGCACCAAAGGACTCGTTGAAATTGTGAATTATCTCCTCATCGGCAGTTAAGAGGCTAATGAAGCAGTGGCACACTTTGTTTCTCCATGGGCCAAAAATGCACCGCATTTTTACTCTCGAGTCGCGGTGCAAAGGTAACGCAGCCTTCAGTGATCGTCTGTTTGGTGAGTAACGACTGAAGTCAAATAAACCATCGTTGCAATCTTCGAGAAACGTTGCACACTGAACACGTCGGCGAGACTAGTAAGTACAGCTTTTATGTAAAATAGTTGGTGTAAGCAAAGTTTATCCTGTTGCAGTGATGGTATGATTGATCTTGGACACTGAAGGGGCCTCGCTGCCTGTAAAAATCGCAAGACGGATCGGTTTTGCGAAGGAGTCCGTATTTGAGGTAGACATCACATCGCACGAAACGCTGGAAAGGCCACGCGGCAGTAGACACCAGAACTTTTCCTCAAAAATGGTATTTCAATTGACTCCGTCCAATTCTCATGTTCGGCTCCGGCAAGGCAGTCAACATGAACATTTCCTTGTGTGCAACAGTGGCCAGGCAACTACTCCAAAAACAAATCTGGGATGCAGTTCAGAGGCTTTATTGCACCGGCGTCTGACGTCGCTGAGCAGCTGCTTTCACGTGCGTTGCGACTTCAGCAACTGTAGCACATCTCGTAAGTTGGTGAAGGTGATCCATGATTCGGCTCTTTCGTCTACAATATAAAGAAAAGCTACCCGCTGTGCATCTAATTAGGTCAGTGTAGTTGATGTCCGATGGATAAGTATGGCATCGATGGCGGCACAGTTGTGAAATCCAAACACCGATGACAGATAGCGTAAACATGACAAAGCCATGACTGTATATGTGAGTATGAGTATCTAGTAGTTACTAATGTGCTCAAGAAAGAAATATGTAAGCTCTCATCCCCAATTATTGTTTGCTCTTGAATTCTAGTACTGACACGATGATCGATCAAATTAGGATTGCCTAATTACCTCAGTTAATAAATTTTGCCACACGTAGCAGAATCACGATATGATTATGAGGCATACCAAAGTGGGGCACACAGGATTAAATTTTGCCACCTAAGGTTTTTTTTTTTTTTTATGGGCACCCAATGCAAGGTACAGGGGCGTTCTTGCATTACGCCCACATGGAATGCGTTCGCACCGGCATATCTCCAAGCCACGGCAGGTTACTGAGGTTAATCAGCTGTAGTGCTGAGTAACCTCAGCACCACAGCTTGACGCTAATGGGTAAACCGTTACTATGGCAACCAATCGCGCGCGAGCTTGAACAAACTTTTGAAGTATAAAACATCGGAACCGAAAGGTATCTGCTTTGTGCGAGGGTCTTATAGCCGAGGTATTTGCGGCACGGTCAAGACACACCCTGAGTCATTTTTTTCTTGCGTCCTTGTGACTGCACTTGCATTAATCCGGGAACGGCCCTGTAGTAAAAATAGATTGCATTGCAGGAGACATTCACAGAGTGCCGCTCACTGACATGTGCTAGTGCTACTTGAGAGTATGTGCAAATGATGCTCGCGTACGAGTCTATTTTAATGCAAAACTTTCCTTCGCTATACATCCCCGGGTTTCTTTACGCCTTTGGTAAGCGCTCCCGCCACAGCCGGTTGTATTGTGTGCAGGTGTTTCCCCATGAGCTCACTCGTTGCCTGCGCTTGTACACAACAGATGACGCACCTAGTTACAGCGTTGTATGCCGCCATCACTGTCTTCAACACGTGCGTTTCGCGCCAGCCCCAAATGGCTGTCACATGATTCGCTTGCAGTTTAAAGTCAGTTTCTCGCCTTGATATCTAAGCACGTGCTGCCAATAAATGAGAATTGCATCCAATGACACATTCCGAAACCGGGTTACCCAGCACAAAAGCGCGGTGGCGAATATGTATCTCTGTCGTAAAGAGACCGCGTGATATTCAGTGACTTTCGTTAGTTTTCTACAACCTAACATAATTGGCCTACCCGATTCATGTAGTTTTGGGCATGTTCCATTGGGTATGTGCCCATCCTCGGCCAATCCTGGATAATGACTAAGCACCACTGCCAAACAAGGTTTATAAAATCCTTAAGTGCATTTACATATGTGTAAATCACCTTTCTTACCCCGACAGGCTCCATACACCACCTTCGTTCTTGCGACGTCGCTGCGCATACGTCTGGCACGGTGCATCCGCCTGATTTGGTGCTCGCATTTCAGCGTATCTTGTGAACGGCGTAGTGCATAAGCATAAACATACCTTGGTATTACGCGTTGTCTAGGAAGAATATAAACATAAATGTACGTGTCGTATTTATTTGTACAGCATATAACTGACCGCTTCACTGAAGCTTCATTTCACGTTACTTTCACAGTGCACTGTGGATCTGCGTGATTCTTTCTTTAGTTTTCGTGCACGGGCATCTTGCTATTCGGCACCATAGTTACATATCGCATTGTTTACGTAGGAAATAACGACAGACGCATTTAGCGTATCTTATCTTTCTTTCCTTACGGTCATCTTCCTAAGAAAGAAGAAACAAGTTGCATCTCTGTAAGTATATCATAAGAAGCCAAGAAACACTGACACCGAGGACAACATAGGGGAAATTACTTGTGCTTAATAAATGAAATAAATAAACGATAAATTTCACAACCTTCGCATTACGCGTGCAATGCTCTACCAATTGAGCTACCGCGGCGTGGTTTCCCCATCCATTTTCTGGTGTATTTGTGTATTGTGTAACCTTTGGCGGCAGAGGTTTGTAAGTGGTGCCACCGCCAAAGTGTGTGAGTCGTGGCGCTGGATAACACTCCCAGGGTTCTACTAGGACCCATAAATACCCCAAGAAAGTGGATGGGGAAACCGCGCCGCGGTAGCTCAATTGGTAGAGCATCGCACGCGAAATGCGAAGGTTGTGGGATCGTTCCCCACCTGCGGCAAGTTGTTTCTTCATAGACTTTCATTTGCATTAATTTATCATTTATTTATTTCATTTATTAAGCACAAGTAATTTCCCCTACGTTGTCCTCGGTGTCAGTGTTTGTTGGCTTTTTATGATATGACTAATAAAAATCGGGCCCCCTCGGTTAACCCCCTTTCTTCGCGTCTGTCTAAGTAGGTACTTCAAGGTACTTTTCTCCTCACTGGAACAAGCAGGGTGATTGCCACTCTACCGAAGTGCCCTTTAGCACAATGGAAATTCTCTAAGGGACGAACTGAAGTGCGTGACACTGCGAAGGCGCGGTGGGGAAGCTATTAATTCAGGAAAGTTTTCTTTTGAGATCGCCTTGGTTCCCGCGGCCAAGTTCAGGCTTAAGCTCAATATAATGGCCGTCTAGATCGTGTTGCCTTCACATGCATAAGCCTCTGGGGGCAAAACAAGTAACACAACCACTACGCGTGTTTCTTCTGATGATGTGAGAAAAGATGCACCAAATATTTTACTCTTAAAGTGCCGCGTCCGACAGTACTGGTGTGGCCGCCGATGCACATCACTGCCAGTACCAGAGTTATTTCGTCAACCTGAAACCTCCGCAACTCATAGTTCGGCCATCGATTGGGCAGTTGGTTAAACTAAAATGTATTGTTAGATTTTATTTTTGTATGTCAAATGGCGTGACAAAGCTTAGGGCATTGCTTGTGTCCACCCGTTGTAAAAGGGCTGGTCCCCACACATCGTCATCATCAACTGCCGGTGTCCCTCGCTTGGTCACATGGGTGAATCGGCGCAAAAAGCCCGCGCCTTTTTAAACGCTACCTTTTCCTCTCGTTATCCCGAAAAGCGGGATCCAATCGCGGCCGCGGCGGCCACATTTCGGTGGGGGGTCAAACGCTAAGACACCACTGTGCCGTGTATTGGGAGCACGTTAAAGAACCACAGGTGATCGAAATTCATCCGGAGTCCTCCACTACGGCGAACCTCATAATCATATCTCTATTTTCACACGTTTAACCTTAGAATTATCGAATTCTTAGCTCGTTACTCAGTTTTGCACTGTTAGCGCCATCGTCAGTGGTAGGCCGATCCTAGGTATACTGCAGTCTACATCTCCCATGAATATGTGCCGCTGGGTGCATGCCACTGGGTATGTCGTCACTGCACTGGGCACATGCCATCGTCGCATTACGCCTCCATCGTCAAGCCATCGTTTTCTCACAGTTGTCGTCACGGCACATGACGTCATTGTCTCTGTATAGTAGTCTTCATCCGATTCCCGTCACAGAGTCGTTGCCGTACCGTCGTGGCCTCGCCATCTCAGTCGCTCCATTGTTATCGTACAGTAGTCTCCACATCATTGTCGCCTAGCTGTCGTCTTCATACCTGTTTCCTCATACCCATAGAGTTTCTCACTACATTACCTAGAGGGAAATCTGGCGCTGCTGCGCTGTGGTATGCATGGGAATGCCGGTATATTGTGGATTCGGATTGGCATCGTTCTCGTAGAGACAGAACACCTTGAAGACGCGCTTGGCGAGTACCGTTCCGTCTGTCACAATGATTCATTTTCTACTAGAACAGCACGTGAAAAGCTGTTTTAGCTTTATTATTACGCGAAAACGTGTTTTGTTTAACTATGAGAACTTGTTATTGTGTGTACGACTACGTGTTACGTAAAAAGTATCAGCGGGCCGCTAAAGTTGGAGGACAGACGACAAGGTTCGCGCTCGCTTTGAAACAGTTGGTCGTCTGTTCTTGCTTTTCTTCGCTTGGTCACGCATCGTGGGTGAGTAAAGATGTAATATGCGTGAACGGAAACATTTTGTGAAGATTTTACTTTGAGAACGCGTTATTCGCGTAGCCATATCCACCTTTTAGACGAAGCCTCTTACAACACCAGCCAACACGAGCCTCGCAGACACATATACCGTCATGCCCATGACGGCACGGTGCCCCCTTAAGAAACTCCCATAGACGGTGGCGCCAGATTACCCTCTATATGTTATAGTGAGAAACTCTATGCTCATACCTTCTTCGTGATTCCATCGTAATCATGCTGTCGCTATGGAAGCGTGATTATGTCGCCGTTGTCAAGCCATCGTCTTCATGCAGTCATTCTTCGTGCAATTGTCGTCATACCGTCGTAGCGATGCCCTCGCGGTCGTTCCATGATCGTCATTTCAGCTTCGTCATCCTATTCTCGTCATACCGTCGCCTCACGCCATCGTAGCACACACTCATCAATCTCCCTTTGTCCCCATGCCTTCGTCTCGTGCAGTCGTCGTCGTAATACTCATAATTTCAGAATCATCATCCCATTGCTATCGTGCCGTCGCCGTCATATCCCCTTCGGCGGCGTCATTGTATGTATAGAAAGCCGGCAAGGGCTCGGGCATATGACAGGAGCGCCGTAGCTTAACCTAGAACGCCACAAAACATCAATTACAGTGATATGGCGTAGAAAAATCAGCGACTTTCAGACCTCCGAGTGATTTGGCGAGCTCGATGGTTGAAGTGAGACCACATAGCCCACACCACAGCGAACGCTCAAACATTGGCTTTACACACCCGAACCGTCCTGCGAATTTTCTCGACAGATGCAGAAATTCAAGAACTTCGTATGAACTTTTATAAAGAGGACTTCAATATTGATTGCGAGGTGTCATCAAAGGACGTCGACACCAACGAGAGGGCTTTGTGTGGGGTTTCTATATACCACATTCTGCAATACCCGCAAGTCTGTAGACACTCAATCAACTGGTCTATAGAAATAAGAAAGCCAGTCTATGCACATCTATCTGTAGACATATTGTAACGGATATGGAAGGCAAGTACAAGAAGAAAGAAGACGAAGAGAACGAGGAGTTTGAGAGGCCGAAGTGCGCTACGATCACGCTACAACATCGTCCATCTCCTGTAAATAAAACCACTTCTTCGCAACTCTTCACAAGAATATTATGGACAGTAGTTTAGAGGAAGTGTCAATTGTCATTTCTATAGACAGCGTATAGAGATGCTATAGACATTTCGTAAACTAGTCTACAAAAGCTGTAAGGCCATAAGTCTATAGAATGTCTGTAGACTAGTCCATAGAATAGTCTACAGAAAGTCTATCGCCATTGTAGACACATGTCTAAAAAATTGATATGCACTCTCTAAACATTTTTGTAAAGCTTACCACTGCTATCATCATTGCCTTCTGTACCCACCTATAATTCATTTTTAAGAGTATCGACACCTTCTATTCCCTTGACGCAGAAATTTCTTTCAAGCTCCCAAAATTGAAGTACCTCATTTTCTCCTTGTTACCTTTCACTGCGATTTCGAATACCTTCCTTAAACATTTACAAATACAGGGCTGGTCTGGCTCCTTCCTCGCTCTGCCTATTTTGTGGATATGACACAATATAGTATTTTTTTTATTCTGTTCGACTCAGAAATGCAATAAAAAATGTTAGCAACATTCAAAGAAATTCTAGTGAATATTCACTATTGCTAAAATTCTTTCTCTCAGAGCCTCCTCTATCCGAGAATGTCAAAAGGGTGCTTGCTCAGCCGTTGAAGAGCTTATAATTGTTTCGCATAGGCTTTTTAGTTCAATTTGTTAGTGTTCATGTTATTTTTTATTCCTTTAATTCTTCCCAAATTATTTTAGTTGTTTTGTTGGAATTACTAACCGCCTTCTTCTAAATCCATCCAAATCGCGGCAAATCCACCATAGCGCGAATGAGGAATGAGTAGAAGGCTAACAAACACACAAACAAACAAACAAACAAGCAAGACCCGCTTATTATTGTTTTAAGGGCATGGTCAGGGGATAAAAACCAATTCGAGATCCCCCGCTGGAGGGTGATCACACAGTTAATCTAGAGAAAATACAACGTACACTTGCGCTTCACATCAGACGAGAACTGTCTGCACAAGTTGCACATGGTGTCAAAGATGGCTTGGGGAGAAGCTCGCTTTCCGTGTTCTGCCTGGTGTTACCCTGAGGCAGCAAAATTACTGCTGGTAAAGCTGGTGCCAAATATCTAGATATCATTTTTATTTTGTGCATTATCCCTTCACGAAAATAAACAAACCGTCATCAAAACTAAGCATTTCGCATCATGTTATTTTGTGTGCGTCTTCTTCAAAGGGCTAAATTAGTCTGTTCGAACTAAAACAATGAAAAAAGGGAAAATCAGACATCCCACCTGTTCCTAGCAATTGCTACAAAGGAAACCCATACGGGTTCCTCGAAAGGAAAGCTTCAAAGTTGAAGAAAAATTCGTCCCGGTCCGGGACTCGAACCTGGGACCACCGCCTTTCCGGGGCAGCCGCTCTACCATCTGAGCTAACCAGGCGGCTAGCAGATGGCAGAGCGAAGTCGAATTTGTCGACAACACGAAGCAAAGGCAAGTGTTCGACGTAGTTGTTCTGCGGAAACCCGCAAGGTGGAGAGAAGTAATGAATAAACGGAAAATCAGACATCCACCCGTTCGTAGCAATCGCTACGAACGGGTGGACACCAAAAACAAGATGCGCCTGGTAATCCTCTGCCACGTCTCTTTCCTGTCCTTAACATTGGCACTTCGCTGTGCGTCACTGCGCCCTCGTTGTTTACAAACACGAAACCGGTTCACTGCCATTCTGGCATGCATGGATGCGCAAACGCCGGTTTCGGCCGCTCGCGGCGCTGCAGTCGCTGACCCTGCTCGAGCGCTCGACAAGCGTTCAACGACTGCACTCGGCTCGGTCGCAACCTTAAAAGAGCGGCTTCGGCGCTCGAGAATTCGCTGCGCACTCCTCCGCGTACTGATTTTCTTCAATGTCGCTTGCGCAACCACTGCTCCGTCGCTTTGCGGCCCGTTGTCAGTCAAGGTCTGTGCGCCCCCGATCGAGAACGGCGATCATCGCGCCGAACGCGAAGCCGACCCGGTGCCACACTCGCCTCGTGTGCCGGATTAATTGGAGTATAAACTGCGGCGCAAAACGAGGTTGGGCTGAATCTATGTGCCTTAGCACGCTGTTGCCATTCTCCGAATACGAGAGGCCATAGGTGCGTAGCGCACTTCTGAGCTAGAAAAATAACGGGTAGGCCCTTGATTTTTGTTGTTACTTACAACATGAAGCAACCAGACAATGAATACAGGCGCAGCATAGCTGAGATTAGTTGTTAATATTAATAAAATTTATTTATTTATTTATTTATTTATTTATTTATTTATTTATTTATTTATTTATTTATTTATTTATTTATTTATTCATTCATTCATTTATTACGCCTCCTAGGCCCTCCATTGGGGGGTTCAACATGAGGGTTGGGCATTACAGCATTACAGTGACGTTAATAAAAGACGTGACAATGGGCTTGAAGTTTGCATCGTTAGTAGGAACAACGATGTCCTCGGGAAGATCGTTCCGGTCCGTGGATGTGCGTACAAAAAAAAAGGATTGTAGGTGTGTTGTTTTTGAGCGTGTAGGGGATACACTGGCCTCTTGTTGCTGGTACGGCGAGAGATCGAGTGAGCTGGTTCGATAATGAAGCTTTGCAGAGGCAATGAAAGGTAGATTTTATGAGAAAAGGGAAAGTTTGGATACATTGCGCCGTATAATTAGGCTGGCTAGGAAGGCTTTGCTCTTTAAGTGCGTTAAGCTGACATCACCCGAATAGGCAGAAAAAAAATAAATCGAAATGTTCAATTGTGGGCGTATTCAAGCAAATTATTTAAACTATTGTGATGAGTCCATGCGGCGCTAGGATATCCTATTGTTGGCCTAATTAGAGTTATATAGGTTAATAGCTTTACTTGGGGAGGAGCAAGAGCTAGGTTACGTTTGAGAAAAGCAAGAGCGTGGTTAAATTTGTTAACGGAACCTGTCACTTGAGTAACCAGTTAACGTCCTGAGGTATGTTACTACCTACGTATTTGGGGAAGTTAATGTCGTCATTTAAAATATTTTTGAGAAAATCGTAGTCCTGGTACTTCTGACACTATATTAGCGATGCTTTACTTACGTTTAATGTCATCAGCCAGTTTTGGCACGATTGATTAATTTTCGACATCAAGGTCATGCTGTAAGGCATGAATATGTACCGGACTATGAACGGCGCAATAGGTATGTGATATAATCGTCTGCAAAGAGACGTATGCTAGAATAAATAAAGCTAGACAGGTCGATAATATATGTAAGAAAAAAGAGAGGCCCAAGGACGGTACCTTGTAGTACGCTCGCAACAACATCAAATTCTGCAAAGGAGTTACTGTTAGCAAGCAGAAACTTCTGGTGATTACTTACATAATCTTTAGTTATCTGTAGCACAAGAGGGTCTGAGTTTAATTCACGATTCTGAAGTAGGAGTCCATTATAAGAAATCTTATCAGCGGCTTTTCCAAAATAAAAATATGACGTCCACTGGAATATTTAGGTTTACATTACAGCTACAGCTGTCATTAGGAGTCACAGCTAGTTCAGTGTCTCAGGAAATACCTTTTTGAAATCCGTGCTGATTACAGCAACGAAGTTCATAGAAATTAAACAATAGAGTAGATTATGTGTTCCATCATCTTCGAACAAAAACAGCTAGGTGAGGGAAATGAGACTGTGAGTGTTACGTGATGCCTTCTTTGGCACTGGAACGACCTTACTTATATTTTGCAATCCTGCGGAGGAGTACCCCGAGAAAGGTACTGATCAAAAATAAGAGCTGGAATTATGCTTGCTATGTGTTGCATGTTTTTTAGTACTCTTGAGTTAATCCCATCGATTCCCTATGAAGGAATAAGTTTAAGGTGATTAATTATTTTAACAGTGCCGTTAACAGTGAACGCAATTTTAGGCATATCGGAATAATCTGGGCTTGAAAAGACGGAAGTTCGCTTTGGGGCGAACACTGAGCAGCAAATCAAATTGAGGGAATCCGTTCCATTAATTTCGGGTACAGTATCAGCAAGGAGACTGAGCATCACCGGACAGATATAATAAAGATACCGCTAGTTGTGTCTGATTAGGACTGACAGTTCGCCACATATTTTGGGGGTTGCTGCGGATTAAGGAAGGCAATTTCGAGTCAAAAAAATGTTGCGCTTCCATATGATAAAAGCAAGTCAAATTCGTTGGTCGTTTCGCAATATGTTGGTTATGTGCATGGGTTACAGATGTCTGGAATTGACTATTTTTTTTTTCAATCGCTAAAGCATTGGGGTATAGCATGGCGAACCTAATCACTGCCGGATGGTTTTCACAGGGATATACTTCTCGATTAGGCGCTGTATCTCGTTTTTAAATAGAGACGTATTTCATTCCACAGTACGTAATTCAAAGTAAACCACACTTCTTTTTAAAGAAAGCGGCTCAGTTCAGCGTTCATTTTGCAGCAGTCACCCTTGCCATAAACTGCTATATTTTTGTTACTGCCTGATCACGCCTAAGCGTCCAATGGAACGTTCCGTGGGTTACTGCATGATCATTGATAGCATCGAGATAGTTGAGTAGGTGATCACTGTAGGGATCATTGCCATCGTGGAATGTTAGGACAAGCTCGAGTACAATATTTGAAATTATGTAAGGAAATTAATTAAATTATGGAGTTTTGCGTGCCAAAACCACTATGAGGCACGCCGTAGTGGAGGACTCCGGAAATTTCGACCACCTGGGGTTCTTTAACGTGCACCTAAATCTAAGTACGCGGGTGTTTTCGCATTTCGCCCCCATCGAAATGCGGCCGCCGTGGCATGTAAGGAAATATTTTTTTCTTCTCGATATTTCTGGCCACAGAACGCGCTTCGCGTTATATTCGGGTTCTTGACACGAATATCATGTGTTTATTTTATTCTATTTTATTTCCGCCTGCTCTCCGTGTTTTCCATGCCCGCTGCTATTCCGCCTCACTAAAGAGTGGGAAAGCTTGGAGTTGCCACTGTGCACATTTTGCACGGCCTTTCTTCTCCTGATTTAGAGCGCTGTTAGGGCCGCGTCAGAGTGGTTGTTGCGTATTTACCGAAACCTTGAGCGAGACGATCGCCGCTGCGGCACAGACGCGTGATGCCAGCGGTCTGCGAAGCCGCGCGGCGCATCGTCGAGCGATCAGTGAAAGGCTTAGACGTGTTCGACCGGGAAGCGGGCATATTACGAAGCGCTCTTTTGTACACTGGCCTTGGCGGCTGTCACGGCAGACGACGCCGTTTTCGCCGACAGTGGCAAAGGCGTCAGCAATCGTCCTTTCGCTGTATTTTAGGAGCGCAGTTCGCAGCAGCCGTGAGCAAAGCCCTACGGGCGTCCGATTTTATCGGTGGCTTCCTGCTTCCTTGCTGCATCATTCCGTGTGGTGATCGTAGTAATATGTTTTTCTTGTTCTGACAGGCCAAAAGTCCCCCCTCACATTATATTCATGTTTGAAACAGAACAGCGCGGTGTTCACGGGGACAAGCAGGGAGAAACGACACGGACGATCGCTGAGTTGCAACTGAAGTTTATTGCTTGGAACGAAGCGTATATAACTGCTCCAACCAACAGGAGAAACTAAAAAAACATACATATATTCCCAGTGAATCATACATGCCGCACTGAATAAGGGTGAGAACTGTAATCATCGTATCCCCCCCCCTCCCCGGTTGGAGCTGTTATATGTTCTTCGTTCCAAGCAACAAACTTCAGTTGCAAGTCGGCGCTAGTCCGTGTCGTTCTCCCTGCTGTCCCCGTCAAACCCGCGCTGTTCTGCTTCAAATGTGGCTTACTAACTCGCCCAAACGTCCGTTTTAACGAATTATATTCATGGTCGCCTCATTTACGTGCAAGTGTGGTATATCACATGAATGAGAAGTACTGGCCGTTTGGGAAGGTAACTAATTGTGACACGTAGAAATGCAGTTTCACATGTGACATGTGAAATGTAGAAATAATAAATAAAAAGGAAGTAAAAGGGGCACGAAATAATAACTCGGTGGGTCTGGGGGACGAAGCCACGACTTCCGCATTGCGCGTGCGGTGTTTTTTTCTTTACTGATTAATGTATTGCATAGGCTGTCGTCGCGTCAACTTTCATGGGTGTATTTGCGTCTGTGTGTGTACAAGATTACAGCCCCTGGAGCGTTGGCCAGCACCACTCGCGCCCATAGAGGCGTATTCCGAACATTCGGCACCATTTTATCGCACAGTTCGTTACGTACTTCATATGAACATGTTAGATACACAGCGAACTTATGTATACACTTGGTTATGTAAACGCTTAAGCAGTCAAGTGTTGCGTTGTTTGGTTATACGTGGCTATGCGTTAGTCGTCTAGACGGCAAAAGCTGTCAAATTCCGTGCGTGCATCCTGTCTTAAATTTGAAGCATTTTCGCGCCTAGTCGGAACCGTGGCGAAACGCGAGGTCGTCCAAGGTCACAGAGTTTGTCGCCGATGCGCGCACATCCCCATGCGCCCGCGCGCTGGCGCTTATTGGCTCGGCCCCCTCCTGACTTCACGCGCATGCGCGCGCGCTCCGACACGCTCCCTCTCAAGCTGCTACTGGCTTGGCACCTCCTCTCCATGCTCCCCTCACCGGTAGGGTTCTGCCCACGACAGATAACGCGGTTTGGTTGCCCTAGCTGCGCTATGTCGCGCGCAGGCATCTACTTGCTCATGCAGCAGTGAGCCCTCAAAAACATAATAGTTGCTTACAATTACTAGAGGGAACTCTGGCGCTGCAGTCGTTGTACCACCATGGGAATGATGAATTTGATGATGAACATGAATTTGTCTTATCTTCGTGCTTGTGGATTCAAACATTCAACTCCGGGCTGTCCAGAGGGCCCACGACATTGCCGCGGACTTGATCTCCCGGTTCCATCGTGGGCGGAGCCACCGACTTGATCTTCGGGAGCCTTCGGTTTGGCTCCCCGAGGTCTCAGTCCCTCAGGACTCAAATAAAGTTCTTGTCATGTCATGTCATGTCATGTGGATTCAAACGTTCTTGTGGCTTTGTGCGTTACGCTATATAAATCTTGTTGTTGTAAATTTCAACGCAATCTATTCTCTTCGGAGCGCAGAAGATGCCGCACCACGCACAATTGCTAATAATTACAAAGATTGAGCATGTCCAGGTGGCCAAATCGAAACGCGCCAAGTGTCTCAAGGCACTGGCATGCCCGCGATAAATCCTTAAGGGCGTTGCACTAGCTTGTCGATACATTCGTCCGTGCCTCAATGGCTTCAATATCAGGCTTCTGTTCAAGAGTTCCTGTGTTCGAATCCTGCCATCGGACAATTTTAATGATCTATATTTAATTATTTATTATACAGTACATTGTTGAAAATGACTAGTTTACAGCGTCACAGAGCCGTTTGAAGCCGAAAACACGAAGTTTCGGCAAATCAATGTACTTCCCGTAATTACCATGCTGGTACAACTGTTCTTGCTGCAGCTCCCGTAGACACTAGCGCCAGAGTTCCCTCTAGTCATTATTGTAGGAAACTCTGTGCTCCAAAGTACCAAGCATAAGAGGAGCGTAAGCGTCCAAAGGTTTTGCAGAGACTACAAAGGCAGGAGGCGAAGGGACAAGCCGACGACATGGACAGGCGGCCGTGGAGCGCGATCAAGAAGAGAAGCTACGCGCGGCCAAAGAACAGCGGCACGCCAAACGGAACGGCCGCTGAACAGACCGCCGAGACCAAACGGTGCCGACTGGAGGTCCGCCACCAGGGTGTCGTGGCACACGCTTGCGGCCGTCCTCGGGTGAGCGCTGCCCCGGGAGGACACGGGTTCGTGCGGGCTTTGCTACGCGTGCAGGGTCGGTATTGGGTCGGAAACGTGAAATTTCGTTTTTGGAAATGAAAATGCAGTTTCAGTTACAGTAAACACGCAAGGATCGAGTGAACTCAATTGCTCTTGAAAATTTGTAGAAGTCCGTTGTGTCAACAATTCCCCAACAATATATCAATGGTTAATCGACAGTCATTCTTGTACGGGCAAGGTGACGAAGAGTCTAGCATGACGGTATATAATTTTTCTTGCTATGCACTCCTAGGCGAAGTTACACCCTTTGGCTTGCCCCTTCTGCCACACAACAATAATCGTTATCTGCTTTGATGCGTTTCCTTTCTTTAATCCTGCGAGCCCGGAACTTTCCAGTAACGAACGGCACGCGCGTTATCAGCATAGAACAGTTTACACCCTTTGGAGTGCCCCTTCTGATAACGCGCGTGCCGTTCGTTACTGGAAAGTTCCGGGCTCGCAGCGTTAAAGAAAGGAAACGCATCAAAGCAGATAACGATTATTGTTGTGTGGCAGAAGGGGCAAGCCAAAGGGTGTAACTTTGCCTGTGTGCGAAGTCAGCTAAAAGAGTTACGTTTGGCTAAAACAATAAATGTGAATTTCTGCGCTTTTCAGACACGGCATTTCTAATTTACTACATCGGTATGCAGGTCACAAGAACTACTACAAGTTGAACATTTGAATTCGGGGCTATTTTCATGGCTTCGATAGAATTTAGTTTGTTCTTCTATATTTTTCTTTTTCCTTTTTCTTTTTGCAGATTTTATGTCCTATAAAATATTGTTGCCGACTGATTAAGCTTACACAAGAATTAAAATTGTTTGGAGTGCATACGGCAGGCATTAACAAATGCTGTCTAGGAGCCTACCACTGTTGTTGAAAATAAAAGCGTACAATGATTGCGTTCTACCGGTGCTAACATATGCGGCAGAAACTTCGAGGTTAACAGAGAAGCTCGAAAGCAAGTTAAGGAGCGCGCCATGCGCGATGGAACAAAAAATATTAGGGGTGACGTTAAGAGACAGGAAGAGAACGGCGTTGATGAGAGATCAAACAGGCATAGGTGATATTGTAGTTGACATTAAGAGAAAGGAATGAAGCCGCGCAGGCCACCTAATGCGTGGGGTAAATAACCGGTGGATCATTAGAATTACAGAATGGGAGCCATGGGGGGGGGGGGGGGTGAAGGGAAGTACAGTCGAGGACGGCAGAAAACTAGTTGGGGCGACGAAATTAAGAAATGCGCAGGCACAAATCAGAATCAACTAGCGCAAGACAGAGGCAATTGGAGATTGCTGGGAGAAGCCTTCATGCTGCAGCGGAAATAAACATAGGCTGCATGATGATGATGATCATGGTCTAGGTTAAGGCTAAGCTAGGATATCTTAACGTTCCACGGCTTAACGCTGTAAGCCTCACCCGCCGCCGTGGTGTAGTGGTTTTGTCGTCGCGTTGCTAAGCGCGAGAGTGCGGGAACAAATCCCGGCCGCGGCGGCCGCATTTCGATAAAGCTAGTGTGTAATAACGCTACCATACCAATGCCTTAATGTTCCTGCGTTTAAGTCAAAATTTGGAGGCATGAAGCTCAGCCTAGCGTAAATTATATTTGCGCTCTTTAGCAAGCTTTCGTGCCGTTTGCCTCGAATTACAAACCGCAGTGCCCTCACTGCGGAGAGTTCGCCGACAAATACCACAAAACATAGGTGTGTCAGTTTAGCCCCGTGGTAGACGCCATCCCCGACAACACTTTCGAGTAATGGGGTACGATCCTTCCCAGGAATGACCATGACAGGCGGCAATAAACTACTGATAGTTTGGGCCCTTGCAGCGGAGGAAACCAGCACTCTAAGAACAGTTGACACCCTTTGGCTTGCCCCTTCTGCCACACAAAAATAATCGTCATCTGCCTTGATGCGTTTCCTTTCTTTATCGCTGCAAGCCCGGAACTTTCCAGTGACGAACGGCACGCGCGTTATCAGAACGGGCACTCTCAAGGGTGTAAACTTTTCTATGCTGATAACGCGCGTGCCGTTCGTTACTGGAAAGCTCCGGGCTCGCAGCGATAAAGAAAGGAAACGCATCAAGGCAGATGACGATTATTTTTGTGTGGCAGAAGGGGCAAGCCAAAGGGTGTAAACTGTTCTTAGAGTGAGAGGGAGGCCGGATCAGGCTGCCCCCTCCCGTTCAACTCGCACAATTTTCATGTTGAATAAAGATGTTTTCAATCGATCACTCAACCATTCGTGGCGTTTGTCGCAGTTTAGAGTGTCATCACGGTCACGTTTACAATCCTGTTCCCGCGGCAGTACCCGGAAATGGAAACTTTGTTATTTCAAAATTCGAACCCGGTTCTCGATCCCGGGCCCGGTGCCGTAATCGCAGCTGTACGTCTGCAGTCGTCGTCGTCGTCGTCGTCGTTCTCACTGTCACCATGCCGTCATGCTCGCTGTCATCTTCACCGCCGGTCAAGTCACAGTAGTCGTCGTCTTCACCGTCACGCTTCATGCATCATCCTCATAATCGTAGTTGCTGTGTCGTAGCCACCCTAGTCATCGTTGTCCTTTGGTTGGCTACCGCTGTTTTGCGTCGCACTTCAAGCATTCCTTGAGCTGGCATTGCGCAATCGTTATTTAGTTTACTTCTTTGACCGCATTTTTCCTGGTTTTCATTTCGAGCGACGCCAGTAATACGACTAGAAGCGCTAAAAGACGTTATGCCAGTTCAAGGTATTACAAAGAAAAAAGAACCTTGATCAATCACGAAGTCTAAATATTAAGGGAATGTGGAAAATTTTAGAAGCGTTTTGCAGGCAAATTCTGAAGGGTGCGGGTTAACTAAAGATTGCTAAACCCTCGTTTTCTGCTCGTTTGGAGGCGTCATGTCAAACACTTAAGAAGTAGAGCCGCTTTCCTGGAATAACCGATACGAGCAGAGATTTCATAGTTGCAGAAAAAAGGAGCCACTTTATGAGTGACGTGTACCGAAAGTGTGTGGCTGAATTGTGTCGTTTCAAAAAATTGCTGAATTCTCTTCTATTTTTTCTGCTCTTTACTAGACATGTAGTTGCATCTCTGCGGTCCTCTGAATTAACTATGTGAGGCATGGTGTTTAAGTTTCGTAGAAGTATGAAGCATGTTGTAAGTGGCAAATGAAAATGTTTAATTTGTGTAACTTTTCCACAGCCCCTGCAGAAAGTAACTTATGTAAGCATTCCAGTGTCATACAACCGCTATCCGCAATGTTTCCCAGAGTCCTAAAACGATATAGATGAACTTCAAATTCGGGGAAAATAGAAGGAACGTTAATTGAAAAGTGTGGTGAAACTCTCGCGTTCCTGGCTTAATTCCAGGCTTTGCAGATCTTTACTCAACGCTCTTTCTTGCCTTATTTTTGTGCATCGAAAGTGGAGGGGGGGGGGGGAGTGAGGAGGTTCGGTTGGTGTCTTCGATGTACTCGACAAGCTAGGAAAGGCACCTTGTTTATAGTTGGTCAAAATAAGGAAGAGGTTATGAGTAATGTGTAGTCAAAGTTCAGAATTCGTGGTTTAAGGGTTGCATTTCCAGTAAGTTACGTATTGAAGTGCTGCGGAGCATTAGGGGAGCATTTCACAAGTGGCACAATATTTAGCACGCAGCCCTTGAATAGCTACAAATGCCACCAAGATCCAACTTAATGAACATGGGGACAACGTTAAATGAATATGCAACAAATAGAGCTTTTGTTAAAAAAAAAAATTTCAGCAAGTGCTCGAAGCTGTCACGTGGCCGTGGTCAGCTACCTCCCCTAGTGGCCAGAGAGAACTCTGTGTTACAGAAAATTTGTATCTAGTAGAAATGGAGACCATTTTAGGAGCGATGTGTCGTGGTATACTAACGTGTCTGCCTTAAAGGGACACTAAAGGGAAACAAGAAATCAGTTTATACTAATAAAGCATTGTTTGAGAACCCTGCAGGCAGTCATTTCAAGAAAATAGTTAGAATATTAGATGAGAAAATGAAGGTCCAAGTATCAGTATTTGAATTTCGCGCCGAAACACCAGCGCCGGTACGTCAGCGTGACGTCAGGGATTCCAAAGTTTGTTTTCGCATTTGGGCCGCGTTGGCTGAATAAAGGTTCCCGAAACTTGGCATGTTTAATATTTGGTTCCTTTAGAACACAATGTAGTCAATCTGTACCGCTATATATAATTAGTAGGCCCTAGAAGGTGCCATCAAAATCCATGACGTCACAGCCCCCAGGTGCGGGAACTTAAGTAGGCGTCGCCACCCGTATTTCGTTCTTGCGCTTTTTCTGGCTTACCAAACGTCTTATCGTTGTAAGAGCGGTGTTTTTGGTGTTGTAGAACGGTGATTTACTGATGCAGAAGAAATCACTTTTCACTTTAGTGTCCCTTTAATTCAGAACGGTACAAATAAATGCTGACTCCTCATATTTGCCGTACTTAAATGCCTTACATGCGTCTCCTGATAGTCCCTTATATGCCTTCTTACATGCCTGATAGTTCTTCAGGGGTCCTCGGTGTACCATATGAGGCATATTGTTTATCCTTGGAGAAAGTAAGGGCCAGGCAATGGGTGATGCGCAGAAATACATAAAAGATTGCTGGGTTTAAAGTGGGCTCCTCTTTACGAGTCATTCTCGCGGAGGTAATCGCAGATAGAACTGGGCAAGCTGTGCAGGTTTTCGTGCATAATCGCGAACAGTGCAAAACACACGACATGAAGAACGCGACCAAACACACGAGTGCTTAGACACTCCATCTTTTCACACCTTTTCTATCCGCGATTCTCATTATTGGAGCTCGTCGACATTGTGCTGAGCTTGACGAGTTACTTTCCTGCATTTTTTTTTCAGAAAATAAATTACCTAACATTGTCAGAGCAAGCCCGTTTGGAATGCCGACGTCATAAAAGGCCGCAGCTAGCAAAAGGCTACGAATGCACCGTCACATGTCTTACGGGCAAAAACCCTATAGGCCACTACGCGCAGCGAAAGCTGAGAGCGGTGGAGACTCCCTAACGTCCCTTGAAGCAACGTCACGAAAACCGCCACCCACAGCGGCAGCTGTGAAGGACATCGCTCCAAGGTCGAGGGCTTAATCTCAGAGCCAGTGCATCTCGCGCTGCACGGCGAGCCACATCGCATGCTCCCATGCACGACGTGTCTGTTGACTCCACCGATAAAAGAAGACGATCTCTTTATTCGCTGTTTAAATCCGTATATCTAATTATTGAAGCTCGTCCTCTGTGCTCTGATCTTCTCCAGCAGATTCCTTAGTGCTCACCAAAATTAGAGAACGGAATCCCTGAAAAAAGAAAAAAAAAGAGATGCTGCAGATAGAAGCAGAGATAAGCTTCCAATTGGGTTTCCCCGTGCTAGATATACACAATACTTGGTAAAACTTGGTTCTTAACTTCAACGATAACTGTTTTAGCTAAACAAATAATCTCGTTGATGTGGAAGAGAATCAAAATAAATCAGAGAGGTTTGCGTCAGGAAGTAACACGCATGGTTTGACATACGCGGCAGTCAGAGGGTCCGGATCAATGTCGACCATATGTGCGATTCATATTCGCGTGCACCCAATGTACGGTGCCACAGTGTCCTCACGATCGGCCCCTCCGAAATGCATTCGCCACGGCCGGGAATCGAACTCTCAACCTCGTGCTGAGCAGCAGAATGCCATAGCCTACGAACCTCCGTGGTGGGCATGCAGGACTGCATAAATGGTGCGCAGGCATTGCAATCCTTTTGCAAAGAAGAAAAACAAAGCTAGGTGAAAACATAGTACCTCTAGCTTTCTTGGTATGCGATAACATACTTAGAAAGATTGTGACGTCTCTACAGCCGTGCATGCATGGGTGACCTTCCACATTCTCTTGCAAAGCGCTATGCACTTGTGTACGCTCAACACGCCTCGAGTTTTCTGTTAGATACTTCCAATGCGGGGGAAGTCAATGCATGGCCGATGGTCAGATTAAACCTCTGTCTTCCTGCACAGCGGCCCCAAATCTCTAATCCTTAGACCACGATTGCATGCATGCATGTTTCGCTCGAGTCAAAGTTATTCTTTGAAACATCTGGCACGTGCGTTACGTTACAGTTCTCGCATTCTTCCCTCGCGACTGCTGCAGCGCTTCGCGACGCTGCGTTGGAATACACTGCTTCCTGGATCGCTCCATAATCTTCCGTAAGACACCGACCTCACTACCTTCGGCATCGTCCCACCGTTTTCTGTTTTACCGGATATCTCCAAAGTCAGGGAAGTCCGCCTATATTGCTATCGCAGTAAAAATTGCACAATGTTTATACTTACACTCGAAGAGTGAGACCGTGACCAAATCTGGGGCGCTATCGGGGACCTTGCGTCCTTATGAGCCTCTCTCCCCCTGCTCGAACAAGACATGGCATTGCGCCAATGGTCGCTTGAGCACTGACTTCCTGCGCGCTTTTTCGCTTCTACTGCGAGAACGCAAAAATATATATATATATCGGAGTTGGCAGTGTACTCCGGATTATGCGGTACTGGTGACTTGTTAGCAGGCAAGCCACGGCGCACTCCTCGCTTATCGCCCGCGCAACAAAAAAGGCGTTCGCCGCGACCGTGGAGGCGCATTTGTTGCGAGCGAGGTTTCTTTTTTTAACCCTCGAAAAGTAAACACGCATACGTGGTCGCGCGCGTTCCTGTAAAGTCGCAGGGAAACACCTGTTTAGTATTCGAGGGCGAGCTGTGTCCTACTTTGGACTTCAAGAAAAAAAAATAAATGAAAGAAATAAAAAAAAGACCAGCAGCAAGACACACTCACTGGCTTCTCATGCATCGGATGGTACACTGCTTTTACACACCACCGACGCCTTTCGTAATAACGCTAATTACGCAATACAGAGCTGAGTGGCAAAGGAAAACCAAAAATGGTAGGCGACCCTAATCTTTGATTTAGGTGTCTCTTAGTGGCACTCGCACCTCGGCGTTGCTGTTCTTTAGGTTAACTTTAGGCGAACGCATCGGAACAAACCGAACTCGGATGCAACTGTTTTCGATTAGTTAGCCGGTTAAATAGTATCATGCCACCTTCTTGCGTGTGATGTCATTAGTGACGTCATTACTACCGCTTTCTACTTCCGGGTTTCCAGGAATTTCGCAAAAGTCGTTTTCACGTGGCGTGTCTCTAAAGTCTACGATTCTCTGCTTTCGTGTGAGGTATAATCAGCGAGTTCTAACTAATTCTAAATATTCCTTACCCTACAGTAACTCGACTTGTAACTAAGCTTATGCACTGATATCATATATGTAATGAAACCCAGAATTTTGTACTGTACTCTTTTCTTTTTCTTTCATCGGGTTTATTTTGAATTTCCTCCCCAGTTGTCTCAGGAGTTGAACCGGAAGCGCCGAGCAAGAAACGAGAGGTCTTGTGTCGTCCACCCAGTCACTGCTCACCGTGGTGGCTGAAACTGCGACTGTCTGAGCCGTTTCTGCGGCCAGCGTAGCCATTGTAAGCAAGCGAGAACACGCCGATCAGAAGGCTCTCAATGGCGGGCCCGGTCACGTGACCAAATATGGCGGCACCCATGGGTACGGTGCTGTGAAGGGTCTATGCAAGGTCGTACAGCAGTAGCCTGAAGACAAGTGTAGTTTTCTTGTCCGCTCGTTTAATGCATGCGTTTAGAAACTCCAGTCAATTGAATCTACCGTTTTGTATGGTTACAGTTTCTGCCGATTCTCTTAAGAGTTCGCTGGCCGTGGAAATAGGCAAGCGGTTTAGCTAGGAGAGTCATGCATACCTGGCGCTCATCTTTAGGCAATGTGTACTCAGCCTTAGTTTAAATAACGAATACTGTTCTCCCCTTTGATCTCATTACAGCGCAGAGACGGCCACACGTCGGTTCCAATACGCTTGTCTGCTTCTGCAGATCACGCAGTCCAGACGCGAGAAATTGTGAATGATCCATGACCGCGACACCCCCGGCCGCCCTAAGACGATTACACCGTGCTCACTGACGGAGGAGGAGATGACAGAGAGAAAAAGGAAAGAAAGGACGCTCAGAGGCAGTGAATGGAAGAGGAAGGTGCCTTAACGAGCAAAATAGGATGGAATCCATAAAACCGCCTTAACCTTTCCTAGTTGCGCGCTCGCAGTACACGTAAGGCGTCGATGAGGAATAATAATTACGGATTCTTTCGTTATCACAAGGTCTCTTCTCCTAACCCTGACACACTGTTTCTTTTTTGTTTTTTTTTTGTTTTTTGATAAAAGCAGCTAGGGCCGCGCTTTGCTTTGTATTGATGTTATCAAGGGCGGCACACGGAACGTTTTTATCTCGCTCCCGTTCCGGTGCGGGGTGCCGTGCGTGTGTCTGATAATCTGGCTGGCGGGTGAAGTTACTAGCGGGCTTGGGAAGATTCGCGAGGCGATGTCGAATAGCTCGATGAGTATCTCGCTCAAGAATCGACTTGTTGATGTAGAGCACCTCTGCTCCTTGGGATTGAACGCTTTGGACCACCGTAATTGCAAGCTCACCTCCACATTATGCCCGTCTTGGTTACCAGCGTGACAAGCACTGGTTTCGCAAACGTGGCTGCATGCTTGAGTGAGATTAACAACCATATTAGGTCAACAGACATTGTTGCCAAGAAAAGCATATGCAATATATGTGAGTCAACAGCGGTTGATGGAAGGGAATATACGATTTGTGCGAATTTCCGTGAACCTATAGAGACTTAAGAATTCAAAAGGACGGTACGTTAGGCACGTTGGTACTCCACACCGAAAAATTTTCGCAGCGCGACACAGAACGACACAGCGCTTGTCCGTGTACCTTTCCTGTGTCGTTCGTGTTGTTTCATGCCGTCTTCACTATCAATCGACTATCTTAGTTTGCTGAAGTTAATAACGTATTCTTATCGGTAATATCACCGCCGCAAACATTCTATGAAGCCATGCTGATTCAGCGAACAGAAAATGCAGAATATCATGATGTGCCGCCACACTGTCCTACGCTTTTGTCTGCTTAAGTATCGCCTCAACCATCATCACTAGCAGGCGCATTGCTGCAAGGTGAAAGTGCCGCAGCTGCACGACCACATGCCAGAGTGGTTTACATCGCGAGCTTAATACCCAAAGCGTATGACGAGGCGCCAGCTGTCGGGCTTGACTTCTCCATTTCGTGAACGAAATCAACACAAATGTTGTGGAAGTGTCGCCGGCGTCTCTACAACAGGGACAAAGCGCGCGCAGAATCCTCTCCAGCATTTGCCCAACATGACCGAATCAAGCTGCAAGACCATGCTGCTCAACCTCGCCTCAATATGGATCTCGTGACGACGATTCGAATTTAGCGATGTGGGAAGGTTGAACAAACTATTGTTGCATTAATGAGGTTTGTCGTCACAAAGCTACACTGGTGCTATGAGAGAGGCCGTAGTGGAGGACCCCGGGAAAAATAAAAGAATTGACCATCTGGGGTTCTCTTACGCGCAAGTACAAGGCCGTGCATATTTCGCTTAACATCTTGGAAAAGAAGTTTTTCCATGGGCTTACCACGGTACATACCTCACTAAAATTTCTCAGAAAGATTACATGTTACCGTCGACATCGATCAATGTAACATCTGTAATTTACTGAGTTGTTAATAAAAAAGAGAAACCAGTTACGTTCGTTTATGGGGAAGCGAGCTGCTGCCGGGGGAAACGGTGCTAGCACAAACTTGTGTCGCCGCCTGCTGGCAGCTGCAGAAAACAGCCGCTCAGTGAGGGCTGTCGCACGTTCCAAAGGAGCGGGCAACGCTCGGCAACCTTCCCAGAACGGCTGCCTTCTGCAGCTTGTGTACGGTATTGCTAGTTGGCAATTGTATAGAGTAGCGAAACAGACAAAACTCGTTACGGAAATGCAGAAACTTCTGCCGGCGCCCGTTCAGGCGTTCTTATGTTATTCTACATTAAGAAAGGGATCGGGGACAACTCGAAGATTAGCTCTGCGAAAACGGGAATATATATATATATATATATATATATATATATATATATATATATATATATATATATATAATCATGGTCTATAGGTGTGAGACGAAGATGATGGTGATGTAAGCAGGCTAGAGGTTGTGAATCAAGCCAATGTCATGAAGCAGTATCAAAAGTAGTTTTAACGCTTGACGTTCCTTTGAAGGAGAAGGCATAGGACCTTGTATTATTCTTAGATCTAGTGTTTCTTGAACAAGCAGAGCCCTTTCCAATGAAATAGCAGGTTCTCTCGCCTCTGTATTCTGAAAGTCCTCCAAGAAAACGTGTCCCACGGTTTCTAACAAACCGCACTAATGACTTTACGTGTCGGCGGTCAGACGACGGAGACACAGGTGGCTATTGGTGAATGCGGCACTCAGGCGAAGTCGATGATACATTGCCTCGAGTTGATGAGGAACCCGATGGAGATCTTTAGACTTTGTTTAAGACCGGCTGCATTGAGTGGAGAAAGTGGCAAGGCTCCATAGACAATTGTATCTCGTTGACCGCGTTTCGAGCTCATTGCACGCTACCGGGCATTTCCGTTTGAGACGGCGCGCACCGTATGGGCAGACACTGCTCCCACGTTGCCAACTGTAGGCGTTCCCTCCGTTAGGTTTGGTCCGCGCTGTTCATTTGTATCTGACAGCGCACGTTCCCTCGTAGTCGCGAAACCGACTGCCAACGAGGCGTGAGTTGGGCCGCGAGATCCAGCCCCACCCCTTACGGAGTCGCGGTGATCGAGAAAAAAACGCCACCACCGCGTCTGTCTCGATTGCAGAACGCTTGGCGCCAGGCGCACGCGTTTAGCACCGAGTGCCACGTGTACCGCGGGCTTGACGTCACGGACACCACTTCCCGTGCGTTCGAGGTTGCGTGAGGCAAAACGAATGGCCAACCTTGGCCGTGCTTCTGGTTTTGCAGGCGCGAGCTTAGCTCACTGTCGCTGGCGCTTGAGCGGGCGCCAAGGAAAAAGCGCGGAATTCAAATGATGCCCGCGTCGAGCACGATAACGGGTGAGCCGCCATCGTGGAGGGGCTCCGCGCTGTTAGCTTGTCGCCCGCTGGCGTGAGGCCCGTGTTTACACGTATTTTACTAAACGCCGGAAGACATACTTCTCAAACGGTGATCAGGGCTGCCGTGTGCGCTGATTTAATAGGTAGTCCTGGATTGTCTAACTTAGGTAATACCGTTCTCCTGGTACCTAAGGTCATTCGGACCTGGCCCTGAGTCAAGAATGTGTGTATATATAAAGTAACATATCACGCACCAACTCGTTCTGAATGCTGCTGGTTGATTGAAGACAACTGTTTCCGGTTGTCTTGCGGCCTCGTAAGGCATGCAGCGCAATTTCTCATAGAGTACAGTCACTGCCAACGTTACTAGACTAGCTTCAGTTGTAAAACTCCCCGCCCGCGCGCTTACAGTCGCTGTCGCCACTTCTGTGATAGCCGCCAGATGGCAACGCTGTTCCATCGGGCTCCACTGCAGACGCCTCGTCACAGCCTTGAGCTCGTGCGGACGGGCAGTTTGCGCGTGTTTTACGCTCGCTGGCGTTCTCCCTTGTCCGAATTAGAGATACCACGAGAAAGCGGTATCCACCTACAGCAATAAGATTTATCGCGCCAGTTCGTTAATACCGAAAGAAGGGTAAACTGCACGAAAGGAAGAAACGCATACAGCGAAGCGCAGAAGCTGCGTTTCTAAATGTCGTCTGTTTCTTCCTGTCGTCTTAACGTTTCGCGCAGTTTAGTCTCACGAGCCTAAATATCTGGCCAAAGTGCGTGATTGTTGGATGATCTTCATCCGCGCCGAAGCTTCTCACCACGCAAAAGAAGCGCTACAAAAAGAAAGATGAGGTCGGTCTTTGTACACACAAGCTACAAAAAAAAAAAAAGAAAGAAGTTGGGATTTTTCATTCCGTGAAGATGCTTAATCAGCGAAGCTGAAACGTGCGGCCCCTGTGTTTATCACTGGGTTAATCCCGAGAGTTCATTAAATTATCTCTCTGTTATGAGGTTACACACACAATCGGCTGCGACGGAGAGAACGACGCCACTGACGGTATGCCCGCAGTCCGCAGTTGTCGCTGGCGTTCGATGTCTCGAGTTTGCTCGGCGGCGTGGTTAGCAGCCTTCGCTTGCGATTTGCCGCTTCTGATTCTTCGAAATTAAATTTCTTCAAAATTAAATATTTCCGTTACGTAAGACCATGAGAGGCTCATACTCCTTTAAGCGATGCCTCATACCCCGTAAACGCGGCCTCCCATTACGACGACAGAAGTGAAGTGAAATTCTACGCTGGAAAGATGAACGACCACGCAGCCAGCTGTGGAAGGCGACGACGAACGCGGGAGCAGTGGCACGTGCGCGTGCCGTTGATTTCGCAGAGAGTTGCTTTGCATTGAGGGAAGACGAAGAAGTTCCGGCAGAGCACGCTCATTCACATGGGCTACGCCGACTATCGACGTTTTAGCCGAAAACTCGTCAACTGCACCAGACTCGACTATCCCATCGGGTTCCACTCGACAAACGCTCCGTTTCAAGACCAAGTTCAAGTCCGTGAGTGAAGTTTTCGTCATTCCACGCGACTTTGAAAATTCGAAGCGGCGGAAGCCCCGTTAGGCCTCGATAGGCTTAGCGCGTGAGCGACCGCCTCACCACCTAATAACCAGATCGCTTCTGCCGAGCGTACGAGATGGCTACGTCAGAGGACATGGACCTCCAAATAACACCCCCGCATCCGGTTAACAACGCGGACGAAAACGGGGACACAAGAGTACTTTCCGAAGCGAGGACTAGCAAAAGCCAAGAGATCGCCGCCCACAACCAGGCGATGGACGGCTGGCAGTTAGTTCTATCGCGGCGACAGCGCGAGGCTGTCAAGCGCAACGACAGGGAAACGGCTCCCAACAAGAACAACATAAACGGTCAGCCATCAGCAGGCGGCGCGAAAGGAGATGGGCAAATCGGTCGTCGCAACATGCGCCCGTGGAAGGGGAAGCCTCTGCCACCATTACCGAAGAATGACATCAAGATAATACTGAAGCCACACAAAGGACTAATGCTCAAGGAATATCTGAGAACAGAAATACCGCAAGCGATTATTCGGGCTACCGGGACGATAATCACAGGAAACGGACCGAACCAGCGAAAAATCACTGGAGAAGATTTCATACTGCGAATTCGAGAGGGAACGAATATCATCATCGTCTCCACACCTTCACTGGAAGTGGCGGACGTCATTCGTCGAGTCACGTGCATGGAGCTGCGAGGCAAGCAACACCCCTTCAACGTGTACGTAGCGGATCCAGATGATAGCTACAAAGGGGTGGTGCACGGATTCCCAGCACACACCGAATCAGCAGATCTCCAGCGACACCTGCGCGTCAGGACCCAAGGAGTCACCATCGAAAGGGCCCGAATGCTTGGAAGCTCCAATACCGCTCTCCTCACCTTCTCGGGAGGCACGCGCCCCAAATGCGTGTACTACATGGGAGTAGAGATGCGGTGCACGGAGTACAGGCCAACAATCCAAATGTGCCTGGAGTGCATGCAAGAGGGACACCGCTCGGACGTTTGTCCGAACCCCAAGAACATATGCCGTGGCTGCGGACTCGAAAATCCACCCCCGCAAGGACACGAATGTGAAGTGAAGTGCGCCATGTGCAGGGCGGCGGGGCACGAGACGCGTCGGTGCCCGAACAAACTGATTGCCGCCAAGCGCGTGAAGACGACTCGCCAGTCTTGATCGCGGGAGCGGTCGGGACAGAACACCAAAAAGGCACCGGGGTGCTGGTTCGAGTCCATGGAAGAGGAGGACTTCTACCGGCACCGATCGCGATCCAGATCTCCACACGGAAGCAGAGCGAAGAGCAATACCCCGTCGAGGGACCCCTCCAGCTCCAGGGCTTCACAGCGGTCAAATTCGCCACTGCCTAAAAAACAGCAGGTGAGCTGGGCGAGGGTTGTTTCTCCCACTGCTCCAAAACAGAATACTGGTGAAAATGATAAACGCATTCAAAAATTGGAAAAGGAAAATGCGCGACTAAGAGAACAGCTCTCAGGAGAAGAACGCAAACGACAATCACTTGAGAAACAAGTGTCAGAGTTAGAGGCGCGCTTCAATAGCACAATACCACAGCCGGAAACGCCGCGTCAATCTGAACAAATAGCCAAAGCGAAAGCGGCGGCAGATATAAACTCCGTCTCCGCGCAGTCTCCGACAACCCAAATCTCAAAAAACGCGCAGATAACGGCAGCGCAGATCCAGACAATGATCGCGGAAAACTTGAAAATATTTATGCATGAAATGATAGCATTAATTACCCAAAGGTTAACGGAATTTCAACAACAGTGCACGAAGGACTTCGAGAAACACAAGGGGTTCGTGGCGGAACAGCTTAGGGCAGTCTCGAAGGCTGTTCCCACCAAAAAACGCGCAATTGCTATAGGAGCGGGTTCGGCAAAAACTAAAATAAGCCACTGCGTAACAGAATCCGACGGCTCGGACACGGAAACGTCACGGGCTTAAAATAAGAGTGGGCAACATGGCTAATCACGCTCAGAAATCGCAACGAATACAAAATTCAGACCAATTAGAGATATGGCAATGGAACTGCCGCTCCTTCTCCAGGAAAGCGGCAGTGTTCCACCAGTTTATCAAAAACTCCGGAATCGCTCCGGACGTGATATGTCTGCAGGAGGTCGGGGCCAAGCCGGCCAAATTGCAGGGATACTACACGCTGAGCGATCCTCAAAATTCGAAGGTCGCCACGCTGGTGAGCAAGTCGATAAACGCTCAATTATTAACACTTCCGCCAACTGAGGGAGAGACTAATTCCATAGTTATCAGTGTGATGCCAAAGAAACGAAGTAAGGCACACACACTAATCACAAATCTGTACAGTCCTCCCAAAAGCAAAGGGAACGACCTACCCCACATTCTCTCAGCAACAAAAGATTTAGCGGGCACCAGGGATAAGGCGGTGATAGTGGGTGACTTTAATGCACCCCACATACTATGGGGATACGCGAAAACGTCGCCCAAAGGGTTCCTACTCGAGCGCACCGCAACGGCCTTGGGCTTACGGGCAATCAATCAGATCGGCAAACCGACGCGCACGGGTAACAGCGTCAGTAGAGACACGGCGCCCGACCGTGCCTTTACAATAAACATCAGAGACGCACAATGGGTTTCCTTTGATGAAAATTTGGGAAGCGATCACGACATAATCCGAGTAGCGCTCTCCACGCCCAACATACGGAGAACAATAGGAAAGACTAAATTAACTGACTGGCCTCGTTATAGAAAACTCCAGAGAGCTCTGGAGGAGTCGGATACAGCCCCGACCAACATGCGAGAATGGACCGAATTCCTTCGACGAGCACACGGGGACACCACTAAAGCCATTGAGCGTACAGCGGAGGTGCCGGTGATAGACTCTCACCTGGTCAGCCTATGGGAAGAGAGGCGGAAACTGGCCAAGAGGTGGAAAAGGCAACGTCTAAACAAACACCTGAGACAACGCATCGCTCTCTTGGCAGAGCAAGCCCAAGGCCATGCCAACGAGCTCGCTAAAAACGAGTGGGCGACGTTCTGTGGAACCCTGTCAGGAACTCTGGGAACGAGCAGTACGTGGCGAATACTACGAAGCATGCTAGACCCGATGAGCACGCGTACTGAGAACAACAAGAAGCTCCAAATTATAGCAGACAACTTCGAGGGTACAGACCAAGATCTCGTTCATGCGCTTCAGAAAAAGTACATAGGACCCTCACCTGCTACGGCATCGTCGTCCGCGAGGAGACAATACGCGGGGGAGGCGAACCCTAAATTAGACGAAGATATAACGTACGCGGAAGTGTATGAGGCGGCACAATCCGCAGTTAAAAACTCGGCACCGGGCCCAGACTCGATCACAAATGCAATGATTCGAAACATGGATTCGGTAGCCCTAGCGAAAATCACAAAGGTATTTAATAGCGAGTGCTGGGCCAAGGGAGACTTGCCCCAAGAGTGGAAATTGGCTAAAATAATCATGATCCCCAAACCAAAAAAGAATCCCTCGATTGATACACTACGGCCGGTGTCGCTCACGTCCTGCCTAGGTAAGCTCTATGAAAGGGTTATCCATAGCAGATTGCAGCGATACCTGGAAGAGCGGAGCTGGTTCCCGGACTCCATGATAGGATTTCGCACGGGTTTATCTTGCCAGGACGCGTTCCTCCTACTTAGAGATGAAATTCTAACTAATATACCGTACGGCGACGAGAGACTAGTCCTAGCACTAGACCTTAAAGGAGCATTTGACAACGTCTCTCACGCCGCAATATTGGAAGAACTCGAACTCGCGGGTTGTGGTGAGCGCACATACAATTACTTAAGAGCGTTTCTTTCCAACCGCGAGGCGAGCATCAGTATTGACCAAATCACTTCGGATTTATTTAAAATGCCTGACAAAGGAACACCTCAAGGAGCTATATTATCTCCTCTTCTCTTCAACATTGCGATGTGTCGACTCGCGCGCGATCTGGATCGGATACCCGACCTAGGTTACACGCTCTACGCAGACGACATCGCGCTGTGGACGAGCAGAGGTTCACTAGGGGATAAGGAATATACGCTCCAAAGTGCAGTATTAGCGGTGGAGAAATTTTCTAGATGGAGTGGCCTGAAGTGCGCACCCGAAAAATCTGAGGTTATCCGGATACACGCGAAAGGCTACAAATCCAGAGGATCGATTAACATCGTGGTTGAGGGCCAATCAGTCCGAGAGGTACCCACGATGCGAGTCCTGGGTTTGTGGCTTCAGAGCGACGGGAGAGCACTACAGACACTCAAGACCCTCAAATCCACAGCCAACAACATAGCCCAAATGATACGTCGCGTGACGTATCGAAAAGCGGGAATGCGAGAAGACGATACCCTAAGGCTCGTACAGGCCTTAGTGGTTAGTCGAATAACCTATGGCTTACAGTACCAAATCCTGAACAGGGAGGAGGAAAAGCAGGCTGACACAATAATTCGAACCGCTTTCAAAGCTGCTCTGGGCCTCCCTAAATGTACTTCAACGGAGCGCATGTTAGCTTTGGGAGTGCACAATACTTTCGACGAACTGAGGCAAGCCACCCTGATGCGACAGAGGGAGCGTCTCAGCTTCACAAAAACTGGTAGGGCAATATTGGCTAGACTCAATATCCCAGCATACCCCATTTATCTCACAGAGCAGGCCGTACCTCTCCCTCCTTCGATGAGATCCAAAATAACAGTAGCCCCAATTCCAAAGAATATGCATCCAGAGTACAACAAAGAAAGGCGCAAAGCACGTGCACAACACATTCAATCAGCCTACTCTAACAACCATAGGTACAACACGTACTACACGGACGCAGCTCTGTATGCAGACACGACCGGGCAGCGCTACCAAAGGAGGTACGCCCTGGCAGTCGTGAACGCTGTCAGCCAACAGCAAATTACCGCGTCGGCCATGGCGGGATCCCCAGCCTCGGCTGAAATATTAGCAGTGGCGATCGCACTCGCTCACGCGGAGCGTTCGCAAAGGGACTCGGTCGTGGTCACGGACTCCCAGGAGACATGTCGCATGTTTCTCAAGGGGCACGTGACTGCGGCTAGCCTCGCGATAATCCCGAAATCCTTCAACCACCATCATCGCCTACTCTGGTGCCCGGGCCACGCGGGGGTACAGGGGAACGAAAAGGCTAACGCGTTAGCTCGAGGGTTCACTAACCGAGCGACGGCGTCCTCTTCTAACCCCAACCACCCGCACTACCCATCACAAAATTCCACCAATTTAAATGCCAAAGACATCCTTGCTCATCAGCGTGGAGTCCGAAGAAAATACCCGCCGCCTCACCCACAACTTAACGGGGAAGAGGCCGCCGATTGGCGTAAAATACAGACCGGGGTGTTCCCCCATTTAAAATTGCTAAACGCCATGTATCCCACTCGTTATAGGGCCAACTGTCCTTGGTGCGGTGGCATACCTACCCTAATGCACATAACCTGGGAGTGCACTAAGCACCCTCATAGGCCAAACACCAGTAGGACAATGGAGCAGTGGGAGGCACAGCTCGCCCGCTCCGATCTGGCAGGACAAAAGTCCTTAATTAGCCAGGTCAGGCAGGCGGCAGAGGCCAGTGGGGCCCTGGACTGAGAGGCTCCGACCACCCCTCCTTCAAATCTTTAGAATCACAATAAAGTTTCTCTCTCTCTCTCTCTCGCAGAGAGTTCCCGGTCGGCACGAGGAATCGCTCTGTTTCACGACAAGCGAAGCGTCGCATTGCTGGGAGCACAGAAGTGGTGCGCCGAACTGTCGACATCGTTCCGATAGCGGCCCATGCAGCCAGGTACGCAGCACGTCGCCATCGTGTGCTGATATTCTTAAGAAACTCGGCGAAGGCTACATGCAGTTCCACGGATGACATGCTTGCTGAAATTCGCCGTCAACGACGAACCACCCAATTAACCAACGCTGCACCGCGTGCTTAGTAGGGCCCACCGCGTAGCTGGCTAGCGAGGAAGTGAAGCCGGGCGCGACTGCAGCGCCACGAAGGCGCTGGCGGGTGGCGGTTCCGCGCAACGGCGGCGAGTTTTAAAACTGAAGCTAGTCTAGTAACGTTGAGTCACTGCCGTATTTAACCCGATCACGTCTTAAGCGCTTTTTCTAGCCCTTCCTGCGAAGCTAGGGACAGGGGTGGGTGCCTCGAATGTGCTAGCTTAAGGGGAAGCTTTAGCTCGTGCCCAACTCAAATGCGGCCTATTCAAATGCATGCAAAACGCAAAAACGCTTTTATGAGATAGCCCCTGGACCGATGTTAATGAAATTTGTTGCGTTTGAGAGAGCAAGTTAAATACTAGTGACTGTAGCAAGCGGATTTTTGATTTAGAACCTGAATATTGTTTAAAAAATTTGAAACAATTTGAAAGTTCGCAAGAAAGTAGATATCCGAAGGTTACAAATTATTAGCTCTGCATCAAGAACAGATATCGTGGTTCTGTAAACGACATCTATAATAACATTCAAAGCGAACAAATTTGATATGGGAATTTATATCTTGCCTCAGTTTGTTACGTTATTTACAAGGGTTCTGCGAATCTGTGTTTCCAAACTACTCAATTTTTTTTAGATTGATGTGTAAGACATCAATTTTGTCGGCTTTAGATGTGCTATCAGATACAATTCACAGAACTCTGATATAATTTTCCCTTGCTGAGTTAGACAGCTGTGAACTTGATAGTATCGTTTTCTGGAAATTTTCGGTTTTTGCCAATTTTTAATAAAAAATGGACAACTTGAATCGAAAATTCGAAGCAGGCAGTCACTAGATCTTAAGGTTTTCTTTTAAACGCAATAAATCTCGTCAAATTCGGTGCAGTGGTTGCCGAGAAAACGAATTCCCTTTTTACATGTATGTAGCTAGGAGCACCAGAGCTAAAGCTTGTTCTCAATGAGCATTTGATTCAAAGCGTTCTCCTAGGCTCCCTTCTGGCAGCCCGTTTCTGTTAATGTATATATGCCTTCATTGTTCAGTTTTGTCTTCACTGTTCCGATTAATTCCCCCCTGATGGCGGCTGTACATGCAAACACGAACTATCCAGTTGTCTGCATGAGTTTTGCTTCACGAACGAAACAACGAAAGCACGTATACATTATGTTTTACCTTTTTATAACGTACCGGGGGTGTTTATCTTGCTCTGATAGCACAAGAAAATTTTGGGGTAACCGGTTGATATTCGCAAGTGTAAACCACGTATTTATTTTCACTATAGAAAGTTTAAGTGCCCTGTACTAAAATATAGCAGCGTCAGTTAAACTTCTGAAAAAAAAAAGAAAGTAATGATCTCTCCATGTCAACGGCGACTTCAAGCGACGATTGTATTCTTACGACGGATGCGAATATCCGCTCTTCCATGGTGCGCTTAAGCGATATGTTGGGGCTCGTCGGATGTTTAGCAAGTTTGTTATCGTTAGATAACAAACGCTCTGGGCACTTGAGGTAACGTTGCTGCGTAGAGTAGAGGTAGAGCTTCAGGCTCCTGTTCGCAAGGTCTTCAGTTCAAATTCCTGTTCATGCTAACTCAATTTCCTAGGCTTAAACTGCGCCTAATTATGTCAAAAAGTTAAATAAAAAGGCTGAAAGCCAGTACGGCTGAACTATAGCTCAGGTGTAACAACAAAGCAAAGGTCTGCTACTTGTCAAGAAAGACACTTTGTTGCCATAACAAGAATTGGCATCCCTGCTGCATACGCGATGTCATGAATCTTGCAGTTAAACCATGGCACTCCCTCTCCAGTGGCTGCGAAGTGCCTGAACAAGGATTTTCTTTCTTGAATTCTAGTTAACAGTGCACCCCAAACCAAGGTACGTATGGTGAAAAGCATGTACGGACACTTTAGCTGAACCCCTCATGACGGAAACAAAACTAAGCATGCATTTCAGAGCAATATACAACGTAATGAATACACAAGTACACTGTAATACACGAATACACAGCGGCGAAAAACACACGGTAACCAAAAGCAGCAGCAGGCTGACCTTAGCACTATTTACCATCAACTACTCTCCTAATGATATGAAAAGATTACCCGCCGTGGTTGCTCAGTGGCTATGGTGTTGGGCTGCTGAGCACGAGGTCGCGGAATCGAATCCCGGCCACGGCGGCCGCATTTCGATGGGGGCGAAATGCGAAAACACCCGTGTGCTTAGATTTAGGTGCACGTTAAAGAACCCCAGGTGGTCAAAATTTCCGGAGTCCTCCACTATGGCGTGCCTCATAATCAGAAAGTGGTTTTGGCACGTAAAACCCCAAATATTATTATTATATGAAAAGATCCTTTAAAACCGTTCTAACTGAAACTTTCCTTCTATACGTGTGCGCGTGTGCGTGTGTGCGCGTGTGTGTGTGTGTGCGTGCGCGTGTGTGCGCGTGTGTGCGCGTGTATGCACGTGTTTGTGTGCGTGCGTGCGCGTGTGCGTGTGTGCGCGTGTGTGCGTGCGTGTGTGCGCGTGTGTGCGTGTGTGCGCGTGTGTGTGTGCGTAAGTGTGCGCGTGTGTGTGCGCGTGTGTGCGCGTGCGTGTGCGTGCATGTGCGCGTGCCTGCGTGCGTGTGTGTGTGTGCCTAATAATATGTATCAATAACTGTTTTGTTGAACTGCTCTCTTCTGCGAAGTAATAATTTCTTCCTTTGTTGGTCAAAGTCACTGCTCGTCTCACCAATAACTCCTAAAAGATTTAACAATACACTACGCAGCACTAAATTATTAAATCACATTTCGCCGGTAGAATTGTTCCAGTTATTAAGAGTATTTAGCACGCCTATAGATGGCTAGTGGACGCTTGTCAGATAACGAAACAGCATCTAAACAACGTTATTGACATGTGCGCACACTCGGAAGATGTACTGTTGTCAAGGTGTTAAATAGTGAAGCATTAGTTGCGAACATCAGCGGAGAATGGTCTCAGCAAACTGCGGTTTGCTGATGACATTGTCCAGTTCAGCAGAGCTCGAGGTACCCTGTAATAAATAACTAAAATGACAGACAGTGTCTTTTGTCTGTAGCAGAGGATGACAGATTAGTCCTCTGTCTCTGACAGAGAGACATTGGGCTTAAGACAATCTTATCTATAGCATGGAGCGATAACAAGAGTTAGTTATCCGTAGTCGGTCTGTGGCAGCTGAGCACGAGTGCATTTATCTAGACCAATTAGACGCAGGGGATCTCACTCACGAGAAGGAAATCTCCCTACAGGAAAGAAAATGGGGGCGGAGGGGGGCTCTAACATATACGGAGGGCACTACCAATTCGTGAGCGACCCCTTACGATCCTTGAAAAGTGTATAAACCTTCTGTGCCAGCAGCCGCGGTGGCTTATTTGCATAATGCGTCGCGAGGCTGAGTTCGAAGCAGCGGTTTTGATCCCGGTCACGGCGGCTATATTTCTATAGGGGGTGCAAAACGAAAGCGCTCCCGCAAGTAGATTTAGGTGCACATTAAATACCTCCTGGTGGTCAACATTAATCCGTGTCTGAACAGGCAACTTGGGCCATCGAGTATCTACAGCTGGGCTTGTGGCACAAGGTGTGCGAGCATTCTTGATCAATCCCCAAGAATGCAAATGTCCCACTGGGTAAGCGTCCGAACGAATAAGCACAACAAGACGCAAGAAGCGAACAAGTAGGCAACAAAAGCAGCCGAGTGCGCAGAAAAACAAAAGCGAACATAATGGAGAGTAACGCGAAAGAGTAACGTGAACGTGACTGAAAGCGAGTAACGGGAACTGCAAGGAAGTGAGGAAGGATAAATGGAGCCATTTCAGTAAATATCACAGACAGTTTCACTTATCACCGATTCCCCCTATGCGCAGAATCCGCCTATTCCCTCTCGCTCTCTTTTTCTTCGTGTGTTCAGAGTACCTGCAAATCCATAAATCTTAGAGCATTTCCACTATGTGAAGATGGAAGACCAGCGAAGCTGCTTAACGCATGGCACAGAGGTGACTTAGAATACTGAACAAAGTTACGAGAATATTTATTGCCCTAATCTGTGGTGATCGTGGCGATATGGGAACTCCCACACATTTGCGTATCACCTCTGTTATTAAATGTGTCTGACACGTATGCAATAAATGGCTCATACCCCCTTAAGCAATGGTTCATACCCCCGTAAACGCGGTCTCCCCATTACAACGACAGAAGTGGAATTTTACTCTGGAACGATGAGCGGCAACGGAGCCAGCTGGGTGATATAACGACGCTCGAGCCATTTCTGATGACGATAGTTGTTTGCTCAACAGAACCAGCTGTGGAGGAGGACGACGACGACGAACGAACGGGTAGTCGCATTAGCACGTTTGTGCGATTGGCGCTGAGAATTTTTAAACAGTCCTTTTTGATAAAATTGCACAAAACCTCTTTTTTTTTTTCAAAAACATCTGTTTTTAGCCTTGTGCCTGGGGCCTCTTTGGGACCCACGTGTGACAAGGGTACTTCTATGGCGCGTTGCAGGTACCCGAGCCCCGACAGGGGTATGTGCAATTGAGCCTGCACCCTTTCTGCACGATCAGCGGGATCAGTCCACACGATCATTAGGTTTTGCCAACATCTCGAACACATTTTTTTCCCCAGATCTTAGCCATAGACAGCTTCGCTGTAAAAGAGAACAGGTTGTTTCGTTTTCCTTGATGCGGAACCCTCTTTCGCCATTACATTGTTACAGTGCATATCAGAGACTTTACACCTCTTCGTTGGTACCTCTCAAACCTCGTTGTGCATTAATAAAACGATAAAGTGGCGATTCGTCGCGCTGTCCCGCGGCCTTCTACATCTTTCCGTCGCGTCTATTTCGGGACGTTGTCACAAGATGCAATTACAACAACTTGCCCGACGTCTCGCCCTATTCGGTTACATTCACCGGAGCGCGCAGCGCTTCGCCGCGACCGCAGATTTGGCGCCAAACGCGCACGACCGCCATCGCGCGGACATGCAGTCTACTGCGGCCCTCCCTCTCCTCACTCGCCCTTCAAAGCGCGCGCACACTGGAGGTGGCGCGCTTTTTTTTCACGCTCTTCGGCACAAGGAACGCAACCGCCGCTGCTTTTTCGAGCCGGCGTCCTTGCGGCGTTCGCCTTGAATGTGCGCTATTACGTGAGGCACGTCTCCGGCCTACAGCGGGGGGGTGGCAGATCGTGTGCTCGCCCTCCCTGCGGGCCTCGGGGCAATCAGTGCCGGAGGCCACCGATCGACAGCGCCGCTGCGTGGTCCGCGCGCGCGGGCGCGCGAGCGGTGCCGTTTATATAACGCTGCATCCGCAGCGAAGTTACCTCGCTTCCTTTAACGGAACTTCCGCTATAGCGAATCGTTCATTCCTGAAAGGACGCTGCGGAGAAAGACTAAGTTAAGCTATTTCTGTGTTACGCATCTGCGGTTTCTCTGTGTTCGCGTTCTTAATAATAATAATATTTGGGGTTTTACGTGCCAAAACCACTTTCTGATTATGAGGCACGCCGTAGTGGAGGACTCCGGAAATTTCGACCACCTGGGGTTCTTTAACGTGCACCTAAATCTAAGCACAAGGGTGTTTTCGCATTTCGCCCCCATCGAAATGCGGCCGCCGTGGCCTGGATTCGATCCCGCAACCTCGTGCTCAGCAGCCCAACACCATAGCCACTGAGTAACCACGGCGGGTGTTCGCGTTCTTGATCAGGTTAGTCAAGGTTTCTGTAACCCCGGATGTGGCGAGCTCGCTTTCTGTTCTTTTTTCTTTAACGAAACTTTCGCTACAGCAAACCGCTTAATTCTAAAGGGAGCTATAGAGAAATGCTAGCTTGCGTTGTGTTAGTACATATAGAAATGCTATCCATAAAGGTCCATTTTAGCTATTGAAATCTCTACGAATTGCGCTAGTACAAATACACTGTTTCCATTCATGGGCGGCCGGTGGCGCGCAGCTCAAGCCGACCAACACAGAGCTGGCATTGCAGTAACCAAGTACATTCTACTTCGCTGCAAGTATATTTTCGGCAGTGCATGGCCTAGTCGAGAACATGTTGCCCTTTTAAATACGCTTCGATTACCTGGCGCGGCGGCTTAGCGGCTATGGTGCTGCGCTGCTTAGCACGAGGTCGCGGGAGCGAATCCCGGCCACGGCGGCCACATTTCGATGGGCGCCCGTGTCCCGTGCATTGGGAGTGCGTTAAAAATCCCCTGGCGCTGAAAATTAAACCAGGGTCCTCCACTATGGCGTGCCTCATAATCAAGTCGTGGTTTAGGCATGTAAAATCCCAGTATTCAATTCAATGTCTTTCGACGACAACACTCATGGAACACGAAAGCTTGTCTATTAGACATTGTGGTTGGACGGAGCGTCACAAGGTGTCTCAACCAGCGTCCGGTAGCTCGATAATGCGCAAGTGTCATTGCGTATACCGGAATACCGGCCACCTCAACACTCCCTAATATTGTGTCGACAGCCATGTCGCAGTGTTCCCTCTGTTCAAAAATTCACACAGAAATATGTGGTGCACACAGCTATTATCTTGCTAAATTCAATGTCTCGTGGCCCAGCAAAGGTCACGTGAGTCGTCGCGTTTGGCAAATTGGCATTAAGGTGAATCAGGCGGGTTTCTCGTGGCCCCTTATACGCAATGCCTCAAGACTTCAAGTGTACGAAAGAACTGGAAGAATGCCAGCAATATATTAATGCACAAGAAGGGAGACATTAAAGAATTGAAAAATTATTGGCCATTAGCTTATTTTCAATATTGTATAAAATATTCACCAACATAATTTCAAATAGAATAAAGGCAACACCTGACTTCAGTCAACCAAGAGAACAGGCTGGCTTCAGGCAGAAATACTATTACAGTGGATCACATCCATCTCATCCATCATGCAATCGAGAAATCTGCAGAGTACAATAAACCTCCCTACATGTGGCTTTCATAGATTCTGAAAAGGCATTTGATTCAGTAGAGATACCGGCAGTTACAGGCTCTTTACGTAATAAAGCAGTACAAGAGGCATACGTGAACATCTTGGGAAATATCGACAAAGATTGCACAGCTACCTTGGTTCTCCACAATAAAAGTAGAAAGACACCTATATAGAAAGGGGTCAGATAAGGAGCCAAATCTCTGCAGTGCTACTTACTGCATGCTTGGAAGAAGTATTCAAGCTGTTAAACCGGAAAGGCTTACGAGGTAGGATCAACGGGGAATATCTCAGCAACCTTCCGTTTGCAGATCACATTGTCCTGTTCAGCAATACTGAGATCAAATTGCAAGAAATTATTGAGGACCTTAACAGAGAAAGTGTAGGAGTAGGGTTAAATATTAACATGCAGAAGACAAAGATAATGATAAAAAACCTGGCAAGGGAACAAGAGTTCAGGGTCGCCAGTCAGCCTCTAGAATCTGTGGAGTACGTTTATCTGGGTCAGTTAATCACAGGGAATCCTGATTTAAAGGAAGAAATTTATGGAAGGATAAAAATGGGTTGGAATGCATACGGCACATTGCCAGATCCTGATTGGAAGCTTAGCACCCTTATTGAAAAGAAAGGTGTACAATGAGTGCATTCTACCGGTGCTAACGTATGGAGCGGAAACTTAGAGATTGACAAACAAGCTCGAGAACACGTCAAGGACCGCGCAAAGATCGATGGAACGAAGAATGTTAGGTGTAACGTTAAAAGACAGGATGAGAGCGGTATGGATCGGAGAGCAAAAGGGGATAGCCAGTATTCTGATTGACATTAAGAGAAAGAAATGGAGCTGGGCAGGCCAAGTAATGCGTAGGTTAGATAACCGGTGGACCATTAGGGTTACAGATTGGGTGCCAAGGCAAAAGAAGCGCAGTTGAGGACGGCACAAGGCTAGGTGGGGTGATGAAATTGGGAAAGTCGCAGGCGCAATTTGTAATCGGTTGGCGGAGGAGAGGGGTAATCGGAGATCGCAAGAAGAGGCCTTCGTCCTGCAAGTGACATAAAATAGGCTGATGATTATGATGGTTTTCGACAATATGGGAAATTTGGCTGCTGATGAGACTGTTGTCCCGAAATCGCAGCTAACAACACCCACACGTATGAAAAACACTACACGAGAGAACAGTACAAACACAAAAAGAAAAGAAATAATCAAAAGCTTTGACAATCGCAAAATGTGAAACTCCCTAAATATACTCCATAAAAACACAAAGGTCTTGCATAATACAGAGCCATGCATAATACAAAGTCACCGTGTTATATGCGACAAGTGCAATCACTCTGCTCATGAATAAATTCATCAGTTCAGGGTAGAGTGCACAAGACTGCGTAGTGACAAAGTTGCCAAGATTATAGAACGGCGTAAAGTGAGAAAAGGCGCACCAAAGCACACGAAATGTCGCATGCCACGACAATTTCGTCGTGGCATTTTTACAAGGCGTAATTTATGTCACATAATAGCAGTATTCGCGAGGAACTAATGAGATCACTGCCGTCAAGAAAATTGCCCAAGGCTTTTACAGCTTCTCTCAGTTTATAGGGACAGGAGCATGGACGCAGCGACATTAAGAGCGTCGCTTTTTCACTCTCTATTCAGAGCACGAAACTGGCGACCACTACACGTACGGTACACGCAAACATTTACCGCGTGGCAGTGACAAGCAGTGGAGCATGCGCAACCGGCCGTTTTCCTTGCCTGACTCTTCATTTTGATGTCCCAAAGCGGTTAACATCAGCGTTGAGAGATAGTAAATGGTGCGTTATAAATTATTCTTGGCTAGGCGGAGTCGTGGGCCGGCCCATCGCGTCATGCTCGGTACAAGCGCGTCTTCGCATTCCACTTAGTCTGGAATGCGGCCGCCGCAGCCGGGTAATGAACCGGCCCTCTCAAGCTTTAGAGCAGCGCTCCATTGTCATCGAGCCGCTGTGAAGCGTGTGCTTCCGCAGTCTAATATTGTGGGCCATTTCTTTTTTTCGCTGCATAACTTTTTTCAGATTGACAGTAGCTGATAGCGCAATTCTACCCTTGAGCTAAATTGCTCGATGAGGTGGCGATTACTTCTACGAGAAATCAAAATGTCTCACTCAATAAATAACATAATTACACTAATTAACGTTTTAATTATTACTTTGTGGCACATATTCCAGTCTATGAATTGTAGCTAGTGGGTAGGCAAGGCCTATCGAGTACGAATGAGTTCTGGGGGTGGCACCAGTTTCAAGATACGAGCCGTCAAACTTTCGTTTAAAATGTACCGTTGTTCCGCTTACATTTTTTCAACGCGATAGCGTTAAGGGTGGCGCGTCGCAGAAAATCCGGTTAAAGAGCAGTTTATTTCGACAAACTCATTCACAAACGCACATATCAACTTGGTTTCAAGTACAAGAAAATATCCAAAAACCAACGACCCAGGCACATGCCCTCAACAGGGCTCATTGTGAAGAAAAGGCAATCATTAAGATGACATACAAGTCCGGCCGATGTTCTGACCTGCCAGAAAATAAGGTGTTGGCAGAGCTGCTGAGTGATGCGCCCATTGCGAAGCTCTGTGAAGTGTGTCGACCATTTCCGCAGGAAGTGGTCTTGGTTTAGATTGGCAAAGTCCACGCAAGCTTGTTTGTACACGCGTTTGGGCACGCGACGTAGTACAGCGGTTACTTTGGCTGCGTTTGTAGCGCAGCACCACCTCCTTGACGCCACAGCACAAATGATCCCACACAACCACGAAACAAGTTCGAAGAGCGCTCGCGCTTTTGCTCTTGAATCTATGCGCAGATGCTACATGTACCACAGTAAGAACCGAAAGGTTTTTTTTTTTTTTTTTGCAACTGTGCAATCGAACAGTGCATGTCGCAACGTCTCTTTGTGTCCGAACTGAGGGCAGCTGTTGTCGGATGTTATGCCCCGGCGCTGGGGTGCGGCTCCGGCCCCAAAACGCGCCAACCTCGCCTCAACCCGAAATCGCACATCTCAGCGGGCACGGCCGACGTGGTCAGCTTGTAACAGGTGACGCTCGAGCACCTCTGCAGCTCTTCAGCGTCAAGTGCTCAACTGTTAGACGTTCGCGCACCTCCGTTGCCATTGTGTCACCTAGCTCTACGTCGGGTAAACCTGACCTAGTGTGCCGAAGGCTGCTGCATATATATATTTATAATAATGGTCCCGGTTCCGTCGTGGGAGACGCCCACTCCATGAGAGCCCAAAGCTCCCGTGGCCTGCAGGACCTTGAATAAAGTTGATTTCCTTCCTTCCGGCTCCGCCGTGGGGCCTGTTCTTATTTTTTCCGATATAAAGAGCTTTGTGGAGGTTCGTATAGGAAATAATTCATAAGCTTCCTGCCTGGACATTCGGGGTTGCTCTCTAGGTCGTAAAAATCGCGCAATGAGAGGACAGAGCTCATTGTTTTAATAGACGGGACGCTAATCCCACCTAGGTGTGTTGGAAGCCGAAGGAACGGTCGTGCCACTAATTCCGTTTTACCTTCCCATAGGAAAACGCCGCATACTTTGCCTGGCCTCTGCGAAGCCTTGCCTGGCGGGCGTGCTATGTGTGTCACTAGTAAAACGCCGCGCAGATTCCGGATTTTATTATAGAACTGCGCTCAGCTAGCCTCAACGAGAACTTTCACGCTACTGAAAGCTTTTATGCGAAGCATATTACTAGAGCTCAACCCAGCTCCTCAGGCGCGGCGGTGTCGCCTTCAATACCACGTGACACCGTGACGTCACGACAGAGGAGAAACGGGGCTCCAACTCGCGCCGTCGCTCGCGGCGTCGCCTTCAAGGCTGACCACGTGACACCGTGACGTCACGACAGAGGAGAAACGGGGCTCCAACTCGCGCCGTCGCTCGCGGCGTCACGGCGGTATATAAGCAGCTGCGCTTGCCTCTGCTAGACACTCACGAGGTGAGATGCCTCCTGGAGACAGAGCTGCTCGTTGGAATGAGAAGCGAAGGTTGCGGCGTGCTACAGAGACTGTTTTTAGGTGGCTTTGCTACGGCGCAGCGACTACGCGCCCCGCATCGGACGCGGTGAGCGTCGAGCAACGCGGCGTTCGGCGCGACAAATGAAATGTGCGCCAGAGCAAGCGCCGTACGCCTGAGCCGACGCCGACGACACCGGCTTTTCTGCGACACGAGCTCCTTAACGTTGTCGCGTTAAAATAAAGGCTAGTATGCTTCGCATCCTGGGCTTAACCTTAGCTAAGCCACAGCCATTTTTTTATGCGAAGCATATTACGAGGGCTCAACCCAGCTCCTCAGGCGCGGCGGTGACCATGAAATCACGTGACACCGTGACGTCACGACAGAGGAGAAGTGGCTTTGGCTCAACTCTTGCAAGACGGGCTGGGTGGGAATCGAACCAGGGTCTCCGGAGTGTGGGACGGAGACGCTACCACTGAGCCACGAGTACAACGCTTCAAAGCGGTACAAAAGCGCCTCTAGTGAATGCGGTGTTGCCTTAGAAACGCGCTGTTTCTAAGGCGTGCGTCTCTTGCTCAGGCGCACATTTCGTTGCCGCGCCGAACGCTGCTTTGCTCGACGCTTACCGCGTCCAATGCGGGGCGCGTAGTCGCTGCCCTGTAGCCCATTGTCTTACACCCCTTGGCGGGTCGACGGGAACGCTGTCGCGTTCCACTCTTGAAGGCGAAGAAGTAATGCATGAGTTGTTTCTTCGTCTAGCCGAACCAAATATAGCCAAGCAACAGCAGTTCACCAGGCTAAACAGTGGTTCAACAACTAAAATAAAGGCTAGTATGCTTCGCATCCTGGGCTTAACCTTACCTAAGCCACAGCCATTTTTTTTCTTTCTGCCTTCTTGCGCACGTCTGTCCACGCCTCCTGTGCTGCTTCACTAGATGTGACGAAAACTGTTCCCAGGACTCCGACTCCCGCTACCCTCTCGACTTCTTCGTCAAGGGCGGACGACCAGTTCCCAAAGGCCACTGCTTTGCTTTTGTCCTTGTTCAGTGCGGATCCAGTTAATTCGGCGCATTCTTTAAATAGTCGCAACAAGGCGCAGTAGATTCCTTCCTTTCTTAAATAAAGGGATACGTCGTTTACCTATGCAGACACCGTTGCATCTCCTTGGCCTGGCAGGGGAAATCCACGTATCGATGGAGAGATTGAAATGCGGCACAGCGAAGGTTCGAGACAAAGGACGAACAGGTGAACGCTCAGTGAACACCCCTGCCTGAGATTGCGTGTGACGGGGAAATAATTATTTAGACGACCGTTGACAAGCAACCTCGCATATAAACAGCAGTACAAGAGGCTGATGCTATCTATAAACTCGACAGGAAAACCAAATGAGAACGTGATCTTTTTGGGTGAAGGCAACCGGCCAATAAACCCACACATGCTGGGTGAAGGCATCAATGTTGCCGGATTTGAAACCCTCGTTATGGAACAAACGAAAAGAAAGGGGGTTAACTGAGGGGCCCGATTTTTATTAGTCGTAATCATTAGAAGCGAAGAAACACTGACACCAAGGACAACATAGGGGAAATTATTTGTGCTTACGTGACGCCTGCGGCAGAAAGGGTGTTGCCCTTCCGCCGCCAAGGTTTGCGAGTGGTGGCACTGGCTAACACTCCCAGGGTTTCACTATAGGAAACATAAATGCCCAAGAAAGTGGATGGGAAAACGACACCGCGGTAGCTCAATTGGTAGAGCATCGCACGCGTAATGCGAAGGTTGTGGGATCGTTCATCCACTTTCATTTCCATTAATTTATCGTTTCTTTATTTTATTTATGAAGCACAAGTAATTTATCCTATGTTGTCCTTCGTGTCAGTGTTTCTTGGCTTCTCATGATTGTGACTAATAAAGATACTAATAAAGATCGGGCCCCTCAGTTAACCGCTTTTCTTCTTATTCGACACGATGTTGCGAGTTTAACGTTCGTAAGGAACGCTAAGGAGTAGCGTTGTCGAACATGGCGGCACCTATGGCGCCCGCTGCAGTGTGAATTCTCGTGATGGCTGCACGCTCACTCGCGTTTATCGCCAGCAACTATTTTAATGAGCTTTCGTTTTCTCTAAACTCGCCTGAAAGGCTAGTTATTAGTGCATAGCGCTTCCATTTTCTGAGATCGTTCGGCGATTCTGGTGCCTGTAGGCCTAACGTGACGCATCCGCATAGCAACAGCAAGATGGTTGCTAATGGATCGTCTTGCCTTGGATAAGTGCGGCACGAGGCACCAGACGGCACCTTGTTTTATAACGTCTTCTTTACGTTTGCGTGCCCGTACCGTAAACTGAAATACTTGAAAGGACGCGCCCCGTAATGTCCCGCAAAGGTGCTTACGTTTAGTGTACGTAAGGTGACAAGCGCTATTCTAAATCTGTCTAGTGACGGGAGCGTCCGGGTTGTGCTCGTGCATATATCCCTAGTGCCCTGACACGTCTCGCGTGTACCAAAAAAAAAAGAAGGAAAATCGACTGCTGCAATGCGGCCTTCTAAAGCGTACGTACAGTCCGCTTCATTTCTAATATGGGGGTTTAAGAACAGTACTCCAACGCCACAAAACGCAGCGTTAATCAGGGAGAAGAAGGCGTCGACAGAGAAACAGGCCGTAAGGCTTGACCTGTCCAAGCGTGTCCGGAAATCGCACTCTTGTAAGAAAAGCACGTCGACGCCCCGCGCTCGCGCGAATTGCAACACCTCTCTGTTTGCCGACGGACCAGAACCTTTGAACCTACAGAGAGAGGAAATGTACCATCGCCATGATGCAAGCGAAAAACGGCGCCATGTTACAGGCCTAGTTAAGGCGGAATCCGATGCGCGCAACTTTTTGGGGACTTCTGATTCACTCCCTTTCTGCGAACTGCTAGAGTCCGTTTCTGCTTCGAGTGCTCTCTTTATCTCCTGTTTATCAGTGTCCGTTGCTTTTGCCTCAAGGCGAAAGTCGGCAACTTGGCTTACTGGTTTCTTTAACACAAGTTCGTTGTTCGGGGCATACGGTATACCCTGGCTTGGGCCAGTCCCGTCTCTTGCAAGGTGCCAAAGTGTCGACACCTACTGGGGCCGGTGGCGGTGTCCTCGGCCTACCGGAGGACGCGGCCTGCATGTGAGCTCGTTGGCTGGGACATCAGCTTCGTGCACTGTGACGTGTGCGGCCTGGTTGATTCCATGTCCTGGAGGAGAGGTCTTATCGCTTGACTGCCTCGGTTGCGCTGGCTTCGGCAGGGCTCTTCTCAGAAGAGGGAAGTGAGTGGTGGGAACTGTTCGTATTCCGAGCCCTCTGTAGCCTATGAGGAAGATAGGAGCTCGGAGTGTTCGTTGTGGTGGGATTCTTTTGACGGAGCCTGTACCTCGGGTTCCGTTCATCGTTAAGTTGTTCTTCTATAGGGGATCATCAGGTTTGCGTGGCCGTAGTAGCTTTCGATGCTGGCTGTGACATGAGTACCTGCGGCTGCAGCAGCGTAAGACCTGGGCAGGAAAGAGTCCACTGTGACGCAGTTTCCGGCACCGTGGCGACAAAGCGAGGTGCGCTTGGTAGTCTCGCGTCCGAAGACTTCGCACCTTTCACAACTTGATGTTTCGCACGCCTTCCCGAGGTGGCCCTCTGTTCAACACCACGAACACACATTCTAGATTGCTCGGTAGTGAAACATGAAACCGGTAGCCTTGGATAGACGTAAAATTTGGCACGGGCACCGCCGTTTCCATGCGAATTACCCTGATGCTGGGCTGACTTTGGGTCTACCCTTGAATTGCGATTCCTGAGTTGCAAGAAATTTTCCATACGGAGACAAAGCGGCTGCAAGTGCGGTGAGGGGACATGGAATGTGGAAACGTTCAGAACAGGTGGTCCGGCTGGAGCGATGGCGACCCGGGCACCGTTCAAGACGAACGACCCCTGGACGATAGCCTTGCGGTGGTTGCTGCGGACATGACAGCTGCGATGAACTTCTTGGACGGTCTCAGGCCTCCTGGCCCTACGTTTTCTTCGATGACGTCGATCACTTCATCGGCGATGGTGCCCGTTGGTGCGCTGAAGTTGAAGCAGTGCGCCTTAGGTCCGGGTTCGCGGAACACTATCTTCGCCGAGTTGGACTGATAAGGGTAGGCCTGGCTACCACGGTGGGACGTGCGGCGTCTGGGCATTTATCACGTTGGTCGTTCACTGGGAAGGTGTGTTCCTCGCGCATGAACGCGCGCTTATAACTGGACGAAACCTCAGGTGTCGGCGGCGTTGTCCGTCAGAAAAAAAAAATAATGATCTCGAACTACAACCACCCAGGCCCTCCGTTTGGCGCAGAGGCGTTACTAAACAAATTGAATTCTCCAATGTAAAATGTGTCAGAAAATTCGTAAAGTCCGATTTACACACAACCTACAGACATGATAGCCTCGGATTGTAAGTTGAACATACGAGAGAGAGAGAGAGTGAACTTTAATAAGCACCAGCAGTTTTGTCGGCTGGGCCTAGGCCTCCCACGATGGGACGTCGAGGTCTTGCCTCTTCGCCGCTTCGTAGGCCTGCTGGGTCGCCCAGAGTTGGTCGTCGAGGTGGGAGCTTCGCAGGGCGGCGTGCCATCTCGACGAGAGGGTCACGGGATTAAGGTCTTGGTATTGGTGTTTGCACTCCCATAGCATGTGGGGGAGTGTTGCCGATTCAGTTTTACAGACCTTGCACGTCTGGCTCGGGTAGATGTCGGGGTATATAGTGTGATAGCGTCTGAGGGAGGGGTATGTATTCGTCTGTAACAGGCGAAGGGTGGTTGCCTGTGCCCTGTTTAACTTGCAGTGAGGGGTTGGGAAGGTTCTTCTAGCGAGGTAAAATGACTTTACAAGGTTGTTGTATCTTGTAAGACGGTCGCGTCCTGCGGGTGCACCTGCACCGTCTCCGGCACGGTTGACTAGTCCTCGTGCTACGGAGTGTGTAACCTCGTTGAGGTTGGTGAGGTGCGGGTGGACAACGCCGGCGTGTGCTGGGATCCAGACGAGGGTGATCTGATTTTCAGACGAATGCGGGGCTTGTCGTAAGATGCGGAGTGATTGATGAGAAATGCGACCTTTGATGTAGTTGTTGACTGCTTCGCGAGAATCGCTCACTATGGTGTGACAGGCTGGGTCAAGAGTGGCCAGGGCGATGGCCACTTCCTCGGCCGTCTCGGCATTTTTGGTAATGATGCGGGCAGCATGTCGGAGCAAGCCGCCTGCTGTGGTAACCGCCACAAAGCGCCGTCCATCTTGGTACTCAGCTGCGTCGACGAAGGTGACGCCCGCGGTGTTGGCGTAAGCTTTGATGAGGGAAGTAGCTCGTGCCTTCCTGCGTTCTTTGTTGTAGTCTGGGTGCATGTTTCTCGGAATAGGGTCGGCGTGTATCCATTGCTGAATGTCGCGTGGTATTGGGTCTTTATCTCCATGTTGACGGTGGTAGGTTATATTAAGCTTGTTTAGAATGCTGCGGCCCGTTTCCGTGAGAGTAAGCCTCTCTAGTTGAGATCGACGTTGGGCCTCGATTAACATACGAGAAAACAATTTTTTTACGCGGAAACTCAAACACAAACCCTTTTTTCCTAGTTTACGCGGGTATGAGCCATTGCTCTGCCCGGCACTGCCACCAAGAATTGCTCCACAGTTCTTTTCTATCGGGGACCGTGGCACAAAATATCCGGTCTGGGTGTCAACGGGGCCCGATAACGCTATCGCGTTCCATTCTTAAAGGCGAAGCTTAAGCGTCTTTAACTTTTTTTAGGAAAACGTTGTTGTATGCATTGAAGCACATAAGTAACGTGTAGATTTCAAAAGAGCACAGAAGTAACTCGTAATTTCATATATCTGCCGTAAAGTAATTAACTGAAGTTTATTTACTTAATTATGTTAATTATTCAACTAAGCATTTCGATTGCTCATAGTAATAATGGCCACCTCTTCGAGTAACTTAGCTCAGTGGCTAGAAGTCCGCTATCTACTCCAGTGAAAAGAAAAACAATTATAAAAGGCAATTTCGAAAACTTTGGTGCAGCTAAAAAAATCTCACATCTTTCTAGTGTCTGCCTAGACGAGTTTTTCGACGTCAACCGCAGATGAAAAATTTTCTCGGGGCAACTTCGACTTCTCGTTTCAGAGCGCTGTAGATTATGGGGTTTTACGTGCCAAAACCACTTTCTGATTATGAGGCATGCCGTAGTGGAGGACTCCGGAAATTTCGACCACCTGGGGTTCTTTAACGTGCACCTAAATCTAAGTACACGGGTGTTCTCGCATTTCGGCCCCATCGAAATGCGGCCGCCATGGCCGAAATTCGATCCCGCGACCTCGTGCTCAGCAGCTCAGAGCGCTGTAGCTACAGTGTACAGTTGCGTAAGACATTATACTTTGGCTCTATTAAGCGCCGCAACGATCGACCTTATCAGGGATGATCGGGCTTAATTATTCATTCTGGAGCAGGCTTAGCCTCCCGTGACGAAGATAAGTGGCTGAGTCACGCGATCTTTCCAGTGCTGCCGGAGCGTTATGCAACGACCACTGATGAATGTCATTAGGTAGATAATTCCGCGATTATAGAGATACAAAATATAAAGCCCCTCAGCGAAAGAGGGAGCACACGTTCTTTGAGGTCGCGCGTGCAGCGCGTTATGACTAAGCCATTCGCCTCCAAATATGCAAATTTGTGGTGCAAGGACATGCTAAAGTGCCTTGCAAGCAAGTAGGCACACTCCAATAGTTACCTTGACGCAAAGCGAGGCGCAAAAATTAGGCTTTAACTACCAGTGTATCGTATGTCGTTTGGCTCCCTCAGTTGTCTCTCTCTGTTACTGCGACCGCAGTTAAGAGTTATGGTATAAATACTTCTTGGACGCTCAAATCAAAGCAGTTGGAAGTCAGCGCTCGTCTGTGTCTCCTCGTGTTCCTCGTCTTTCGTCTCCTTTTCTTCGCGCTGGTAAGAGTTTTCTTCGAGATCATGAACCAACTAACTCGCACCAGAGTCCTGCTAAGAGTTCGAAATGGGGTTTGCCCCTTTGACCACCCGTCCATTCTGTTACACTGAAGATGCCTGCTGCCGTCATCAACGAAACTTTGCTGTCGTTTTTCAGGCAACCTCGTCGTCCCCAGCATTGTCCTTGCCACAGTGTGAAGAAAAAATAAAGCTTATCCACAACCGGTTTAGCTGGGACTTTAACCCACGCCAGTGAAGTCACACGCATTCGGAAGACGATCGTGCTACCGACAGAGCTATCGCCCAAGAATGCATTAGGGCAAGACATTGCACTTCACACGAACTTTGAGAGCAGTGGCATCTGTGTATGTAATTTCGAGGATCTAACGAACACTAGTGTACTGGACGTGAATGACATCTTGTGCTTCGCATAGAAGTTGGCCTTCACAAGATGGCGGTGTGTTTGCGAGCTATTCTTCCTCGTCGTGCTCATGAAGCCAGCGTTCATACGGCACAAAGCGGTGCACATGACAAGGATGATGATGGGCATCAAATATGGAGCACATACCCACAATAGTGAATGCGCCCAGAATAAGGTTGTCGGTTGAAAACAACGTCGAAAGCAGCGATAAACTTAATTCTAACCGCAGCGTCACAACGACAACGCCACGTTCATAGTTTACGCAGTATAGCTCACAGTATTCAAAGGCATCAAGTGCCTACATAGTCGTACTGCAAATGCACATAGAAAGTAAAATCGCTGACGTATTGTAGGTATACACTGCGTCATTTCATTCGTGACATCAGTCGTAGAAGTTTTGGCCTCGAAGTCGATGGGAAAGTTCTAAGCGCGGAACATACAAAATGAGTAATTTTGCCTTAAAATCATGAAGCCTTTAACAAAAAACTGTCGCCTCGCCTTTTACTTAAATATTACTTTACACAAGAACTGAATACAAAAAAACCTACAGCAGATCCAACTTGTTCCAATCTATATAAGGCGAAGCTTTGAATGCACAAAGAGTCGAAAACACCCGCCTACTTAGATTTAGGTGCCCGTAAAGGAACCCCAGGTGGTCCAAACTTCCGGAGTCCCCCCCCTACGCCGTGCCTCAAAATCAAATCGTGGTTTCGGCACATAAAACCTCATTATTTGATATTTTGTTCTTTAGCTCAAATTTATACAAAAGGCAAGAGAATGCTGTGGTGGTGGTGGTGGTGGTGGTGGTGGTGGTGGTGGTGGTGGTGGTGGTGGTGATGTTGAAGCAGGCGGGGTTAGCCTGGCATATATAGCCGGCAATTGTTCCGCCTGATCCTCCTTTGAGTTGAGATCAGTGGTGTGTCACCAGGTGTCGATGAGCCCCGTGTCTCGCAGGAAGGCTATCAGAAGTCGTTGCGCTCTCTTCCTCAATGCCGCGGGCCCTCCGGGGAAAACAACATCTTCAAAGGTCCCGTGCGTGAGACCGCTTTTTTGTAGGTTGTCGACCATTACTTTTCGTTCTGTGTCAAACTGAGGGCATAGCCAAATGAAATGCTCGATGTCGCCAATGTCACCACAGAAAACACAGAGTGGGGAAGCGCGAAGCCCAGTCTTGAATAACCAAGCTGGGGTGTACGCGGAGTCGGTCCTGATGCGGTATAAAAGCGTCGCTTGTTCACGTGTAAATCCATGGGTCACACAGGATTCGTGCGGATTCTTGAACATCTCTCTAAAGTGAAAGCGGATTGCACCCTTAGGGTTTCGAAAAGCTTTTGGAGCTTTCACCTTTGGGACACATGTCAGCGCTAGGCGTGCAAGAGCGTCAGCTTCCTCGTTCCCATCAATTCCTACGTGTGATGGAATCCACTGAAACCTTATGTTAAATCCTTTGCTCGTGAGGTCGTCGATCAGTGCCAGAGATTGCCTTGTAAATTTCTCTAGAGGTAGGCCCCGATGTAATCTCTGTAATGCTGACTTGGAATCCGTCAGCACCACGACATCTCGTGCAGAAAAGGCCCGTAGTTTCCGCAAAGCCGCGGTGATTGCGGCACTTTCGACTGTTGTAGAGGAAACTACGCGATCCAGTCGGCCAGACCATGACACATCAAGGGATGGTATGCAGAATGCCGCTGCACAGCTATCTGTTTGTGCGCACACCGAACCGTCTGTGTACACTTGTAGATGGTTTTGAAACACAGTGCTCAAGTGGTCCAGCACAATGAACTTGGCTTCGGCAGTTGAAATGGTGCGTTTCGTCGGTAGGTGGGGTACATTGAGGCTGCAGGTAACGTCCGGAAAAGACCATGGCGGGTCAAGGCGACTTCGTTTAGGCCATTCCAATCCTAAAAATCGGAAGGTGTTCAGCGCCGCATGGAAATGTGAGCGAGTTCTTGCTCTTAGCCGCCGGAGAAGCGCCGTGCCTGCGCGTGACTCGCCCAGCCTTAATAGCTGCGTCAGCAAGGCCTGAGATGCCAAGAGGCGGAGTGGAAGAGACTCTGCCTCATTAGTGACTTTTTTGTTTGAAGCCGCCGTTGGAACTCCCATCGCCAAGCGAAGTTCCTTTCTGTGCACTGCCTCCAAGCGCTCGAATTGACTCGATGACGGTGATATCAGAGGGAGCTGATAGAGGATGCGGCTTGTTATCAGTGCAGCGTTCAGTTTAAGCATGGATATAGGATTGTTACCCCAACGTATACCTGCCAATCGACGAAGTGCGTTGATTCTTTGCACTGATGCAGCCACAACACTTTCGACCGCACCACGCCATAGCAGCCTGTTGTCGATGGTGACGCCCAGGAAATGAACATGAGTTGCACGAAGAATTGAATGCCCTCTGATATTCAGCGTCAGACGTGTTGACTTGCGTCTCACTCCCGGGAAAAGCATGAAGGCCGATTTTTCTGCTGATAAAGATAGGCCAAGCGTCGATAAGTGGCGGTCGATAGTGGAGATTGCGGCCTGGGCTATTCGGGCCAAACGTTTGTGCTGGTACCCCGAGATCCAAATTCAGACGTCATCTGCGTAGATGGACATTTTAACTGCCGTCCGACCTACTTGCAGGGCATTTGGAAGGCTGGCCATGGCAACGTTAAAAAGCAAGGGGGATAGGACACTTCCTTGTGGGACGCCGAGGGAAATTCGTCGCTTGTCACTCATTACACTTCCGAGCTTAACTTGGACACATCGATCACTGAGAAATTCATGGACGAATCAAAGAGCATTTCCCGAGACGCCCATGGCTCGGAGTCCGTTGATGATGCCTGTATGAAGCACACAGTCGTATGCCTTGGCAACGTCCATAAAGATGGCGAGTGTGGAAAGGCCGTCTGCGCGATGGTGCTCGATATGGCTCAGTAGATCCAAGACACTGTCCTGGGCACTCAACCGTGGACGAAATCCAGTCATACATGATGGCAGTCTATTTCCTTGCTCGAGATACCATGTTAACCTCGTACATATTAGTCTTTCCATCAACTTTGATGCGCATGATGTTAGCGATACTGGCCGGTATGAGGTGAGGTTTGCAGGATCCTTTCCAGACTTGAGCACTGGCACCACCCATGCTGTCTTCCATGCTTCTGGGATCTCACCTGTGCTCCAGACGTGATTAAATATGTCCAGAAGTGCTTGTTTTCGTTCATATGGCAGATTTGTCAGCATCTGATTGCTGATCGAATCGGGACCCACAGCACAGCGTCTTCTTAATTTGCTAAGCGCCAAATCCAACTCACGAAAGGTGAAAGGCGTATCCATGGTATGTGACGCTTCAGACAACAGAGGGTTCGATACTCCTGCTGATCTGCCAGATGTGTATACGTCTGCAAAATCTTCTGCAAGGGTTCGCAAATCTTTTCCTTGCTTTAAAGCCAGTGCATCGAATGGCCTGTGCAGGCGAATCTTTCCAGATAGGCTATTCATTACTCCCCATATCCTTGTCATGGGAGTAAACGCCGATAAACTCTCACAGAAAGCAGCCCATTGAACTCGTCTTAACCTTTTTGTGTGACGACGGATGACAGCGTTTATCCTGTTGAATTCAGTTTTCGCAGATGGATTGCCCGTTTTTCTCATGAGTTTCCGCTCCGCTCTCCTACGCGCTGCGCAGAGGTTCTTTAGTTTCAAATCAGGAGTAGGGAAATGATCTGGCAGTTTCAACATTGAGGTAGCCACTCTTTTGCTCCGCTGCATATCTGCGAACAGCTCACCAGGGGATTCGTCCAACGCTTCTCTGTATGTGTCCCAGTGGGTCACAGCACAGAATTGTCGTCCAGCAGTGTGAAATCCGGTGATGTTCGTGAAGATCGGAAAGTGGTCACTGCCCATCCTGTCTGGGACCGTTGTTGACGATACGACAAGGTCTGGAGAATGGATAACGAGGTCTATGGCACTCCATGAATCTGGTGGCCTGAAGAAAGTCGGTTTGCCATCGTTCGCGATACATAAGTCAGCAGCATCCGCGGCTGTGACAAGTTCCTTGCCTCGGGAATCTGCAGTCTTATCTCCCCAAAGCGAATGATGTGCGTTAAAGTCGCCACAGATTATTATAGGAGAGGGGCAACGAATGCAAAGGTCCTTTATGAACGCCTCCATGGATACCTTCCTGCGCGGACTTATGTACACCGACACCACACTGAGTTTTCGTTTTCCTAGGCACACTTGCACAGCGGCGACTTCCAAGAAGGTAGAACAAAGGTCTTGCACTGGTAAGGTGACGTGAGGTATTTCTCGCCTGATGTATATCATCGCACTTCCATTTGCAAATGATGGTATACTCGGATTTCCATGTCTGATGTATCCTGGGATCGTCCTCCCATTTGGGAGACCGGCCTCCGAGAGGGCTAGAATTGGTATAGGTATGTCTCGAAGGAAAAGGCTGAGTTCAGAAAGACGCTGTAGAATACCGGCGCAGTTCCATTGCATAATTAAGGGCACTTTTGGACGACGGAATGGACCAAGTGGGCGAGACATTGCCATTATGCTACTGAGTGTATGTGGAAGTAGAGCAGAGTATTACTGACTCAAGAGCCAGCACTGCTTCCAGCATATCCTTCGTCGAACTAGCAGGCATCTTCGCAACGTGGGAACGTAGTGCCGTGAACAAAGCGCGTATCACATGCTGGCAGTTTTCCTGCTGACTGTTGCCAAGTGGTACTTGAGGTCGGTTTACTGCGGCCGCATAGGTGCGTTTTTCGGGCTCTTTTCGAACAGGTTTCTCAGCCGCTGAGACCGTTTGCGTTGGCTCAGTAACTTCATTTATCGGTGTGAGACGCGGGAAGTGGGATGCGTATTCTGTTTCCAAACCAGTCAGTTGTGGCGCTCTGGATGTCTTCTTCGTGTTCGATGGTGCACTTGCGCTCTTTGGACCCAGAACAAACAGCTTATTTCTTCGCTGAGCAGCTGTCCGCGCAGGGCATCGACCGTAGCTAGCAGGATGGTCACCGCCGCAATTTGCACACACAAAGTTGTCTTTACTGGCACACGTCTTAAAGTCATGAGGTCCCCCACAGCGCTTGCACCTCTGTTCCCCACGACAGTACTTAGCGATATGTCCGAAGCGCTGACACTTAAAACAGCGTGGTGGTGTTTCCACGTAGTCGACAAGCTCGTGTCTGGTGAAACCAAGGTTGATCTTCTCCGGGCGTTCAGAATTTGGAGCAAATGTGAGAACCACCGTGTTAGTGCGCCTTGACTCCCACTCACATGACGAGGTTTGGACCCGACGGATGATTCTTCTTGCATGGAACACGCCCTGAGGTCTTAGGTAGGTGAGTAGCTCTTCATCCGAGTACCATTTAGGGACTCCTCTAACAATGCACGTATTTTTCATGTAACTGTGTGGGACACGGGCAGATATGACTATGCCGCCGATATTCTTGGTCTCTAGAAGGACGTTGGCTTGTCCTTCTGTCTCTACATCTAAGAGCAATGCACCCTGTGCTGTGAAGTGGCTCTTCACTGGTGCGCCACCGAGAATCCTTTCAAGCTCAGAATAGAGGACAATAGGGTTTACTTGCCTTAAATCATCTCTTTCGGATGCTGCAGTGATTAACACTGGAATGCCCTCCGCCCTGTCTTTACGATGGCGCACAATTCGGAAACCACCAAGAAATGCTGTCTCCACTCATTTTCACTTGTGGCATCGGCTTAAGAAAAAGATACGATGGCGAGTATGGATGCAACGCCGTCCTCGCAAGAACTGACAAAAAAAAAATCCGCTGAATTTTCGAGAAATGGTAGAAGGATCGACAATGCTTACACTCTTTGTCTTTATCTCGGTGACACAGTTTTCTTCTTCTTAAACAAATAGCTCCAAACCTTTTTTAGGGTTTTCTAGTCAATTATAAATATACTTTACTAGGTATACTTTGAGCCACCTGTATGAAACCAGTGGCGCCGCTCAACAACGCGATCACAGCGGTTGAAAAAAACCACAGGATGCATAAGCTTTGTGTTTTCGCACCGCCTCTTTGCCCTGAAAGGCCGTTAGAATGAGGAGCGCATAAAAAATTGTGGCGGCGCTTTGTGAGGACGCAATCTCCGCAAGACGGGTGTGAGCGTCGGAGGACGGGCCAATATATGGCGCCAGCCAATACATGGCGAAATTAAAACACGTATACAGCTTCGCTCAAATTTCGCATTATGCAGTATACTAATCTTTAGTTAATTTTTTCATTGTATTGCTATTACGTAACAAAATGTATTTTATTCCGAAGCAAAAACTGCCCCTAGCAATCGAAGTAGACTCACAATGTATCCACAAACAACAGTTTCAACACTTGCCAAAGTAAACAGCAGAACGGCACCCATACTGTTACAGTTGTCTCGTATGTTTCTGTAACTACTCGCTGCTCTTAAACCAGAGCATAGGCGAACTACGAAGCGAACGTTGCGATAAGGGCACATATGTGAGACAAATGTTTAAAAATACGCAACTGCTATCCGAGACCGCTCGATAGCTTGAAACACGGACGCACGTATCGCAGTGTGCGCTCCGTCTACCTCATTGACAGCAGAAACAGCGGCTATGTCGAGTACAATGGCTTCAGTACGTCTCACGAAGTTGTTTCCAACGCGGACGGCGTCACGGCACACTAAGAAAACAGCCCCAGTCCAATATTATCCGCTAGCAGGAACTGACGAGCGTATACCCAGCGTATAAAACAAACATTCGTCCAAGCCAGCATGATAGCGAGATTAAGAAGCTCACAAACGGCGCCACGGCGTACGCAATAAGGCGGTGCACTGGCTAAAACGGTCTATGTCAGATGTCATTGTAAACGAGAGTATAGAATATCCCTTTCCTACAGGCACACTAAAGAGAGACGCTTAATTTGTTTAGCCCCGATAGAGTACTCTTTCAGAACTGTAATTTCTGGAGGCTCTTGTAAATAAAGACCGACCGCGCTTTCTTTTTTCTTTTTTTTTTGATTCTGTACCAATAAATCAACACCGGTATCTGAGTGTGGCATCGGAAACTTCAAAGTATGTTTCCGTATTTGGGCCCTTGTGGAACTGTATAAGTTGTCGTAGTTTGCTATAACTTCAGTCATTGGGTCGCGGATTAGCTTACTAAAAAACAGTGTACAACACTGAACACCAGGATGAATTCGAACAGAGTCGCAAGTCAATGCGCTACTTCACTCTCAGAGAAAACCACGCGGCCAGACATTGATTTTCCTCTTTCCCATCGGCAACTGGCAAACACAGAGTTCGTGTAAATTTCTGCCTGAAGTTTCTAAATGAAAATGTCAATTGAAGCCACACAGTGAAAGATTCAGCTTCTGCAATAACAAAGTCGTCATTCGTAGCGAAGACACAGCCTTCGCAAGCGAGAAAAATGACGAACATTTAAAATTGAAGCGGAACCACCTCTTGCCTTGTGTGCAATGCAACGTCGTCACCACTGATTGATTCAGAGAGAGCGGCACTGAGGGAGGTCACGTGCACATTACGTCATATCATCAGTTTTGCCGCAGTTGATTTAAATTCAGAAGGTACAGCAGAACTTTCGGTGGCAATTTTCTATGCAACGAACTACATAGACATTTATATAGTCATTTATATAGAGTATATAGTCATTTAGACTAATAATCTACTGATCTATATAGGCTTAATATTTTGTTTTATTACCCCTTTAAGAATCAGCTTTACCTCGGACTTCTATAACCAAATGATAACGGCAAAAATCGTTTTATTCAGAATCCACTAGCTCTGTTAAGTTCGTTGCCGGTAAAATAACAAGATCTTTTTTTACGTTTGCTGGAACGATATTTTTCATTTATGCGATCAATTTGTATAAAATATTACCAAAAAGGTTGGTAATTCGGCCTCAAGCATGAACTCTACAACAGAAGTGAAAAAGAAAAGAAAAGCTATATCACGATTTTGCAGACTGCGTCGAATGGAATAGCTAAAAGCGGCAAAACTTACATAGTACTACACGCAGCAAATGAGAAACACATATCTTATTTTTGACTAAAACAGCTGCAAGCTCGCAAAAACAATGCAGCGATTTCACCGAAGCTATTAGTACGCTACATTTGGCCGCATAATTTGCACGATCAGTTTAAAGTTACACTTCGCAGAATTCTAGCATATGTTTCCGATTCACCGTTCTGAAGTTGTAAACTTCGTGATACCATCATTTAATTGCTGAGTTGCAGCCGATTTCGTAAAATATACGACGGCCTTAATTAAATACCTGCGTCTAGCGTTTCGCATGAGTCAAATTTTTCAAGTGCAGCCAATTTATTCAGAACGGTTCGTCAGTTGTCTAATGAGACATCATTTTTATATTTTCTTTCGTGCGTTTCGACTAGCATCGGAATAAAGAAGCCAGAGTTGGCTCAGATCTAAGGTTTCCTCCTAAGAGTGAGGTATCCTTTTATAGTATTTCGTGCTTTATTTTCTCCTCTTTGAGGTTTTCGTAGGGCCGCCTCCATCTGGGCTACTTTGTTCGTATTAATATTCACCGAAGCGTTTCTATCGCAATGGAAAAGTGCACCTCGTGTACTCTGTAGGTAAACCAACGTCCCGGAGCGGCACACGCGGATGTAAACGCACCACGCATGAGGCTCATCGCTGTGGTGTCCTTGGCTGTGCAACGGGCCTATCATTACGCACTCCAGGAAACGGATGCTTCTGATACTGTCGAGTGTTAACGGGAGCCCGGGACACGTTCATGGCATTTCTAACGGAAAAACTGCTTCTCGTTTCATGTCGTTGCGAAGGTTATATATCCCCGAATGAAAGTTCCAAATATAGCTCCAAATATATTTCTGACATTACAGATAGCATTACAAGCCCTCTTGCTACGGAATGCTACGGCAAGCCCTCTTGCTATGGCATGGTACGGCATACTACGTCATGCAACGGCATGCAACGGCATGCAACGGCATGCTACGGCATGCTACGGCATGCCACGGCATACTATGGCATTTGTTTATAGATAGCGGGGTAATCAGAAAGCGTCGGAAAGACGGAATAACAATGAAGACGCTTAAGTTGTAATAATTACCAACGTTTATGGTTTCTTTCTCGTAGAAAATTGGAAACCCCGCCATATTGGACCTGTAGACTCTCTTCGTGAACATCATCGTCATCCCATTTTACGTCTGCTGCCAGACAAAGACACCCGCGAACGATCTCCAGTTACCCCTATCGTGTGCAAGATGACTATATCCGACGCTTGGAATTTTTTTAATCTCCTCAGAACCAAGTTCAGATCCTATATGGGTCTCATCACAGCAGCTAATTCCTTACCGTCATCGACTGCGTTCCCATTCCCTTGTTATTCATTCCATTACTGCAATGATCCCCGGTCATTGTGCGAATATTTATGTAACCAGTCCAACTTAACTTTTGCCTCGCAACCCCACAAAGCCCAAAGTTTCATTTTTGAGACGTGACTTAGGTGCCTACGAACTCTGGTTTAAGGGCTGGAAAGCCAAATCAGAACCCATATTAGCGTGTTTTTTTATATATATACACCGAAGGGATGTTTCAGTTGTGGATTGTTCAGTTAAATAAGCGCTAAATAATTATTCACCGCACTAATTATTTTACTCCATTTTTGTTTGACTCTTTTCTTCGTACAAATATAGTCTCAATGGCCGAAATTAAATCTGAACAAGTTAATTTTCGTTGATGTGAAATGCTGTTCGGGCTTAGTGGGGTTAATTTGAGTTAAAATGTCAGCTTGACTAGTGCGCTGTCTCATCCACGAGACCACTCTGCTCCTTTCTGTTAGAGCATTGTTCGTCCCAGCTCTCGTTGCGCAGTCGTTATACCCTAAATACTTGCATTGCAGACCAAGCATATGAATAAGCGGAGTCGCTGCCAAACCAGCAGGACTGCCTACAGAACCAAATGAACTGCTTATCCAAGTGTGCAATTGTTGGGGACACCAATCAGTGTCCATTGAAACACCGACACCGACGTCGAGGGCAACGTTAATGCGCTACCTAGATTGTTAATCTGCCCGACTCATTTCCTTCGACACGAAGAGGGTTATCTGGAACCCGCTTCTACGGCAATGGTAGCTGGACTGAAGGTTCCCCTGAAAACAGCAGTCACGCGAACGCGTGACTGCTGTTTGTCACGCGAACATTTGTCACACGAACATTTGTCACGCGAACGCTCCGGCGGAAACCAAATGGAACGTGCGACGTATTTTAGCAACCACTGAGTCTGGTTTGTAACAGTATGGTGCTTTAAAGTGATTTTTTGACAAGGATTCAAGACCGCGGTGAGCACCAGAATGAGCACGATAAATCACTAAATTACAAAAAAATGTTGACAAACTATTAATCATTGAAAGGTAATTAGTGACTTTGTGAGAGCTGCCATAACTGAAGTTTTCAATTTAGTAACTACGCGAAGAATAGCCAGGCTGTGACACCAGTTTCGAAAAGTTCGGACTCCATATGTGGGGCGAAGTGCCGTGCCGTTCCAGTTAGCGTTTCCCCTCAGCACAGAGTAACGTGAACCGAAAAAAAAAAGAGAACAATGTATTTCACGGTTCATGGATCTCTTTCACTTGGTCTTTACAATCGTCTTGAGGCCGCTTATAGGCCAAGAAATGGTATATGAAAAAAGTTAGATGGGACGCTCTTTGGACGCCTTCTTTTTTTGTTGTAGCCCACGCAGAGCGACACTTTCAAGGCACATTAATCAGCGCACATGGCTTATTACAACACCAGGTTTATTGGCAAATAAACCTGCCTTTGATAGTTGACGCTGTGTGTGACCTAATGTGGGTTCCTGGATGTCTGTCGTTCTGCTTGGTCTGCAGCATACTAAAAGATGCGTTCCCAACAAGCCCATATAGTTACCCTCATCGACTTCTTCTTTAAGGACGTTTATCTTGTTTCCTAGCCCTAACTTCACGACTATTGTACTATTAGCCCCGATAACGAACTACAGGGGCGCTGCGAGTGCCGCTCCCGTGACGTCAGGGCAAGGACTCGCGCCTGTCGTCTGCTACAGTTCGGGCGTTGTCCGGGCGCTTTCTGCGGTGTGTTCCTTTGTTCGCCCTCGTTCTCTCTGCTTGTATACTTATGGCGGTCATCTCAAATATATTTTTACGGCGTCTTCCTTTGCAAGCATTTATTCAAAGAGCTAATTTATTAGACAACAATGCAGCTTTCAAAGGCAACGCTACACTGCATTTCACCGCATTTCACCGTAGACTTTGGGGACATATTTCTTCAAGGGACTGACAACCGATATTTAAGGACCTAGTTTTTCATGGCGCAACGCAAAGCTCGCTCTCGGTAGTGTTTACCCCTGCAGCGGTTACTTCCGAAAGCACGTGGATATTTTGTAAGCCTAATTTTTCGATCTGAGCATCATCTAAAAAAGCAAGAGTCCCTCCTCCAGCAACGCTGAGAAGTGAGAGCGATGCCAAAAGCCCGCCTCGCAAATTGTGAAAGCCGCCCATCGTTCTGGTTTCACAGGAGTGAGTGCAACTGTGGTTAACAACCTATATTTGACATTTCCAATCATTTTTGAAAATAAATAAGCTAGTATAATAAGTTAGCCTTGTTGCACAGACGTTTCCTATACTTGTACCGCGTTCTTTTCTCCAAGTGCACGCCTACGTATTGGCTGGCTGGCACCAGTCGTCGTTATTCTGTCGATAGAGAAGCCAAGCCAACTCATCGAAAAGGAAGGCGAAGGTAGCGCCACTTTTCTGCTCATTGCAAACGAAGGCCTATCTGCACATTGTTAGTTATAAAAAGTTATAGCAGGAAAAAGTGTACTGCGTTTCAACACTAATAAAGTCACCAGGAACCACGTACACCAGTAGAAGGTCACGTGATAGACATCTTATGCATCTTCATGTTTTTGCCGCGTGGGGCGCCATAGGTCATTTGTCGCTACTTATAGCGGAGAATCAAATATATAAGTCCACGTTTGATGAGAAAAACTTGGCCCGTTTCAATCACTCCAATAGGCAATTTTTCCATCAGCGGGGTTATCTTCAAGCATGAACCAACTAGCCCAAGCAAGAGTTTTACTTGGGGTTATCTCGATTCGTGTTCTGAGCGGCTGTCTGGCCCTTTAAGACTTGTGGTAAGCCCAACACCTATACTAAATTAATATTACCTCATTACTGTTCTATCTCGATTACACATTTGGGACACGCACCCTTAAGCAAATAATTGAACGTTAATTAGTCGCACTTCGCGGATTAGTTAGGGTCACACGGTATTTTACGGTGCCAGCAATCGTCCTCACCTTCGAGTAATCGACCTGAAGCGACACTATTGCACTATCAGCTACTCGAGGTTTCAAATGATTTCGTTTCTGCTACAAAAAAAAAATAACTTTAAAGAAAGAAAAGCAGCCAGTTTGTCGGGCAGCGGTTAGCGTTCGCGATAGTGAAAGTGACGTCGAGCGCCCCGCGAGGCGCTCGCTGCGTCAACGTTTGAGATGAACTACAAAGGGCCGTTGAAGTTTACGCGCCCAGCGCCAAGGTCGGCGTCGTTGTATTTTGCGTTCATAGGCCGCGGCCTCGTATACGCACTCCCGCCCGCTGCCAACAACAGCGTTCAGCCTGCCTTTCCTGTCGGACGACTTTCGCCGCTGACGCGCACCTTCCTCTGCGACCACAAAACATTGGCAGCAGACGACGCAGTCTGCCACTTGAGTACGGAGCGCCGATGCCCGCTTAAAAGGCAGGGCAGACGACGTCAATTACACCAGTTGCGAAAGTGACCGCACAGCCCCGAGTTTACGATCTGGACACCGGGATTGGCATAAAGCGTGGTTGTTCTCATGAATGTCGTCTCACCTACAGTCAACAAAACCAACTATAACGCGCCACTTTTGGAACACAGCAACTAAATACACATACATGAGTTCGTGGATTCAACGTCCCGAAACTGCACAGGCGGTTGTGAGGGCCATTGGGATTTTCTTCTTTTTTTTCTCTCTCTCGCTCCGCCATGCAGGAGTCAGCAGATGATAGCAGGGGACGGTGCAACATTAGGCAGATGGCAGACTTCTGTAATCGTGAAACGTTTTTCCTCACCGGAATGGCGGACCGCCGGTTCGAGCAGGCACAATTGCAGGCTTTCCGCCTTTCCTTTTTCCCCTTTCTTTCTTTTTCTTGCGCGGCTGCCAGACTGAACATATTTATCGAACCAAGCAGCAGCCTCCACATCAAAAGGAAGTTAGGATCTTAGGGTGTCGGTACGAAATATCTGCAGCATGTTTGCGCGGCAGTTCACATGTATTGTACCCGAACATTTGTGGTACTTCCGCTGTCAATGCCGAGGACTGCGCATAACCTTATGACCACGCAAACATATTCACCTTCGTAACGCGTGACGAAGTGGCTCCTTCATGATATTTCGTAAGCTACTACAAATTCAAAGCGACACATGCTCTCCGAAGGCCACGTATGCTGGAGTGACCTTTGTAAATGAAGACTGTATACGCTCGCAGCTTTTTCTTTCTTTTTTTTTTCTTCAAGCGCATACACGTTTGCCGTTCGGTTATTTTTCATTGCCCTCTTTACAGCTAGTTCACCCCTTTATTGGTAAAAATAGATTGTATACAGAACCAAAGTAGGTCAAATGACGGAATTATATCGCGTAACCGGTTTGGCTCATTCTGGGCCAAGGTGATCAGTTCTAGCTGCAGCTCTCGAGCAGATATAGATACATTCATAGACTGTATGCCGCCGACACTTTGTAGCAATATATATGGTGCTAGGTCATTTGTAACCCCAGCACAGGGTAGCCAGCCGGTGCTTGTATTGGCTAACCTCCATGATTTTCTTTCGCTTTCTCTCTCTCTCTCTCTCTGCTTCACCTGCTTCGAATGTATTGCGCTGATTTTTTTATCTGCTTTCAGAACACTATTTCGTAGTCTCCCTTTTCTTGACCCTTGTCAGCGTAAATTCTACAAACACATTTAGCTGTGACCCCCACCGTGTCAAATACATGGGAAAATGCACACATGCATGAGCTAGGCAACCAAAGAATCAACTTAAGTGGAATTGGTTACTCAGTCGAACCCCGTTATAGAGAGCACGCTTATGACTTAAACAGGGTTAAATGTGTATCGAAGTTCACTACACACTAACCCACCTATAACGAACTCAGTGTTTAGTGATGCGTTCGCTACATACAGATTTGTTACCTCCGGTGAAGGAAGGAAGCAACGAAGTTCATTTACGGAAAGCAGAACTATGCCTAACAGGCAGCGATTTTTGCCTGGCCTCGAAATTTGTCAGCGTCACTCAGATTGGCTTTCTAGACGCGCGTGAAGGTGAAGACCTGCATTTGTACTCCACATTGTACTCCACATTTATTAGTGTCGTTGAAATACCATGCAGTGCGGCACACCCATGGACTCCAGGAAGTGCGTCCTGAAACCTCGTTGGAAGGTGCTTTCTCGGCATACAAGCGGCTTTATGGCGTTGGCAGCGGACACCCAGCTTTCGATATATCCGAACTCCATATTGTTATAACCAATATACTTTAAGCAAATATTGATCAGTAAGATTTGAGTGCTCGATATACAAAATACGTCGCTTGATCAGGGATGGTCAAGTTCGGGTTTACTACATATTTACAAGAAGTCGCGTTCTTGTGATTGATGTCTTAGAACTGTACCGTCGCGGTGGACCATGGCTATGGCGTTACAATGCTGAGCTGGAGATCGCTGGTTCGATCCTGGCTGCGGCGGCCGCATTTCGATGCGGGCGAAATGCAATAACTCCCGTGTAAACTTTGACAATGACTCTTATTTCACGTTAAACGTACAAAGCTCGACGTGTCTGCGTATGTATAATTGGGCTTGTTGTTATATTGTTTATATTGCATGCTAGGGAAATGAAACTTCACGTCTTGAAAGAGAGTTGAAACTCGATTTGTTTACCTATGTAACGGTTTGGTGCTTGATACGGCGTGCATTGGTGCTCGATATAGGACTCTTATAGAGAAGAGGACGTTCACTAAAACTTTCTTTTTTATACAGTGATTAGCGTGTGAAGTTGGTGGCGTTTCGCTTTATATTCAGCTCGCTCATTTTTTCACTTCCTTTTTATCCGTCTTACATCAGTATGTGGCTGTCCTCTTATATCACTCTAGCACTTTGTGATAGAATGAAGAACTGTGAAGCTTACCTAAAAAAAAAAGAAGTTGTCAGGTTTCTACGTTCTAACGCCGCAACGCGGCTATGAAGGACGTCGTAGCAATAGTGCGCGGATTAATTTCGACCCGCTGGGGCCTTTAACGCGCACGCCGAGGTTGGCGCGTGAGCGCTTTTGTGTTTCGCCCCCATCGAAACGCGGCATCCAGGGTCGGGAATCGAACTCGTGAGCTCGTACTTGGCAGCCCAACGCCGCAAGCTGTCCCCGAAGCTACCGCTTATGAGAACTGTGCTTGCTCGCTGCTGTGTTCGTTCCCAAGCGCGCAATACTCCCACTATGGGATTAACGTGTTTCCTGAAATAAACGTATAAACTGAATCCTTGCCTTCCGAACAAAGGGACTCGGACTATAGCCACATTAGAGGTCTCGAGCGAGAGAGAGAGAGAGAGCGAAAGAACAGCGGAAGCGCGCGCGTCGTGATGGAAGCGACAGCAGAGCGAGCTCTCGTAATAGCGCTCGTAAAAGTAAAGAGGGGGGGGGGGGGGGGGGAGGCGGTTGGCCTCTACTTCCGAGATGGCTGCTGCCACAGTCGAGGCCGTCGCGCTTTCTTTCCAACGCTGCGCCGGGCGACGGCCGAGGTCACCGTCGCCGCAGTTCGATTCCGCCCGCGCCGCTGCCTACGCCGCCGCTGCGGCCGACGGCGCTGGCTGATGGCACAGGTATCGTGGGTGCCGAGCCGGTACGTGCCGGCAGACGCCGGTTTAACCGCAGCCCCGCCGGCCACGCTCGCGGCCAAGGGGGCGCGCTGGTTCTGCCTCCGTGAGATCGGCGTCGCTTTGCGGCCTGCGCCGAGTCTCGGAGTCTTCGCGAGCCGCGCCTGGAACCGCGCCGGTTCTCAGTGCGCCGCCGGTTCGTAAGGAACGCGATACTTGGGCCGCTGAAATACCTGACTAGAACAAAATACTATCGGAGAATTCAGCGACCCTATAAGCAAAACTCAAGTCCAACCCGATTTCGTTCTGAGATTACTAGGGAAGAAACATGGCGCTGCGATCGCTTAGTCATCCTGGGAATGAAGGGTGGCGCACGAATTCGTCTATTCTTAGTGTTCTACTCTTAAACTGTTCTCGATGCTTTATTTATAGATTATGTCAAAAGCATGGCTATCATGATGTCTTTTCGACTTTTGCAATCCCTTCCAGTAATTGCGATGCCCAAAAGCAAGACATTTGACATTGACAACTGTTACTGCGGTGAAGCTGTCGTTGGGGGGGGGGGGGGGAGGCGGTGACAAGTGTACTACCTATTGTGGTCTATTTTTTATCGCGTTAAGGGCCACTTGTCGCCGAAAATCCGGCGTCGGCGTCTCGCGTCCAGCGTCCGGCAAAAAGAATTTCGATCTCAATTCCGAACCACGCATACCCATCCACTCTTCTACCACGAAAACTTGAGCCCATACCTTGTCTTTCATTCTTTACAAAGTTATTCCTCGGAATTTTGAGAACGGCTGCACGCAAACAAATGTAATAAAAAGAAAAACACCGGCAGCGCATGTCTTATATGTTAGCTCTTCTCAGACTGAAATATTAAAAGTGCGAAACAATAACACGAGCTCGACCCGCGCAAGAGGCCGCGTTTCTACCAGAAAGCTTTCCTTCGTGCATAGCGTTCGCCGCCAGCGCTTCCCGGTAGACGTTACGGTTACATAAGGTGCACTTGTCGCGAAGCATGAAAACCAGTTAGGGGTCTTTGAATGCTATCGCGTTCCGCTCTTAAAGGCGAAGCTTAAGCGTCCTCCGTTTTTTTAGACGCACGAAGAAAATATTTATCGGCGCGATTTTTTTTTTTCTGCTAGCTTAGCTGGTGCACATGCAGTCACGTTCGTTTGCGCCATAAACTTCCACTCAACTGCACATAAAAAAAAGTCGGTGTTATTTTTTGCGCATGTGTGTGGGCGCGCGTTTCCCATGTATTTAGATAGGAGCCTCCGAAATAATAGGTGGGATCAGAGAAATCGTTTTTGTCGGCTGCCGCTGCACAGAGTGCGATAGGTTTGTTGCATATAAAATAAAAGGTTAGAGTCGAGTGCACTGTTGGAAGCAGATTCGCTATTCAGGTAGCCATTTATTTCATAAGTATTGTGTATTAAACTACCGTGTTTCAAAAACGAAACTATTGCCCCACAGAAGCGGCGTTGGGCAAGAATGTAAAAAAAAAAACGATGCATCGTAGAACGATAAACTGATGCAGTTTAACCGCAGCAAAACGAAACTCCGCGGCAGTGGAATCAGCTCTATTGAGCGTACACTATGTACAACTTGCCCCAAGAACATAGGAGCATGCGCGTCAAGCTTACCTGACTGCCTTGTCTATAGAAATGTCCGGGACGCATCAATAATCTCTTATCACTGGCGTATCGTTGCGCTACAAGGAAAACGCGATAACAAAGCGGCGCCGAACGTGGGCGGTTAAAAGCTAGGAGCGCGCGTGGCACTATCATGTTTACAACTCCGTAACTCACCATTACCAGGCAGTATTCCCATTCTTTAAACGGCACCTAATAATACATCTGCAAAGCGAAGAAAATTGATATATCACCCATTGCTCCGAAAGGTAACGCTAATTTGCCAGTCGTACACTTGCAAAACATTTGTAAACGTTGTAACGATTTTCGCCTAAACTGTAAATTTCCATCGCAAATTGGTCCGCTATAGATGCTCTAATATATGCAGTTTACAGAACTACGCTATTTGTATTTGGTGTAAACATACGCATTTGTAAACTTCGGGCTTCTATTTTTATAATTTCATATTTTCTATTTTCGGGCTTCTATTTTAACTTTTGTAAAACTGTGCGTCCCGAAATCGAAATTCCGTTTCTTACAAAATGTAGAATTTAACTTTATCCCTAAAACCCAACTTATTTCAAACAAATTGGATCCAGGGCTTAGTCATAAGAGCATTTCTGCGTTTTAAATATGTTATAATGGGTGGCATATGACTTGACCCCGAGATAACGCTTCCTCTTAAAATGGTCATACTTCCTAGATGACGAAGGTTCAGCGAATATTACCCATGTGCTAAGGGACGAATAGTAAGGTGAATTTATTAATCTGTACTAGGGCTTTATAGATCATACGTATCGAAGGAGGCTGACGGTACTCAGATGTAAAGCAGAAAGTTGAGAAAACGGGAGAAGTTCCTGTCATAACGACGGTAGATAAACCGAATAGCTTTTTTTTTGCGAATCACTTCTAACTTCTCCGCATATGATCTTTCATACGAGCTCCATACTAAACAGGCGTACTCCAGAAGTGGCCGGATAACTTATTTGTAAGTTATTAATTTAGTATTTAAGGAAGCTGTGAGCCGTAAGTACCCCAGTTTTTTAAGCGCTTTGTTGCAGATAAAATTAATAGGATGATATCCCGACATGCTGTTATAGTAAAATAAAGGCCCAGATGTCATTATTTGGAATCTATTTGCAGTGCACAACCATTAAATGCGTAAATAAACGTGTACGGAAACATGCTCCACGAAAATTATCTGTATGCAGTTTTCCTAAAATATACAGTCATTTGGCAGGTTTTACAACATCGATAAAATTTATCAAAAGAATAATTTAGAACGATGTGATTGTTTGTTGACTTCATCATTTGATTAGGTACGCAGTCGTCCGCGTGTGAGCGTACATTGACGGTTGCGTTAGAAGGCAAATTCATATTCAGTAAGAAGCGTAAAGGCCAGAGGGTGAAGCTCAGCGGCACACCGGATTATACATCAAGAGTAAGAGAGCTAGTATTTTTGGAAGATACGTACTGTGAAGAGAAGGTAAAAAGTCAGCTATCCAGTTAACAAGAGAAGGATTGTGTCATAAATATTGTGTCAAGCTTGCGTAAAAGTTTGAATTGTGTTACTGTGTCGAAAGCTTTGCGGAAGTCGATAAAGATAGCACCAATTTGGTGACCTGTATCGAGGGAGGAAATTATCTCCCGACTAAATTCTAGTTGAGCAGTAGTACTCTAATCGCGACAAAAAGAGCACGGAAAATTTGATGGTATCTTGATCATATCAAGGTAATGTATACGTTATTGCAGCGCATTATGTGCTCCAACATTTTGCATGGCTAGGACGTTAGAAAGATTAGCCTGCAATTTAAGAGAGAGTGTTCGCACCCGATTTCTGTACAGGGATCAGTATTGCCCTTCTCCATGACGAAGGAGTTACACTGGTCAACAGAGATTGTGTGTGTTTGTGTGTGTTTGGTGCGTGCATGTGCCCATGCGCGTGCAATCCATATGTGTGCGCGTGTGTTTGTGGATGGGCGCGAACATGCGTGTTCACATATTTCGTTTTGTTTCCTGACATCATGACTCTGTTGATTTTAGAATCGACTGTTGCTGAGGGTTGCAGCGATGGCGTAGAGGTAGAGCATGTGCCTCGCGTGCAAGAGGACTGTGGTTCGAATCCCGGTGCGGCACAAATTTCCACCGGATTAAAAAAAAAGATCCGCGTGTTGATAAAATTGCACAAACAGGCCTGGAGTGTGGCCTGATCCCGGTGACCAGAACCGGTAACGTACTCCCTCACCACCAGAGCAGGATTGGCCACCCTGGTGCAGTACCTGGCCGCAACCTCCTATATGAATACAACAATCAAACCCCGGACCTCAGTCCCCAGCGGCTGCGAAGCAACTGACCACGGTGGCGGTCAGACCTGTGACGCAGCAAAGGATGCTAAGAATCTCTGGATGCGGACAGGCCGCCATTGGAAGGCAGGATCTCGTAAAGGCTACACGACAATAGACCATATTCACACCATCAATCAGGTGATAGAGAAATGTGCGGAATATAACCAAAGCTTTTACACAGCTTCCATTGGTTACAAGAAACTGTTTGATTCAGTCGAAACCTCTGCAGTCATGCATGCATTACGTAATCAGGGTATAGACGAGCCGTATGTAAAAATACTGAAAGATATCTATAGTGGCTCCACAGCCACCGTAGTCCTCCATAAAGAAAGCAACAAAATCCCAATAAAGAAAGCCGTCAGGCAGGGAGATACGATATCTCCAATGCTATTCACAGCGTGTTTGCAGCAGGTGTTCAGAGACCTGGATTGGGAAGAATTAGGGATAAGAGGTAATGGAGAATACCTTAGTAACTTGCGATTCGTTGATAATATTGCCTTGCTTAGTAACTCAGGGTACGAATTGCAATACATGCTCACTGACCTGGACAGGCCAAGCAGAAGAGTGAGTCTAAAAATTAACCTGCAGAAAACTAAAGTAATGTTTAACAGTATCGGAAGAGAACATCAGTTTACAATAAGTAGTGAGGCACTGGAAGTGGTAAGGGAATACATCTACTTAAGGCAGGTAGGGACCGCGGATCCGGATCATGAGACTGAAATAATCAGAAGAATAAGAATGGGCTGGGTTGCGTTTGGCAGGCATTCTCAGATCATGAAGAACAAGTTGCCATTATCCCTCAAGAGGAAAGTGTATAACAGCTGTGTCTTACCAGCACTCACCTACTGGGCAGAAACCTGGGTGCTTACGAAAAGGGTTCTACTTAAATTGAGGACGACGCAACGAGCTATGAAAAGATCAATGGTGGGTGTAACGTTAAAGGATAAGAAGAGAGCAGATTCTGTGAGGGAACAAACGCGAGGTAATGACATCTTCGTTGCAATCAAGAAAATGAAATGGGCATGGGCAGGGCATGTAATGAGGAGGGAAGGTAACCGATGGTCATTAAGGGTTGCGGACTGGGTTCCAAGAGAAGGGAAGCGTACCAGGAGGCGGAAGAAAGTTAGGTGGACGGATGAGATTAAGAAGTTTGCAGAGACAACATGGCCACAATTAGCACGTGACCGGGGTAGTTGAAGAAGTATGGGAGAGGCCTTTGCCCTGCAGTGGACGTAGCCAGGATGATGATGCTGCTGCTGCTGCTGCTGCTGCTGCTGCTGATGATGATGATGATGATAAGCTGGTGAAATAAATTGTGATTAGCCTGCACGGCACTAAAATAAAGCAGTAAGCCAATCTTAGAGCTTTGACCTGTTAATTGCACACAGGGCCAATAGGTGGATTGAAATGGCGCCACTCACGATGTATCCCACTAAAGAGAAACACGAAATAAATTTACAATGATGTGGCCTTCTTTCAAAACTTCATTTTCGAGGTTATCGTGGAGCCATTACTAGAATATGTAGTAAAGATATCAGTTCCTTTCATTTGTTTTTAATTTTGCGCCGCAACCACACTTCCTGTACGCCACTGTGACGTCATGTATTTCGAATTACTTCTTTTTTACCACCGTGGAGCTCCGTGGTAGTTATTCAGAGTTCTTAAGTTCAGTCATTGGTTCTTTTACAGTACAAAGTTTCGCATCTTTGCCGCTAAAAAATTAACTCGGCTGGAGCAGACGCCGTTATTACCCGTGACGTCACAGATAACTGGTTAAAAAAAACTATAAGGTGACATCGCCATGTTTCTTTCGTGTTTGCGTCTCTTCTGGCTTCGTATGCATACACGCGTATTGTTGGCCATGTTAGCTTGCAGCGTGACAGGCCACACGGGTATAGCGACCCTATTGTTATCGGCGGTGGGCAGTGATAACGCGTGACAACCGGTTGGCTAATCTATTCCGCCGTGTCCTCTGGACATCCGCCTAACCAAGGACATATGTAGGTTCAAAACGACGTGCAGTTTGGCGAGTTGATCTTGGGTTGTGTAGCAAGAAACCAGTAGGCGTAGAAGGTACAGTCTGTTTTCGAAACATTTCAACCCCCGTACGGGTGTATCAAGGGTGCTCAATTTGTTCACACGTTAGTCTTCAGATGGGATACGATCGAATGATGGGTCAGGAGAAATAAAGGTTTGTTTTGATTTCTTTGTTCTTTTCGCTACGTTTTGTAGCGAGTACACATGACCGCTTTGTGAAACGTTCGCGTCAGATATTTCAGTGCGCTCCAGGTGGTGAAAATTGGTCGACAGTTTTCAACTGAACGGCTTCTGTTATCGCAGATATACTGGGTGTTTGAGCTCGCTATCGAGAACTCCTTTTTTTTTTCATCATAACTGTACGGATATTAGCCGTGCATTGGATAAACTGGTACCATTAAGGACATAAACTTCTAGGAGTGCTCTCTCTCTCCCTTCTTTCTATTCCCCTACTCCCTTCTCCCACCACAGGGTAGCCAACCGGACTCTCGAGTGGTCATCCCTACTTTCATTTTGTCTCTCTCTCTTTCTCTTAACGAAATGCGTACCGCTCTCACGTGTGCAGTGATATATCGCAGAGAAAGGACGGCAGGATAAAAACAAGTCTCGCCGGCATAGACGCCGACAGAAGGATGCGAAGCAAAAAAAGAAAAAAAAACTTGTAAATTGTCCACCAAGGTTCCCACGGGCAAAGAAGCAGTTTGCGATTCATTTTCGGGCTAGCAACTTCAGTTGCGCACACACAGCGTGTGCAGTATGTTGTGCTTTCTCAGAGTATGTACCAGCATTCAGAGGCCCCATGAATCTGCAGCTGGCTAAGGGCGCAATCAGCAATCACTTTCGAGCACTCCCAAGAATTCTACGTCAACTATGTATGTTCGAAGGACTAACTTGCGCAGAGTCTATCCTACGGTATCGCGTTAGCACCAGCTCCACCAAAACTTGGGCTTGGGGATTTAGGACTGGACGATCGGCTCTCCAGTTTTGTTCCTCGTGTGGTGAGATCGGGGATGGCGAGCAATTCATCTGCGTATGCCCGCCGCTTGAAGAAGAAAGACGTAGCTTGCCAGTCTACAGAAGAAAGGTCTTCTACATGCGAGCTTTGAAGACGTGTATTCCCTGCGGGGCCTGCGGTAATCAGAAAAGCAGTGCTACCACAGTTTATCGCTTTCCTTCCAGGCACGGAGTAGATAGACATTTGGTGGCACACTCCTGCTGACAACGTATGAGTTGCTGAATCGGAACAATCGCCGAGCATGCATGACATGCTAATTCCGCCTGCTACAACACTTCCACCCCCACCACCATCTCCACCCCCACCAACAAAACCGAGCGATTTGTTCAAGCGACGGCCCGATCCGTCGCTCGTCGCTGTCGCTCACAAAATCGCACTCGTGGGGTTTAGCCATTAAACCTCCTAACCGAGCGAACAAGCACAGGCGAAAGATGAAAGCGAACGTGGAGAAAACAATGAAAAAAGAGCGCAAGAGGATGAAAGTGGAGGAGTAGGAAGGGGAAACGGCCTGCGCATGCGCTGAGTTCCCGGTGGCCACAGGATCCGCCCCGCCGCGTGCGCGATCTCATCTGCGCTGCCGGGGGGGGGGGGGGGGAGGGAGGGAGGGAAGGCTACGCTTGTCCGCGGCGCCAGCTGCAGAGGTCAGTCCGCGGTACCAGCGTGTGTAAGGTGTATGGCTGCTCCTGCAAGGGGCGATGGCGAGCGGCTACGCGTAAGGCTCGATGTGACGCTCCCTTCGGTGTTGTCGCTGCTGACAGCAGTGGCATGATTTACACGCAATCAAGGGCCGCCCTTGTCGTTGGTGGGACGAAAGGGTGAGAGGGAAAGCGTGGTGCCGCGCAAGACGGGCTGTGCAGAACAGCTGGCTACGATATGGCGCCAGAGTTGCGCGCGTTGTCTGTATGGCAACAAAGCGCGCTATACTCACAGCGTTCTTTTCCTAATATAAGCCTATATAATCATAATACAAGATATTCACACGCGAAATGGAAACACGTATGGAGCTGCGCTCAAATTTCGCATTAAGGAGTATAGTAATCGTGGGTGAATTTTTTATTCTCTTCATCAACTTAAAGATTAAGGGTGGTCGGATAGTGAAATATCCGAATCGATCGAGCACGAATACTCGAGAATGATGTCCTGCAAATATCGAATCAAATATCAAATATTTAGTCATTCCTAAACAAAGCGCATTTTAAATATCGTATGCTGCTTTTGTCACACACAAAAGAAATACGATAGAACCCATGTCACGATGATTGTCGAGGTAATGCGACCAGCATTCAAGCAATGTAGCGACACAGTCTATTGCTGAAGTCACGTTTATTTTAAATTTGTAGTGGCCATTCTGACATTCCCATTCCTTCGACTACACGCGACCAACACTGTCTCCGGTATCAGCTCACTTTTGTATTGCGCTGCGTGGCCATTGTCCGTTCCATCTCCCGAAGCGCAGTCGTTAGACCCTAACTGCTTGTGTTACCGACCAACATTATCAATGAGCGGAGTCGCTGCCGAATTACCAGGACTTCCCGCAGAACCAACTGAACTGTTCATGTAACTATTAAATTGTCGGTGATGCCCATGTCACCTCAAATGTCGGCACCGATGTAGAGGTACACGTTAACTCGCTGCCTTGATTGTTAATCTGCCCCACTCATTTCCTTCGACACGAAGAGGGTTACCTGGTACCCGTAGCTGCAGCAATGGCAGCTGGACTGCAGGTTCCCCTGAAAACAGCAGTCATGTCATTTGTCACGCGAACGCTTCAGCGGAAACCAAGTGGAACGTGCGACGTGCTTTAGCGACCAACCACTGTCTCTGGTTTGCTACAGTAGAGTACTTTAGACAAAATTTTCTGACAAGGCTTCAAGACCGCGGTGAACACGAGAATGTGCATGATGAATCACTAAAAACACAAAGAGAAAATGTTGACAGTCTCTTACTAATTAAAATATACTTAGTGACTTTATGAGAGCTGCGGTGACTGAATTTTTCAAGTTAGTCAGTACGCGAAGAATAGCCAGGATTTGGCATCAGTTCAGAGAATTGAGGACTCCAAATGTGGGGCGATGTGCCGTGCCTTTCCATATGTCATTCTCCCTCTGAGCAGACAAACATTAACTAAAAAAAAAAGCAATGCATCTCACGGTGCATTGATGTCTTTCCCTTGATTTTTACAATCGTCTTGAAGCCGTTTGTAGACCAAGCAATGGTATATGAAAAAAAAAATTAAAAGACGCTCTTTGGACGTCTTCCTTTACCGTAGCCCACGCAGAACGACTCATTCAAGGCACAACACTATGTTTATTGGGAAATAAACCGGTCTTTGAACGTTGAAGCTGTGTGTTGCCTACTGCGGTTTCCTGGATGTCTGTCGTTCTGTTTGGGCTACAGCATACTGGAAGATGCGTTCCCAACAAGTCGAAATATCTACCCTCATCGTGTTTTTTAACGGACTTTTATTTTGTTTCCTAGTCATGCCTTCACGACTATTGTTCTATAGCTGAAAAATTACTTCTCACTCTCTGCCAGTCACTCTCGACGGCAGTATACCAGGTGATATTTAGGTCGTAATTAGACTGAAAAATATATCCTGTGCTAGTCAGCCCAATTCAAACAGTCACAATGTGGTGTTACCTTATTAGCAAAATATGAAAAATGCTATTCTATTTACCTTGGTAAGTTTGCACTAATAAGCACTCTATTCCTCACTCATAAGTTCATGAATGAACTCATTTTACCATGGAATTCGGGGATATATTTCTGAATACTGGTGGTAAGCACAACATTATTTCTAAATTATTATTACTTCGTTAACGCAATCAGCGTTCAAGGAATGTATCGACGCACTGCATCGCTGCAGACACGTTTACTTAAAATTTCTAGTGGTAATTCTGTGATTTGCGTTCCTTCGACTACAAGCCACCAACGCTGTCGGTATCGGCTAACTTTGCTATGACATTCGCTTGCCATGATCGCCCAAGGTCGTAACGGCACGACGATGGCTATATGATGACGACACAGTGAGGGCGGTGGAATGCCGATGAGGGAACGACGTCGATAAAATGGCAAAGATGGTATGATGACGAGGACACGAAGACAATGTGATGACGATTCTGAAACGTTGACGATGGTATAACGACAACATCGTGGCGACAATCGCATGAGCACACTGGGATGACGACCATTGGGTGACGACGATGGTAGGACGATAACGGGATGACGAAGCGGGAATTACGACGATGGCACGAACACCATGGACGGCAGGACGACGGCAGTATCACAACGGACGTCTGACAGTGACTGTCTGAAGACGACACAGTGACAACAAGAACATGACAACGGCGGTATATTCACGCTTGAATTATTGCAGCACGGTTACGATGAAACGACGAAGAAAGGATGATGTCGATATAGCGACGAAAGTGGTGTGCGACGAAGGCCTGCTGGCAATAAGATGACATTTCTGAAGTGACGATGGTAAAACGACAGCGTGAGGACAGTGGCATGGCGACAATTGTATGACGACGAATGTGGGACGATGATGGCGCGACGGCGATGCCATGATGAGAGTTGGATGATGGAGTTGGACAGACGACGACTGAACGACTGAAAGGCATTACGACGTTGATATGACAACGAATGCATGACAACGACTGTGTGAGGACGAGGCAACGACGACTATACCATGGCCACAGTATGAGGACAATGCGAAGACGAGTGTGTGACGACGGTGAACATGAAGTATCGCCAAGGCTCTGTGACGACGACAGCGTGACCCAAGTGGCATGACGGGAGTCGAATGACGAAGCTCGAATCGACGAATTAATAGACTGCTACTTCTGCTGCTCCAGCGAAGTAAAGGCCTTAATCAGGAGGATTACGCCCTCCTTTTGCCTTACCTTATGGACAAACCTTGTATTTGCTTTGTCCAAATAAAAAAAAGAAGCTGGAGGGACAACGATAGAACGACCACCACAGCCTTACGATGACGGTATAAGAACAAATGCATGATGACGATGACGCGATAACAATTGCGTGACGACGGTGGCAACGTGACGAGAGTCAGATGAAAAAGCTGGGATGACGACAATGCAAAGACTACAACGACATCCCGACCTCGAGCGCAAACATAATGGTTCAAGCTATCCGACGACTTTGGCCACTGTGTCGGCGTAGAAGGCGTGACAATGACAACATTACATTAACGTTAGGGTGATGGCTGTGTTACAACTGTGGCGTGATCAAGATGACATGACGAAGCTAAGCGATGATGATAAAACGACAGCGACGGCATCATGACTTTATTACAACGAATAAATGGCGACGACTGGAAGGCGATGACAGCATAACGATAGTCGGATAATGAAGCTGGAGTGACGACGACAAGAACGACCCCGAGGACATCATATCGACGGCATGACAACCAATGCATGACGACTGTATGACGACGACAGAGTGATGACGATGGCATGACAAGAGCCTGATGACTAAGCCTGAAAGACTGTGATGTAGCGACCACGAAGACAACACGATTGTGAGCACGTGCTTATGGTGGCCCAGCTACATCAAAAATTGAGCCACTGGGTGGCGTACAAGGCATGACAACGAGGTCCTGACGAAAGCCGGATCACGAAGCTCGAATGGCGAAGATGAAATGAGCATGACTGCATCACGACCAAAAACACAGAGTTCCAAGCTAGTAGACAACTGGGCAATGTAAGAGGACGGACGGATGGGTGGATGGGTGGATGGGTGGATGGATGGATGGATGGATGGATGGATGGATGGATGGATGGATGGATGGATGGATGGATGGATGGATGGATGGATGGATGGATGGATGGATGGACGGATGGACGGATGGACGGACGGACGGATGGACGGACGGACGGACGGACGGATGGACGGACGGACGGACGGACGGACGGATGGATGGATGGATGGATGGATGGACGGACGGATGGACGGACGGATGGATGGATGGATGGATGGATGGATGGACGGACGGACGGACGGACGGACGGACGGACGGACGGACGGACGGACGGACGGACGGACGGACGGATGGGCTCAAAACGGCTGTAGTAGGAAGAGAATGCTGATCGAATTAAAATAAGTCCTATTTATATTATCTGGTACATGAGTTTAAGGCCGTTCGCAAATTGACGTCTGGTCACCTGAGGAGCTTGTAGACCAGAAACAACTCCTTTAGGTTATCTGGCCCACACATGACAGTGACTGTAATTCAGCAAAGAAAGAGCACGTCAGCTGATGAACGTTCAGAGCGCTGCGTCATTTGAATGATAGAAGTATGGTACCACGAAACCGCATGCTTTTATTAAAGGATGGAAATAAGAGGAATTGCTTTATCACAGGCGAGAGAGCAAATTCGTATATAGACTGCCGATAGGACATCGATTCTTATACAATGACTGAATATTATACAGCCCAAGTCCCATGCATTCGCTTATGAACAGCAGTGTTCCTATTTACAACAACCGCGGCTATTTTGCAGCAAGATTATTCAGAACAGTCCTCGCTTGCATCAATCTCTCTCTCTCTCTCTGGACTCCAATAAGTTTCTTCGCATTTCTTCGAATTCTTTCTTCGAATAGAAAAGAATATTCGACAATTTCGAGTAGAAAAGAATATTCGACAATTTCGAATAGTGAATTCTCGAATAAGATCAAGCGCTATTCTATAAAGTAACCTGACCGGCCGCAGATTCCGTCTTTTTTTTGGCAGATTGTATATAACGCATACAACAAGACATAGAATTATATGAAGCGACATATTGTGGAAAAAATTATAAAGAAAGATCGAGACATTATAAAAGGTAAGCAAAGTACCCTATGCTGGGACCCAAATCCAATGCTAAAATTTTGCTTTAAGTTTATCCTCCCTTCCAGATATTGTAATAGACATACAACATATGCAAAGTGACAAGGAAACATAAACGAAAACACGCGGTGAAAAATCTCCGCACAGCAAAGTACGACGCAACACTACAGCCCTAGTGCATAATCGAATCCACAATAACAATAACACTACCTAGAAAGAACAGCTGATAGCCACACAATATGTAGTAATCCACTAGAGCAAGAGTACTCGGAATTTATTCTTTGGTAAGGCGTGGAATCTTTCCTCTGTTAATTTGCTTTTTTTTTTTCAGAATATGTGGGAGATAATATAGTACCATTCGGAATTCATAGTTCGAGGGGAGTGCAGGAACACACCAATGAGTTGGGCCGGTCATGTAATGCGTAGCGTGGACCGGGTGGAGTATCAGAATGAGTACCAAGGGAAGGAAAGTGAATTCGAGGATGGCGAAGAATTAGCTGGTGTGGTGAAGTTAGAAAATTTGCAGGCATAAGTTGGAATCAGCCAGCGCATAAATGGACAATTGGAGGTCGATGGGAGAAGCCTTCGTCGTGCACATAAAAATAGGCTAACGACTACGACGGTGAAAAGAATAAAGTGCTCTCAAACAAGCGGAAGTTACGTAATCCTATACTTCCTAAACAACTGGGAAGTATGAGTACTGTATGGTAGGTTTGCTACGCACGCAAAGCATTTTTTTTTTACAAAGAAGCTGTTAGCCTCTCGGCGGTAGGCACTCTTGGCGTCACTCCGTGAAGAAAAATTATCATCAGCAGCAATGCCTCATACCCCCCCTAAGACAGCAAAACTGCAATGGTTCATCCCCTAGTAACGCAGAGGCTACAAGCCCTCAGCAACGCGAAGCCAACGGTGAATACATTCATTGGGATCACGCACACAACGTACAGAACAGCATACGTTTCAATAAAAAAAAAACAAGCTCAAAAGAAGCATCTATCCTCAGCAATGGTTCATACCCTCGTAAGCAATGGCTCATGCCCCCTTACGGCAGAGGCTACAAGCGCTCAGCAAAGTGAAGCAAACAGTTCGTACATTCATCGAAATCACCCATACAGCACACAGAACAGCATACATTTCAATAAAAAAAAATAACAAGCTCGAAACCATTACCTCAACCATCGATGAAGCATTGGATGCCCTCCTCAATAGTTGTAGCGGTGATTTTGCAACAGCTTTGCTGGACATCTGCTTTCGCAGGGCCGGGATGGGGAGTAAACTTTTCGTTTCTTTCTTTTTATTTTCTTGCAGTATCCATTGATTTTTTTAGTGCTATTTCTTTAGATTACGTGGCAGTACTGCAAATTTGTTGGCAGAGAACTTTTAAGATAGGTATATTCTTTTGCGATGAGAGCCAGCGACTCAGCGCTTATACACCTATCGTCCGCTTTTTCTTGCATTGCACACGCTGCTAATATTTCCTTGCGCTACAGCCTGCCTGTGTCGTCCAACGTTGGCGCGCCACGGGAGACGCCGGTTCGCTCGACAGCTGGCGGCTGGCAGAAGCCTCGGGGATTCGGGAGCGCAGCCGACGACATATGGCGAGGCGCAGACGGCATTGCACGGGCCAATTGATGGCCCGCGCTCAGTCGGCCGCCTCCTTCGGCCCTGCACGGGACCGAGCTCAGACAGGTTACAGGCAGCTCGGGCCGAACGATCGGCGCCCAATTCCAAGGCCGCAAGCGTGTTGCAGCGATTGCAGCGGCATCGACACATCGTCCCCGCCCACCGTCGCACCACGGCGTTGATACAACAGCTCCTCTCAACGGGCGTCTCATCGTCTGGCTTGGTTTTCGCGTGCCACATCCACGCGTTGCACCTCTCCGTGTGTGCAGGCCACGTGGTGCAGGCACATGCATCTTTAAGAGTTCACTTTATTCCCTTCAGCTTTGAATAACCGTACAAAAAAATTTCGGATAACTATATTGCAAGGCCCTGCAGGCTCTATGATGTTTTGTGCATATTCTGGTGAGTCTTCCTAATTGAAAGTAATTAAATAAAGCTTCGCTGTGCAGTCGATCTCGTTGAACCTTTTTTTGTGAAGTGACTTCAATCATCCCCTCAAAACACGAGCACAAGTTCAAATTTATCATTCAAGTTATGTCACTTTTTACACAGACGTACAGACGTTGCTGTTATTACAAAGTGAGCCCCAATGTTACGAACTGATAGGGAAGTCCCGTAGAGGAACAGAATAATAAGTGGCGGTGAATTCATGGAATACGAAATAGAATTTCACAGTTTGGTTCTACAAATGTGGTAACCTTTTTGTAGTTAGTGCGTATTTTAGGCAAAAGACGGATATCAAGCTCCAGAACCTAGCAAATGTTAGTAATTACAAAAGTTTCCAGGGCAACACCGTCTATATGCGCAATGTTGCGAAATAATTTATGTACAACAGTTGATGACTTACGCTAAACAAGCTGATGAAGAGGATGAATATTGTGGCTGCAATAAAGTGGCATTGGACTGGATTAGAAATGACTGAAAATTGATGACACGAAGCACTTGATATTTTAGGCGTTGATGCTTACTGAGGCGTGTGAAGTATGCGTTGCCCCAAGTTGATACACAACAGAATAAATGACCATGCGTGCATGATAAAACGACCGGATGATGTGCGGCTTAAAATAAGAGTGAATGTTGGTGACGACCCGTATTCCAAAAGGAAACATTTGGACAAGCAATTGCGCATGAAGATTATGTTTCAGGTGCTTCGATAAAATTACGCCAAAATGCTGAGTTATCTGACAATGCTATTAAGTTGTTTCTAAGAGACACTAATATAGATGGTAAAATCTGCTTCTAGGCGAGGGAGCCGGAAATGAAAACCTGTAAAAACTATTTTTGCTCATTTGTGCTCAACGTGTTGTTTCGACACCAAGAACTTACGTTATGCAAATTCAAATTAACGTCTAGCTTTAGCTCGTCTACATTGTCAGTGCAATTAAGAATAGTCATGTCATCGGCGTATCAGATACAGCGGCAAGGGTCAGAAAATTAGGTAGCTCATTAATAAATAGTAGGAAGAGCCGCGGACCAAGAACCGAACCCTATGGAACCCCATGACTGATACCCTTAGCAGATTAGAGGTTGCCGTTAATTTAAACTTGAGAACTGTTGTTGAGGTTGAGGTAGATAGAAATAAACTGAAGAGATGGTACATCATACCGTAAGATGCACGTTTAAGTAAAACAGCTTTGGTGATTATGGTGCAAACGAATTTATGACGTCTTAGATACACTTCCAACCTGCGAGAACTTATCGATTGCTTTTTTATATTGTGTGTTCAAGATAGAAGAGCACGCATAGTTGAGTAACTTGGCTGAAAGCCATACTGTTAGCTGCTAATATATCTTGTTAGGTAAGATACCAGACGTGTATGGTAAAGTATTTCAATCATATAACTGAAAAATGAAAGAACACAGGTATATCTATTGTAGATCGCTTGTAATGTCTAGAGTTGTTATTCTGTCTACTTTTTGAGAAGTGGGAAATGTGCCTCCTTTAAACTTCTTCTTGACAATGTCTGCTATCATAAGAGACAGTTCATTAGAATCCAACTTGATACAAGGTAGGGGAACAGAGTCTAGGCAACGTCCAGATGATGTAAGTAAAGATATAACATGAAAACTTCCTCAGCGCTCGCTGGGTCGCAAGAAGAAAGAAGGAGGCTCGTGAGGCAAGGTCGGTAGTGCGAGATCTTGAACATCGCAAGAACTACTAAAATACTTACTGAAGGCATTCGCGATATGAATTGGATGAGAGTCTGATTGTGTGTGAGTTTTTACATTCGTTAAATGCCTAAGACATTTGTTATTTAACAATCGTTGATATACCAATTGCACCTCCTATCGTGGCCATCATTAAAGGGACACTAAGGCGAAACAATAAATCAGTTTAGACTAATGAACCATTGTTTGAGAACCCTGCAGAATGTCATTTAAAAAATAATTTGATTATTAGATGAGACAATGAAGGTTCAAATATCAGTATTTGAATTTCGCGCCGAAACCCCAGCGCAGGTACGTCAGCGTGACGTCAGGGATTCCATAGTATGTTTTCGCATTTGGGCCACGTTGGCTGAATGAAGGTTCCCGAAACTTGCCATGTTTATTATTTGGTTCCTTTAGTACACAGTGTAATCAATCTGTACCGCTATATATAAATAGTAGGCCCTAGAAGATGTCATAAACATCCAAGGCGTCACAGCCCCCAGGTGCGGAAACTTAAGTAGGCGTCGCCACCCGTATTTCGTTCTTGCGCTTTTTCCGGCTTACCAAACGTCTTATCGTTGTAAGAGTGGTGCTTTTGGTGTTGTAGAACGGTAATTTACTAATGCACAAGAAATGCTTTTTCACTTTAGTGTCCCTTTAATATCTTCCTCTGAAAGCAATCTCGTTTTGCACGTTTAAGAGCATTAAAAAATGTGTTGAAATATTTTTAACGAATTTTGAGTTCCCAGTTGAATTGCTGACTATTTATCCTTTTCTCAAGCTGATTTGTTCCTTTCTTTTTTGGGGGGAGGGGGGGGGTGTGGCTATACATCGAAGTCATTCCCTCGTGGCACAAGGTTACCTAGGGAAACTGAATGAACGAGTTATGATAAATGTAGTCGTTCATTCGCGAATGCAGTGTGCAATTTTAGCCAAAAATAACTGACACTATAGACCAGTAAATTTAGTACTTCTTGGAAATAAATTTTGGCATTCAAAGCATGATTTCTCTTTGTTTTCAGTAGATCTAGAATTTCCTGTACCAACAGTAGCGAATGCAGGCTAGTGGTCTCTTATGCTGCGCTCAGTAGCTGATGCTGTATTATCTGCACTAAGTTTAAATGGTGTATGATCCATCAACGTATTAGATACGGCCATCTCACATCTAGCTGAAGTCGTCATTGAAGAAGCACGGCCATAGCTAAAAAAAAGTAAGGACAGTTCCACGCAGTGAAAGCCATCAAAGCAGCGAAGGTGGTAGTAATTTTATCAAGTTTGAAGTTGTGTTTAGCGTGATTTTCATGAAAGTATTTTGTCTCGTTGTCGTCGTTTTGTTATATCCGAGCTTGGGTTCCTGATGGCGCGCACTCTTCAGTTGCGAGAGGTTGTGATCAAACCGCAGTCTATCACACACCTTGCAGCTACGGGCACACTCGCGGTCGAGAAATTCTGTCTTGGATCATCCATCCACCTTCCGTGGGAGGAATCTCTCTGCGTCGACGTCCCTGCTCGGCCCCCTACTCTCGAAGTTGGGGGTTAGCTTGCCTCTGTTGGCGCTTGGCTTGCGTCGCCTTTCCTCGAAGGTGGGGGTTGGCGTTCCTCCACCGGCCACTTCGCTTGCGCTTCTCGCTCTCGAATCTTGGGATTTGCGTGACGTCGGCGCTACCGCTCTCGTGCGAGCTCCCGCCGCTGCTCGCGCCAAGCGGAATCCATGGGGTGAAAGGGCACGCGCCGGCGAAACACCTGCTCCTGTACCCCTCTCCTCCCCCCCCCCCCCACCGGCGCGCGCGTTCCTGCCCCCCCCCCGCCCCTGTGTTACACCAGACGGCGGACGGCGAAGGCTCGACTTAGAACAGCTCCGCTGCTAAAAAAACCACCCCAGGTCGTCAGAGCAGGACTGATCATTTGGGTCGGCAAATTTGGGTCGGTCGGGTCATTTGGGTCGGCAAACAACCACATTTTTGTTTTTTTTTGTTAGAGTGGGCACTAACTTTTCAAGCTGCAAAAAGAACTCAGCGTATGACGATGAGGGTGAAACATAAATGCCTGCTGATACTGTGTTCTGGCTAATAACAGAAAAAGCACTCTGATCGAATTCTGACCATGCAGATTCACAAAGAAGGTTAAAGAACGCCATATCGTTGTGGCGTTTGTATGACAATGATGGCTTAATCTACTACATATCTGTCTCCGCATGGTGTAGCGCGATATCAATGCTCTGTATTGTACCCTGATAGCGCATACTAATTTCTTTCGTCCGATGACATTCAGGTCTGGCGAGAGGCAGATAAAAGAAACGCTATGCGTAATTAGAGAAGAAGCGAAATGAGATTGTCGTAGTTCTTCTTTAAGCTACAATTGCTGAAATGCATCCGTGGTAATTTGGAAATTTGATCACTGAAATATATTTTTTAAGTTCTCTGCAAGTAAATATGCTTGCAGAAGTGAATATACACAACTACAAACAACAACGCTAATGATAACAGCAAGATTACTTGGCATGCAAGAGCCAAGCTAGACGCGGCTATCATTGTGTAATCTGACTCTGATTACACAATGGGCCTTCCACAGTCGTGTCAGCCTAGTGATTATTTCTTGACTTGAGATTGCGCGAGTAGGTTAATTATTTACTGCGTGCATCGCGAGAAATGACAAACTATTATTTCGCAACTGCCGACAGGACACGGTGGGTCGAGCATATTCATTAACATTGTAGCAATTTCAGCGAAGTGGTCGTGCGTAGCAATACTCAACACTCTAGAATGAAATGCAGCCACATTGAGTAGTATCCCGACGTATTGAATACACGCGAAGCTAACAGTGGCCGGGGTCTTTTATAGCACAGAACAGAACTGACCAAAGAAGTCACGCACGCAAATATCAACTCTGCATCCCAGAAGCGGTTATTTTAAAAAAAAATTCCGCAATTTTGCGTGCCCGAACCGCGATCTTTTTATGCGGCATGCCGTGTAGTGGCCAAACTCCGGATTAATTTTTTCTTCAACATCCGCCTAAATATAATTGTACACGAGGGTTTCTTACATTTCGCCCACATCGAAATGCGGCCGCCACGATAGGGAGCGAACCCGCAACCTCGAGCTAAGTACAACGCCATAGCCACTGCATGGGCTACTGGTGTGGGTCAGGCTGTTTGTAGTAGCCCCTTCAAACTCAATATATCTATACGCTTAGGCCCCCTCCCTTAGTTTTATTACCTTAATTCATTTCCTTGCTGATACCGTTACAGTAAAATGTCGAAGCGAAAATATCATGAGAGTGACCGGAAGGCGTCAAGCCCGTGCGACTCGTTCTATAGTTAACAAGAAGGAAATGTGGAAGACTTCATGTGAACGCATGATTGCCGTAACCACGCAGTAAAGACGAAAGGCAGAAGAGAAGACCACCGGAGAGACCGCTAACTTCAAACTGTCGTTTATTTGTGAAATAACTGAACGTTTTAAGCACCCTCACAGAACAAAGGGCGAAATCAAATAAAGCCAAGGCGCGCACGCATTCGACATACAAAAAAACAACATAAAACTGTTGCAAGTCACACTGCTGTGCCTTAAAAAATATACATCAAAGGGAAACTGCTGCTTTACTGTGACGTACTGTGCCACATTCCTTCTTTTTTTTTTTTCACGTCGACGTGGTTACATTCAGCAGACGGGTCTCTGCCCGAATATTAGGCTCAAGGAGCACCACAGCTGGCTAAAGGGTCAAGCCCGTTCTTCTTGGCCCGTTCTGCGCACCTAGTTTTACATTGTCGGGAATTGGAACCACTTTTTGCAGGACGCTTCAGTAATATTGAAGCAGCGAGACAGATTATAACTCCAGAAATTATCAAGGCCTTTTACATTGAAAAGACATGGCACCATGTGCGATAGCTCAGTAACATTATTAAACGGTGAACAACTAGTGCTTCTCGAAAGGTAGTTTCTAATATCACCGTGATAGAAAACCTGTCTTAATGCAGGCGCGTGCATCGTTCTGAGTTATTTTTCTTTTTTTTTACTTTTTGGATTTTCTAGGATGTGATGCCCCTCGTTACAGAGACCCAATCGCATCACAGAGCAAGAATGGAGCTCTGCCTTCCGGAGCTCAGAATATGCACGTCAAACTTGGGCTGTCCAGGGAGCCCACGATGCGGCGGTTAGGCTCGGCCTACCCGTCCCTACGCGGGAGCGGCCCGCAGCTCTGCCCTAGGGCAAAGCTTCTCAGGACCTTGTAATTAAACTTCTTTGTCTGTATGTCTGTTAGGGCGCGCAGGTGCGACTTGCAATATGCTTTGGTGTTGTTGTTGTTTTATTTTTAAAGCGCACGCGCCTTGGTTTGCTTCGACTTTACCTTTTGTTTTATTGATGGCAGTTGAAAATTTCTATTCGTCGTGAATAAGCTTCAGTTCGAAATTAGCGCTTCTCCGGTCATCTACTCTTTTGTCTTCATCTTTGCGCTCCTAGTTAGACCGACCATGAGAGCGAGCTGCCAAACCCAACATCATGTGAAAACGCGACGCCACTTCATCGCAATCCGTGCAGGGAAAAAGTTGTGTTAAGCTTTCGCGGCGTGATCTTCTTTTTTTTTCTGGAAGGCAAAATTAATAGGTCTGGCCAAGCTACCAAAAGTTACTTTTCAGAGATCGTTGGCGGACGCGGCACAAAGCGACAGAAAAATTTAAGCAGGTCCAACGCGCAGGTTGCGAATCCATCTGAAGCGAAGCGTCAGTCAAGAGGTTTGTATTCAATCCTATATACAATTTACAGCAATGTGTACAACTGCGTTTACGTTCATCCTTCGCAGCGTGCAACAACATATGCAATATCTGTGTTTATCCCCCACAAAGGTCACACCCTAAATGTCATGCCATTGTTTTTCTTCATACCCACTACACCACTCAGAAGTTGTGCTGAAATGACAATACCACACCTGGTAGATGCACTATGCGAGACGTCTATACGCAGCAATGTCACATGGACGAAGGTGGTGTAGGACGTTTGTCGATGAAAGAATGGCGACGGTAAGTGTAAGTGCGACAAATATTTAGCTACTGTTAAGGACTGCATAGCTCTTGTATTAATGTGGCACGTGGCCTGTCTGAAGGAATAGCCAGGAATAGGCACACGTACTGTGGCACATGTCGAATGGCTAAATAAAAATAAATCTAGTAAGTAAAAGACGCGAACGAGGCGGAGGAAACCGCGATAGCCTAGGTTCTTCAAACCGCAAAAAGCCCGAAGATCATTTTCTCCTACTCAGGGCTTTCTCGTCCGCTCTAGTTTCTAAGCACGCAGCCGGCATCGTCAAGAGATCCTTTCGTATTACTACGGGCGAAGAGACTGGAGGTGATAGCATAGTGTGGTACCCCGCCCACGTGAACGGTATAAGTAACCAAGCGGGTTGCAACCCTAATGAGTGGGCTAACTGCCCGGCGCGTGATTCCATGAACCGCGCCTGAGCTAATGGTCCAGCTTTCCCACAGGATTGCCCCTTCAAAGATCCTCTTACCACTTACCACGAAATTACGCCGCATACCAGACACAGCAGGAAGAAATTCCCTCCCCCCCAGCCTGAAACTGAAGAGGGCTCAGGCCGTTACCTTAAGGTTCCTACAGATGAGATCCTACCTCTCCCGCGGAGCACTTACTTGGATAGACCTCAATTTCCTGCAGTCATGCTCCAAATGCGGTCACGCATGCTGCTCCTTCGACCACAGGCTCTGGCGGTGCCCGTACAACGCGCTCTCCGAACTTCAATACAAGTGCAAATGGGACGCCGTGCTGAAGATCTCGGAATTCACGCACCAACTACAGACCGTCCAGAGGGCCCGCGAAGTCGCAGAGAGTCACCACCTCCTGGTCCCGTCGTGGGCGGAGCCACCTACTTGATGGGGGAACAATCAAGTTCTTCAGGACACTTCAATAATGTTCTTGTCAATTGTCAAGTAAGTAAAAGGATCCGTCGATTATATTTCGCTATTGAATTGGAGCTCGGTGCCCTTAAGAAATATCTTCGAGCCGAGATTGTATGTTCAGTGTTTATGCAAAGCATTGGTTCCAGGAAGTTTTGCGGTAGATAAGTAGGTAGGTTCCTGTATCATTTCATTTGGGATCTCTTCAATAAAAATAAATGTGGGGCGAACGGTGGGATCGAACCTCTTACTTCCAGTGCAACGGCCCGATGCTATCTTTTTTTAATCCAATGAACAGCTTTATACACGTATCGAATGCACTTCGAAATGGAGCAATACGAAGACAGGGGATTGCGGCGACGCAATAATAACAAAAACAAGGTTACAACAGAAAGTGTTGAAACCAATCAGGCAGTACTAAATAAAACACGAAGGTGCAGAGCGAGACGTAAACCGCAAAATATTTTCGCATTATGTTTTGTAGAAACACTCTATAACAGATATGAAATCGGCACTTGGCAGCGACTCTTATCGTTGATGCATTCAAACAGGAGGACAGTTTTAGAAGTTGCAATGTAGTCGATATCAGTACAAATGAGAGGGTCAACACATTGTGAAGTCAGATATGGTCCAATGTTCACTATCATTTTGGTGAAAAGAATGCTGATAACCTTTTTTCTCAATCGGCAGACATGGCGCGGTCACTTATGCGCGCTAATAGCGGCCGGGACATCAATACGTGCTTTAATTGAGCAAATGCTGGCGCAGAAGTGTTGTTTTTCTCGTCTATGATGGCTTCGTCGACAAATGAAGCTGCAAAACTGATGCAATTAAGTGACCTAACGGTGACTGAATTTCAGCAATGCTGTCAATGTGTCCATTTCAACTTTAGATCAGGTCGCAGTAAGTACGACGACATTGAACATTTCTTTAGCGAGGTTAAAATTATGTTCGATATTGTGATGTTTACGGAAACGTGGTTTACTTGCAAAGAGGATGTGTTTGAAATGCACGGTTATAAGTGTTACTTTGCAAAGCGCTATCAGGAGCGGAGTGGAGGCATGCCTATTCTGGCCTCATATGAATTGCATTGCGAATTACCATCTGAATCGTGTTCTTCTGCTCCCCACTATGTAGTAGTTGTTCTCAAATCACGGAAATCTTTATTCTGTGTCTGCTACCGCCCACCTCCGGTGACGTCTCTTCCTTTAGATTTTTAGGCTCACTCCTGGAATTTGTAATTTATCGTAAATATCAAATAATTTTGGGCAGAGATTTTAATATTAGTTTACTTGCAGATAACTGTAATAAAGCTGCCTTTGAGTCTCTCTTAGATATACACAATTGCCAAAATCTAATTACTTCACCTACGAGGCTGGCAACAACCACAGAAACTCTTCTAGATCTCTTCATTAAAAATGTTGGTTTGCGCTGTGTGCACCCTGGTGTCATTATATATACCCTGTCACCCTATGCCCTATGTCACCCTGGTGTCTCAAAATATTTATTTCTGTAAATGAATCTTCTAAAATTATTGACCATTCTGCACCAGTAGCACGCATTTATTACAGATCAATTAACTCTCTCACATTAACCACTTTTCGTGAATCTATCTCACATGTAAGCTGGGATTACGTTCTGACTGAACATAATCCGGAAATAGCATACGACAGGTTTTTAGAAAAGTTTACATATATCTACAACTAATGCTTTTCGCAAAAAAGCATTTAGCCGACCAAAAGAAGCTCGTGAGCCATGGATAACGACTGACATTTTGCATAAAAAAATAAAACGAGAGCAGCTGTATGAAACATTCATTCAAATTGGGTGTCTTCATGTGCTTAGTGCTTTGAAAGAACATAGAAATCATGTCACCAAAGAACTTCGTGCTGCTAAAGAGAGGTACCATTATAACGGCTTACTTTATTCGACCCAACGCTCTGGGGACATGTGGGACAAACTAAATACGATATTTGGGAAAAGTACTGAACCTAATGCAAAGATACTGAAAGACAACGAGGAAATTTCTGGTGCAGAAGTAGCAAATGCATTTAATGATTCCTTTCTTTCTAATCTTCCGTCATCATCTGGCAGCCTGTTTACATGCAGCCGCACTGCTAGTATACAATATTTCTGCAGCCAATATCTGAATTGGAAGTTATTACAACCTACACTGTTTTAAAAAACAGCAAAGCCACTGATATGATGGATGTTCATATAAAACCGGTAAAATTCGTTATTGACTTGATCGCACGTTGTTCAACGCATATAATTAACAATTGTCTTTCATGGGCGGCATTTCCTCGTGTAATGCAATGCGCAAGAATTAGAGCGATTTACAAAAAGAAAGGTGATAGGAATGATCTTAGGACCTACCGTCCAATCTCAGTTCTACCAGTCTATTCAAAAGGACTTGAAAAAATTAATTTAACGCTTTTAATTTCATTTACTAATCCCAACAACATGCTAACTGACCCGTAGTGCGGTTTCAGGAAGGCTAAATCTACCGAGCTGGCATTGCTCCCGAAGAGAGAAATATTAATTGAAATGCTTCAAAGTGAGAGTTTTGTCCTTGGTGTCTTTCTGAATTTCACAAAAGCCATTCAATCATATAATCACAACATACTTAAAAAGAGTGGAGCACTATGGCATTCGAGGGAAAACTCTGTCACTTATTTTATCGTGCCTACCACCTCGGTCGCAGTTTGTCATGATTAATGGTCACTCTTCTTCAGTCATACCAGTTAATTTATGGGTTTCACAGGGAAGTATTTTGAGTCATTTTCTCTTTGGTCTTTACATTAACGATATTGTTAGCATTCATCATACCGCCAAGCATATATTATACGCTGACAATTTTAGCCTATTTTTTTATCGGCTCGAATGTCGCATGCCTATCGCTTCGCGCAAATGAAACACTTAATTACATTCACTTGTGGGCTACAAATAATAATTTAAACCTGAACATTCGTAAAACCAAGGTCGTTTTTTTTCACCCGCGAAACAAGTTCTGCGAACCCCCCCCGACTATTGCTGAGTGATTTCGAGATAGAAGTGGTAGAAAGTTTTATAATGCTTGGCGTGATTTTCTCCAATAATTTGTCCTGGGATGCTCACATTAATTGTTTTACGAAAACACTATCCAAAGTGATTGGTCTCATGCGCCGACATTGCTTTGCGTTCCTTCTTTCGGTTAACAATATTTAGTGCAATGCTTTATTTTGTTCCACGCTGAACTATGGTGCAGTAGTTTGGCGAACAAAAACTAAAGAAAACATGAAGAAGCTTCTTTCACTTCAGAAGCGTGCCCTATGTCTTTCTTTTAAAGCTCCTTACCTAATTGAAACAGAGGACATGTTCAATAGGCTTAAGATTGTTAACGTACAATGTATGTACAATTTCAGGCTACGTCGAGAAAATAAGCTGGAAACAAATAAGAAAATTACCTTCTGAAATCACTGGCGAGGTTGAAAAGGAAAATTTCCTACATACAACACACGCTGTCCCGAAATATGGAAACTTGATAAATGACGCGCGATCGGTAACCACATACTAAGGTACACGTTACTAGCCTTGTTAAATGAGGTCGCCGAACATGCCACGGATATAGAATTAATCTCCCTGAATGAGCTACGAAGCATACGTGCTTAACTCTCCATTGTTTCATCTTTTGTTGAGACACTAGTCATTTCTCTATTATTTTTTTCTCGTTTCTGATGTAGTTAATTTCCCGCAATGTTTTGACATATTGGTGAATTTTATATGTGTACATATTTGTCCCTTTTTGTATTGTTTTGTATTTTTCTGAAGCTTTTTTCGTTTCCTGCATACTGATTTTCTCCTGTGCATGTATGGAATTGATGCTATCTGTATGCCATGCTACGGTGCATGGACTCAGTGAAGCCTTTTCAGCTTTGATTGGGTCCGTGCTCCAAACATCTGGCAGATGTTGAATAATGCTGAATTTCATTAAATCGTTAGGCCACGATGGTTTTTTTTCCATAATTGCGCGTCTTCGACATAATATACTTCGAAATGCTCATCAGATGTCAAGTACTGAGAATGACATTGAATGACTGACATTATTTCCATTAGGTGCGTACGCCACACTCGTTTCATGTGATATCAAATACCGTTAGCACTGTCAAAGGTTCAAACCTCTTTTGCTACTCCGAAAGAGATTGTTTTTCTGTTTGTAACTAGAAAAACAGTGTCATACATTTGTGAAAGTACATAAGCGCTGGTCACCCATACGGGTCGCTATGGCAGCCAGCCATATTGGAGTGCCATAAACGGCGGCGGCCCGTACACAAAATTAAATCACAGGGAAGCCCACCACCGTTGTTTATTGCCAAATACCTTACGCTATGCGGTTATTTTCGTTTGCAACGTTCTCTGAAGGACGTCTCAAAAATAGATTGCCTCCCAACAGTGAATGAAAACGTGGTCAATATATTCCATTCTTTTTTTTTTGCCTGTAAGACAGTGAACGATAGCATACCTATGAAAGTTCTGACCGATAACGTACCTGAGTGCAAGTGGAACAAAAAAGATGCCGTTGCTGCTTGCGCCGCCATTTTTATATACATGCTTCCAAACATGTATAGGCCAGGGCCTCCACTGAAGACACCCCCTGCACATTGGAACAGACCAGAAAGTGTTTCTACATAATTGTACAAGTTCCATTTTTTTTCACATTACATAAACATTAATTTGAGAACAGGATATAAACAAAAAGAACATATGAATGTCAAAAATTTCCTCAAGGAAGTCGCGAACCGAACCTGGCATGCTCTCGGTTCCAACCACTAAGTCAGAAGCGCGTCTGAGCCTCAACTGACGCTCTGTGCGAAAGAACCGGTCTTCCACATCACGAAAAATATCTGCTCGAAATTTGGCGCAGAAAAAGGTGTCCCATTCTATGGTGTAACATCCTTTCCGAGCCAGAAAAAAATTGTGAGGCTGCACCGCTCCAAGCTTGACGTCCACGTAAAGACAGAACCGCGCGGCGTAGTCAGTGTAGCTTTTGCACGCTCTGCCAGAAAGAGGGTAGAATCTGCATGACGTACCATATCTTAGATAAAGAAACGAAAGGTTACAAATTGTTCTGTCGAATGCTGATAGATAGCCCACCTTTCGTATTTCCGCTCTTTCTCTCACTTGATTCGTCTGCTGCTTGCTGCCAGTGCTCGTTGTTTTCTTTATAAGTGTGAAGTGGAACGCCTAGGAACTCCATGGCTGTCATCGCTCAGCTGACATTATTTATTATTTGTTTGTCAGCAAACGTACCCGGTATGGATGGTCACTTGCCGTGCTTGAACATTATACATAGGCACTGCCGCCAATTGACGAAGTTGTTCGTAATGTCACCGAATTGAATCACGACGCTTTTATCGCAAGACGAGTTTTACCACAACAGTATTAGATGCTTTGGTGGAGTACCTCCAAAAGGACAACCCTCCTCTTCTCCCGCCACCCTCTCCCCATTTGCCGGTTGTGGGAGAGGAGAATGGAAACAGCTTTCCACGCCGGCGCACCCGCCGCGAGAGACAGCAAACAAACGACGATTCAGCTTATTGTATAGTCACCTGTAATACCGCTAAACATATGCTGGTTAAAGGATCTGCGGTCGAATTCACAAAACATTTCGTTCGTAACTGTTGTTTGCCATTGGGCCCCCACCTCCAGTAATAATGTGACGAGCATAAGGATTCACTGGAAATTGTTAAGACAATTCTAGCGCAAGAGATTTTTAGGCTATGGGCCCTGTGCTATAAGGAAACCCGCTGCTGTAAATATTTTCACTGGAAAAACATACGCTTCAAGCCAATCATTCTCGTTACAAAGCGAATAGCTTTCCTAATTGCGTTCGGCTATTCGCTTACATTGACAATCATCGTGGATGGTTTCTACACAATATATTTTCTTACGAAACATATGTGTGCGGTTCTCTTCTCTTTGAAGCTGATACCTCACTTATCGCACCATGAGTTCGTGCGTTATGATTAAGTATATATTGATGAAAAAAAAATCATACACCTGAGAATGTCACTACGCTAGACGTGGATTTCTCCGAGACAGTTCCGTACTATACTCTCTGTAGGATGACAGTTTATCCCTTTCATGAAACTTTCTTCACCTCGCAGATTTGTGCACAACTGATTCGTCACGTCTGAATATTTTTGCAACAGTTGTGTGCAAGTCGTTGTCCCAACTTGTGACTAAAGATGGCCGCCGTTAATCAATGCGAGGAGTAGGTGGCACAATAATGAGGATGACGAGGCACCAGGCGTGCGCTGTCGGTGTTTTCTATCATGGCACTTGTTTGTGGGCTGTCATTCTCAAAATAACGAGGAATAACTTTGACACGAATCAAAGACAAGGTATGAGCAACTTGAGTGATAAAATGCTGTGGCAATATAACCCACATATACCGCATGCCATATAGCAAGGCGTGGCATGTACATATACCTAAATTTATACGGAAGTTTTCGCTCACGGACAACTCCGCTGACGCCGACACCGACAGCGGATTTTCTGCGACACGGGGCCATTATACGAGGCCATATATAATGGCCATATATCGGGGGCATATGTAATGGCCATGTATCGGCCATTAGTTGTTTTTCAATATCTGTTCCCCCCGCCGTGGTTGCTCAGTGGCTATGGTGTTGGGCTGCTGAGCACGAGGTCGCGGGATCGAATTCCGGCCACGGCGGCCGCATTTCGATGGGGGCGAAATGCGAAAACACCCGTGTGCTTAGATTTAGGTGCACGTTAAAGAACCCCAGGTGGTCGAAATTTCCGGAGTCCTCCACTACGGCGTGCCTCATAATCAGAAAGTGGTTTTGGCACGTAAAACCCCAAATATTATTATTAATATCTGTTACCTCTTCATTGGAGAAACAAAAATACTTAAAGCCCCGCTTAGCAAAGCCTCGCTTGTATTAAGTGCTGGGGCATTGCCGTTTCTTGGGATCTCAGCACTAGTGTTTTTAGCCACGGGGACGTGTTTGACGCCATGTGAGATTTCGCTCAAGCAACAAAACGTACATTATGCTCGTTCCTACTTTTCTTATAATATAGTTAATTACACTTTATAAATATGACTTACATAAGATATTCTTATATAACTTATTTCGTGATTTTTTTTCATTCTTAACTGTCCAATAAATCTTCTTTTTATTTCTTTTAAGTTAGATCGTCCGTTCATCTGGTCTGACTTCTCAATTACATGCCACTCTTTTATTCGCAGTTTATCTCCTCAAGTTCATTTTCCTGACGTCATTAGTTGTGTGTAACAGCCAGTTCCTGGCCCAGTCTTCATTGTTGGCACGTGCCATGTTCTGGAGGCTCTTCATCATTATCACTATGCACTGTTTCGGTGAATATGACGAGGCTAAAAGAACACGAAAGAACAACATGAAATCAAGTTGGAGCACTGAATCCGATCTTGTCTTCCGAAACTCTGTTTGGGATTTTTAGCGGGCAAAGGTTGATTTCTGATAAGAAAAGTGAAAGCTAGAGCTTTATTTCTTTTTCCCCACGATATTCGCATAACTTTTAGCGCTTTTTCTCCACACGGAAGGGAACTGAAATACTAGAAAGCACATATTCTCAACACTACCCCGATCGCCTAGGTAAACCTGTCTGCTTTTCTTTTCGGTATCACGCCCGAACTGCAGTGCCAGTGTGCGTCACTGTGACGTTCGCAAGTTATTATTTACACGCAAAAACAGTATGCTCCGCTGTTTACATTTTTTGACTGGGAAAAGTCATACGAATTTTACCGCGCTGAGTCACTGGTTTCTATAGAAAGTAACGCAATCTTTGTTTACCACTACTAGAGAATGAGAGAAAAAGGAAAGGCTGCGGGGGTGACCACAGTCGCGCATTATTGGCTACCGCTGCACGTGGGGAAGGGAAAGGCGGAAAATCAAGAAGCGAGAAGGAGAGTCTGTGTGCACACCGCAAATGAACGCTCACTTACAGTGGCAAGTGCTCGCATACTAACTGTTTACAATAAATTGCTAACTAGAGTATCGAGGTGGCGCGGTCGAAATCCATTACGTAATGGAGAGGTACTGTGGGAACTTCAAGGTCGGATCGCCGCCACGTCCTTAAATTTTGCTTATTTTACGTTCTTTTTTTTCTGGTTTACCGAGTTCCTGCGCACCGCAACACTGATATTTTACGATGTTTCAGAAATGTACTTTGCCGATTTCGCTTAATTTCATTATTCCTTTTCGGTATCACATCAGCCCCTCTCCTCGACAGGCAGTTGTCGACGCCACTATAATGCGTATAGTCACGAAAACCTCCTTCGCTCACATCATTCCCGCCGTTATTTCCACCAGAGGGCGTGCTTGAACGAGCACGACGCTGCGGCAGGGCGTTGATCATTTTCCTGAGCATGGCCATAATTTAAAAGTCTGATCGCCGCTGTTCTCGGTGATCTCCTGTTCCTTCGGCTGACCTTCGAATGTGTGCGTCCGGGGCGGTAACAGACCAAGGCCGTGTTTAGAATCGAGTCCACTCTGGCGCCATTCACTCGCCATAAGTATGTCTCTGGAGCATGACCTGAGGCAGCTTTCGCCACCGCTTGCTGTCGCGGCGCCATAGGAGGTCAAGGGGTGTGAGAAGGAATTCGCAAAGCTTTTCATTAGTAAGGCCTCCTTGCCATTGGCCTACCCCCTTCGATATTAATATATGTCCTCCGTTGCGATTGGCTGGCAGTTCTCTAGCGAAAAGTGCGAGCGTGAAACATTTGCGAATACGCGCCTTGGCTTTCAAGCAGAATGAGTTTGCTCGTTTGGACAACGCGAGCGCTTTCTTCGAAAGCGCATTGACAGTTCTACGTTAGAGGTGCGTTATGAAATTTGAACGTCTAAGGCTCTAAGAACGCTAATGGTACACCGCGTTGCGTTACACGATTGGACTAACTTCCCTCTAGGCACAAGACAAACAAACAAGCGATTGGACAAATGAAGTCGCTGTTACTGCGTACATGAATGTTTCAATATCCCAACACTGAGTGTCTTCAGATACGCCCTCCGATTATAAATTCCAAGAAATGTTGCGGCGCGCTCATTCTCTATATAATCGCATATTTATTTTTCGCTATTTTTTTTCTCTTGTCTCAGGAATGAAGCTAGCATTCTTTTATTGCTTTGTTATGAGTGCTCAACAATTTTCACTCAACCTGAATAGCTGATTTTGAACTTAACTCGCGCTTTTTTTAGACACCAGGTTGTAAAATGTCATATTTGCTCACTTGAAATAATTTTTACCGCATAAGGTTACAAGAGGGGTCACTGTATTTGACCCCACAGTACACCACTTTCCTTAGATTCGTTTTGACCTCCAGGCCTTACGAGCTGCCATTGCAGACCAATGGAAAGGATGTACGTATGTCTCATCACTGTAATATCTAAATGCCTTTCGTGGAATCACTGACGATGCCTTTCAGTTTACCCACGACACTGCCCAGACAGTTCGGATATCTCTGTATAGAATAAAATTACTTAAAAATAAAACTGGAATCACTGGCTCGTAACGCAACCTTAGCTGACTGGAAGTCACTCAACTTATCAGCTGTCGCCTGTGATTTTTCAAACCTTTCCTGAAGCTCCAGCTACCGCAAGGCTTCTCCCAATGAGATAAATCAATATTGTGCTTCACAAGTGTCTGGAAGTGACATTTATAAAGACCTATTCTTTTGTCATTCGTCTGAGTGACACAACTTCGTGCGACAGCTTCGGGTGTAAAAAGTTTATTGAGCCTTTCCTCCGCTACTTTCATCTGTGTGAAGACCACCACCTCCCACTTCGAGCCATGTTAGGCCACCTTAATTTAAGGTATTTACGGTGGCCAAAATACTGCGGCAGAGGAATGCGATCAGCAAGCACGCAATATAGCGACACACCGCATCGCTACCGCAGAGACACTTCGTGAACGATAGGTGTAGGCAGCCGGGCACCTCTCTGGCGCTTCCCTCTCGACACGCTGCGTCATTCAGCTGCGCCTCCGCGCAGTTCGCGCGGTACGCTTGTTGAATATAAAATTCGGACAAGTTTGCCTGATTATGTATGACACAGGTTCATTACCGCCGACCATCGGAGAAAATAACAGGGATTTTTAATGCGTTAGCATTCTTCGAGGAATTCACGTACTTTCCGGGGCCTCAGCATGTACAGTCGCGGTCAAAAATACGCGGCCCACGGCTCCAGTCGGCGGAGCGGCCGCGAGCCGCACCGCAGCGCTCGCGTCGGCGCTGCGAGAGTTTGCGCTCTGACGACAGGTATCTCCCTCGCTCTCGGGCGGATACGTAACACGGTTGATAAAGTTCAAGTGCATCGTTCAGCTGTTTCGAGATAGCGAGGGAGATACCTGTCGTCAGAGCGCAAACTCTCGCAGCGCCGACGCGAGCGCCGCGGTGCGGCTCGCGGCCGCTCCGCCGACTGGAGCCGTGGGCCGCGTATTTTTGACCGCGACTGTACGTGTGGTTGTATCTAACCATTTTCCCGCCTATCTGGGTCACTGAGTTGTCCGTGGACGAATGGGTAGCACATCGGGCTGCTGCGCTGAGGGAACAGGGTCCGAAACCAACCTTCGGACCAATTTGGGTCATTCAGTATGTGGCAATGTGTATACTTACGTAACGCCCTTCGGCGAACATCTTTCACGCCGACATAGGCCACTATACATGCGGTACTAAGTATAGGTACTCCTGTTCGAAAACGCTCTTTGACACCGTCTTGCAGCACCGGGTATGTGTCACGTCGTCTGCACTGGTCTTCAATGATGACCTCTTTGATGCCAACTTGCATCCCTATAGGTGTGCATACGTAGCTGTGTGCCGCTCCTTAATGGATGTCTTTGACGCCAACTTGGGTAACTAGCTATGTGCGACTGGGAATGTGCCGCTCTACAATGACGAAAAATGTTCCTCTTAGCGGAATCAAACCCATATCGCAAGGATTCCCTTGTGACTCAAGGACAGCAACCAGACGCATTAACAGGGTGCGGCACAATGCACTGGATATGTGTCTCTTTTCAATGAACGCCTTTCATGCCAACGCTTTAGCGAACTGCGCTATGAATGCACATTGAGTATTAAAAAAGGGAAAATGAGACATGCCCCCAAATGTAGCTAAGTCTTACAAAGAAAATATCTCGTTTTCCCTTTATGAATTCCTTCTCTCCGCCTTGCGGGTTTCCGCAGAACTATTACGTCAAACATTATCTGCAACTCATCAAATAACCTACTCGTCAAATTGGGTCGCTGAGTACGTGCCACTAAGTGTGCGGCAAGCGAGGGAACGATTATCAGCTTTCGCAGGCACCGGCGCGCCATGCTTTTTGTCTCGGAGGCCATGAGCTTGTCCGGAAAGGAATGCGAGGGAGTAACCCGGTTGCCGCGTTACACAATTCTTAACGTTCGCGCGCACCAGTGCGTCATGCATTTCGGAGGCTACGCTCAGAGGCTTCGTGGCGGCGCTCTTCGATGGCGCCGAGCGTTCTTAGCGAAGCGCGAACGAGGAGTCCCGCTGCAGTACATGCCTCATACATAACTCGTTTCGACGGTGGCACTACGTTGGGCCGCTACATTGGTTCAATGACGAACACCCAATGGTGAACACATACCCAGTTGCGCGTACTCACTGACAGCTTCATAAGGGAGGCACGTACTCAGTGGCACAAACCTAGTGGGCCAATTTGAAGGCAGTTTCATTGAAGAGTTGACACAAATCAAGTGGCACACATCCAGTTCCCCAAGCCGGCAGCGGCGCATACCGGTTGCCAAATACCCAGTGAACGAAGTTGTTCCAACGGCTGGTCATGAGCTCTGCTCCATCAGCACAGCAGACCAATGCGCCACCCTTTGCACCGTGGACTATGATCCTGTGATAACCTATGATACTCCCGGTATCACAGGTTGGCGTGAAATGGGTCAACAGATAAGCGGCCCACATGCACTGTGACACTCGTCAACCAGGTTGTCCGGACGACTGGTTTCGAACCTTGTTGCCTTGTCACAGCAGCTCGATTATCTAATCCCTAGCGCATGGACTACCCAGCCACGCAAGTTGACGAGAACACAGTCAGAGACATCAGCAGACAGACAGCAGCAGGAAAGTGCGCAAATTACCCCAATAATGCCAATCGCATCAATACTTCGACCGTGGCCGCATGCGTCACAAGCCCAGGAAGCAATGCGTGCTTTATTGCAGTTCTTATAGTCGACAAATCTCGAGAAATGACATGACTGTCTTTTCCATCTGCACTTCCAAATGAAGCGACACTCCGAGTGTTCGTCCTGCTTTCCTTATTTCTCACTCTCTTTCTTTCCTTTTAATCCTTCAATCCTCTTCTTATTGCGTAGGGTAGCAAACCGGACGTGCGTATGGTTGACCTCCTGCTGTCCCTTCACTTCTCTCTCTCTCTCTCTCTCTCTCCCTCCCTCCCCCAGGGGCACGGTAGCGCACCAAATACTAAACTTTGGCTGTCCTGCTAGCACTGCCTCTTGTCTATCTCCCTTTTTCTCAAAGCGAAACGTTGCTAAGACTTGTGGCTTCATTAATTCCCGCTAATTTGACCCGTCAGACCTGAAAATAAATGGGGCGAGTGCGCAACTTCTACGCACTGAGGAGACGCCCTTGGCCGATGTATCCCTCGGTGGCACCCGGCCTCTCATATCTATCAGAGATCTACGCATAAACTTCAGATGCAGCACTCACCGAACCTGCTCACGCAGCCCCTAAGCGCAGTGACCTCTACCATTTGAAGCTAAGAGCCGAACGGCTGACGCATATTCAATGCTTCGTCAGAGCGGAACTGTTACCGCCCTTGACTTTAAGTAAGGTCAAGTAAGGTCAGTTTATTTTCTTAAATCAATACAAACATGGTATTTTCGACCACTTCTTTTTTTTTACTTTATATTAACGTCTTAGACCTTTAAACCTCAGAAAAAAATTACAGCAGAACTCATCTCACGATGAGTGTCGACTGTAATGCGAATAGCATTCGAGTAATGTAGTGACATACTGTATTCCTAAAGTGGGCGTTTATGTAAACGTACAGTGGTAATTCTGACACTTTCATTGCGTCGGCTATAAGCCACTTACTCCGATATCATCTCACTTTGCTATCGCACCCAAGTATGAAGATCACCCATTAGCATGGAATCCTGACGACGACTGTATGACGCCGACCCAGTGACGATAAGGCTGTATAGAAACGATGGCATGAAGACAATGAGATGTCAATTGTCAAATTATAGCGATGGTGTAACGACAACCACGGGACGGCGACGACATGAGAACAATAAGATGACGACGAATTTATTTATTTGTTTGTTTGTTTATTTATTTATTTATTTATTTATTTATTTATTTATTTATTTATTTATTTATTTATTTATTTAATACAGAGCCCACAGCGCCAGCGTGGCGTTACAGAGGGCGGGGGGGGGGGGGGATATTGAAATAGTATATACAACAAACAGCACAAGTCATTCCATAATAAATGCAAAATAATTTACGGCACAGCATACACATCCTGAGAACACAACTTCGGTCATCAGCAGAATATGTTTTAACAACGAAGAAAAAAAAATGATACAGATGACAACAGATGCATGATCGCGTCTGTCTGACTACGATGACGTGACAACACCGGCATTATCATGACTGGATGCCGACCACTCGATCACTCTAGAATGACGAACAAGGAACGACGTTGGTGGGTCATCGAAGATGGTGTGACAACGATGAGATGACGATGGTGAAACGACAGCGTGGCGGCGATGGCATGATGACTGATGGCATATGACAACGACTGTGTGACAGTGATGGCTCACGACGGCATGACGAGAGTCGCATGTTGAAGTTTACAATGCCGACGGTATAATGACGACGACGGCATTCCAATAACAACAGTATGACAATGAGTGCAAGGCGGCGACGCAATGACAATGGCGTGACAACGGCAAGGCCCATGGGGTGATAACGAGTGTACGATGAGTGTATAACAAGCCCCCTACAACTACACTGGCGTGGCGAGAGCCGGATGACGAAGCTGGTTTGACCACGATGGCACGAGCACGACGGCATGACCACGAGGGCATGACAACGGATGCATGATAGCGTGCACCTCACCATGACGGCATGACAAGGCGGATTAATCCCGATTTATTGACGGCAGTATGCTTACGTTACAAGGAAGAAATACTGACGTCGATGGAACGAGGAAGGTGGTATGACGACGACGGCACGATGACAATGGGATGACCTTACAGAATTAAGAGGAAGCTTTAGCTCGAGTGCTCCTATCTAAATACATGTAAGAGGAGAATTCGTTTTTCTCGGCAACCACTGCACCAAATTTGACGAGGTTTGTTGCATTTAAAAGACAAATTTAAGATCTAGTGACTGTTGGTTTCGAATTTTCCAGTTAGGCCGTCAATGTTTTGTTAAAAATTGGCAAAACAATCAAACATTTTCAAAAAAACGAAACTTGCAAGTTTACAACTTTGTAACTCAACCACTAAAAATGATAATACAATACTGTAAATTGCATCTAATAGTACATCTAAAGCGGACAAAATTGATATGTTACACATGAATATAAAAAAAAGTTTAATCATAGGGAAATACAACTTTTACAAAACCGTTGTAACGAACGTAACAAATTCACGTAAGATGTAAAATGACTTATTTAATTTGTCCGCTTTGAATGATCTAACGGATGCCGTTTACAGAACCGGAATATCAGTTCTTGATGCAGAGCTATGAATTTGTAAATTTCGTGCTTCTATTTTTTTCAAACGGTCAAATATTTGAATATAGTTTTAAGAAAATTCAAGCCCTAAATCGAAATTCCGCTTTCAACAGTCACTAGAATTTAGCTTTCTCTTTCAAATGCAACAAATTTCATCAAAATAGGTCCAGGGGTTATCTCATAAGAACGTTTTTGCGTTTTACATGTATTTGAATAAGCCGCGTCGGAGTTGGGCCCGAGCTAAAGCTTCCTCTTAATAGCAACGATAAAACGACAGCGTGATGACGACTGCGTGACAACGAGAGTCGGATGACAAAGCTGGAATCACGAGGACGCAACGACCACGACGGTAACAAGACATCGAACACATACCTAGTGGCCCAAGCAATTAGACAACATTCACCACAGGGTAGGAGTAACAGGCATAATGACGACGGCATGACGAAAGTTTGATTGCGAAGTTGGAATGACAAGGATCAAACGACCCCGCCGGCATCACGATGGCGCTTAACAAAGAATTGATGACGAATGTATAACGACAATGGCATGACGAAAGTCGGATGACAATGCTAGAATGACGACTGTGCAGCGGCCACGACGGCATCACGACCACGGGAAGGTACCTATTGGTCCAAGCTATTATCGTAGAGAAATTTCAACTATGCTATTATACAGCTTCGACCATGGGGTGCCGGGTAGAACGCATGACGGCGATGGCATGACGAAAGTGGAATCCCGACCAGGAGCGTATACCTAGTGAGCCATGCAAGTAGACACCTTGGGCCACTTGGTCGGCCTATGCAGATAGATAGATAGATAGATAGATAGATAGATAGATAGATAGATAGATAGATAGATAGATAGATAGATAGATAGATAGATAGATAGATAGATAGATAGATAGATAGATAGATAGATAGATAGATAGATAGATAGATAGATAGATAGATAGATAGATAGATAGATAGATAGATAGATAGATAGATAGATAGATAGATAGCCACGTGTGAGTGAGTGAGTGAGTGAGTGAGTGAGTGAGTGAGTGAGTGAGTGAGTGAGTGAGTGAGTGAGTGAGTGAGTGAGTGAGTGAGTGAGTGAGTGAGTGAACTTCACTGCAGGTCCGGCGAGTACGGGAACTCGTCGCGCACCTGGCTAGTCCGACATCGGCACCGGCAGGGTCCGGCCCACTTGCCCGGTCGCGGGCACGTCGGACAGCCAGGATTTGCTTGTCTAGAGCGGGGCTACGCAGAAGTGAGTCCCACTCCTCCTTGCTGAACTTGGGGTACCTCGACCCGCATTCCCAGAGCATATGTGTGTTGGAGCGGAGATCCGCCTGCAGGACGGGGAGGCATCGTCGCAATATACGTCGGGGTAAACTCCGTGTAAAAGGGCCAGACATGCATATGTGCTGGCCTGTAAAAGTCTAAGAGAAACGGCTTACGACCTTATTCAACTTGGGGTGAGGTGTAGAAAGACCCTTCTAGACGTGTAGAATAATTTCGTAACCACGTTATGAGTAGCGGGAGCGTCCCTGTGGACGTAGGGTGAAAGGAGTCAGCACTCCTTATGGAGGAAGCCTGGTTGATGAGGTCGCGCGCAGCCTCGTGAGCAGACTCACTAAGGTTCGGGGGAGCACCCTCTACCGACCCTACGTGAACGGGAAACCAGTGAATTGAATGATGCGTTAGAGCATACACACTCGAGTCGCTAAGAACACGAGCAATTTGCTTGGCAATGCAACCCTTCTAAAAGCCCTTACTGCCGTTTCGGTATCGCTATATATCTCGGACCCGCGACCGTCTAGTAGGGCAAGGGTGATGGCGGCTTGCTTAGCGACTTCGGGGTCTGAAGTGCTAGTCGAGGCGCTATTGGAAATATTGCCGCTGGAGTCGACTACGATGACGGCAAAGGTCTTCCCGTCACTGTACCCCACGGCGTCGACGAAGCTTGCTGTAATGTCTTGCTGCTTGATCTGTTTGAGGATCGCTGCTGCTCTGGCTTTGTGACTGCCCTCGTTGTGGACGGGATGGATGTCTATGGGCACGGGGGCCACTTCTAACTTGTCCCGAATTCGCCTAAGGATTACGGTACTGACCATTGAGAATCTCACAGGGTGGTAACCAAGCTCGTCAAGGATGCGTTTACCTGCCGCTGTTGTCGCCAGGCGAGTGAGTCGTACGCGTTCTTGGGCTTCCGCAATCTTCTCAGTGGTGTTATGTACCGCAAACTTGAGATCTTCGGTATGGGTCCTGAAGGGTAGCCCGAGGGCCTTTTTGACTATTTGCGGACGAGAGCGTTGAGCATAGTACGAAGGCGTTGATCAGCCTGATGAGACTGTTTTCCGTCATGCCTCGTTGTTGGTTCGCGATTCTGCGAACGAGGAGGAAAGCGTTGTCAGTTTTTGCGATGGTCTTGCGGAGAGCCGTTCCGCTTCCGCCGTTGAACTCGACGAACATGCCCAGGACCCGAATGTCGTCGACCACGGGTGTCAACCCCCCCCCCCCCCCGACACAAGTGCGAAGACTGATGCAGCTTTCGCAGACTGGCTTCCCATGCTTGGGTCTGCCTCCTTTCTCTTTTCTGTAAAGCCGAAGCTCCAACTTGGCGGGGGAGCATCGAAGTCCGGTGGGGTGCAGATACTCCTCGATCAAGCCAATCGCCTCCTGCATGACTTCTTCGACTCTGTCGGAGCAGCCGCAGGAGCACCAAATGGTGATATTGTCGGCGTAGGTGGTGTGCTTGGCGTCCTCGACGCGTGCCAGCCTCTCGAAAAGGCCGATAATACAGATGTTAAACATTGTGCGGGAGATTACGGCACCCTGAGGAGTGCCCCGTCCTCCGAGGGGCACATCCTTGGAGCGGAAGCCTCCAATGGGAAGCAAACCCCGACGCTCAGCATAGGTGCGATCCCGAATGCAAGCTGTGGGGAGGCGACCACTTTACAGCCGCCAAGGAGTGCAAGCGAAGAAATGCTCCGGCTCGCTCAGTCATCTGCTGCGCTGGTGCATCGGCCCTATATCTTCGAAAACGTGACATCCTCGGGATATGCTCTATGTGTCCGCCTCATAACTTCGTTAGTTTCAAGCTTCAATTCCGCATTTGGGATGTGTGCCCTAACTAATTATGAAAATTTCTGGAACCTGCTAATATTAACCGACCGTCATGATATCATCATCATCATCATCATATTCATCATCATCAGCCTGCTTACGCCCACTGCAGGGCAAAAGCCTCTCCCATACTTCTCCAACGGCCCCGGTCATGTACTAATTGTGGCTATGTTGTCCCTGCAAACTTCTTAATCTCATCCGCCCACCTAACTTTCTGGCGCCCCCTGCTACGCTTCCCTTCCCTTGGAATCCAGTCCGTAATCCTTAATGACCATCGGTTATCTTCCCTCCACATTACATGTCCTGCCCATGCCCATTTCTTTTTCTTGATTTTAACTAAGATGTCATTACCTCGCGTTTGTTCCCTCAGCTAATCTGCTCTCTTCTTATCCCCTTAAGGTGACATTCATCATTCTTCTTTCCACAGCTCGTTGCGTCTTCCTCAATTTAGGTAGAACCCTTCTCGTAAGCCTCCAGGTTTCTGCCCCGTACGTGAGTACTGGTAAGACACAGGTATTATACACTTTTCTCTTGAGGGATAATGGCAACCTGCTGTTTATGATCTGAGAATGCCTGCCAAATGCTCCCCAGCCCATTCATATTCTTCTGATTATCTCAGTCTCATGATCCGGATCTGCAGTCACTACCTGTCCTAAGCAGATGTATTCTCTTACCACTTTCAGTGCCTCGCTACCTATCGTAAACTGCTGTGCTCTTCCGAGACTGTTAAACATTACTTTAGTTTTCTGCAGATTAATTTTTAGACCCACCCTTTGGCTTTGCCTCTCCAGGTCAGTGAGCATGCATCGTCACGGTGTATCATGCAGATAATCCCTGTTTCTTCGTGTTTACCGCCTGAATGGGCATGATTGCGCTGTCCGGCGAAGATGAAATTTTAAACTCCTGTATGGAATAAAAACGAAAAGAAAGGCAGTATACACAGCAGCACAGGGCGTTGTGCGTTCCACGACAGACAGGAGAGGCAGAAAAACACATGATAGAAGGGTTATGCGACTCCTGGCGAGTGTGGAACAAAGCAGAGGCACCCTGGTGAAGTTCCCGATGATGATGATTATGATGATTTATTGGCATCCTCTTTGAAATGGGGCGGTGACAGATAGTCACCTAGCCTGATTGAGTCAGGTATGCTATACATGCTTTCATTCTATCATTTCTGTAAGCATCTTCTTAATCGATTTTCTCTTCCACAAAACATATCTATCTACCTTGTACCCCTACCTATGCCTGTAATGCATTCGGTCGTATCAATCGCTTCCATGCTTTTCTTTTTTTTTCACCCATGCTCTAAACATCTCTTGCTCTTCTCGACAGCTGACCGGTCGACGCTTCGGTCCATTTTAAATCCAAGCGCTTCTGAAAGGTGTACCTTACCTGTGTGTTTGACTGCGTGAATCCCTTCGCATCCTATTAAGATGTGCTCCGGATTCTCCGGATTTTCGATGCAGCATAGACATGCCTAATCTTGTTGCGAGTATTTGCTCCGGTGCGTTTTTGTACTCATTCAACCAGCTCGAGCCTCACATAGCAAGGAACTGGCCTGGCGCAACGCTCAGGTGGCCCCTGCGAGCAGAGAGTGCAACAGAATTACAAACAACTAGCCCACCAACAGGCCTTAAACAGCGCATCACTAGGCGTGGCGCACAACTGACCTCTAGTGATCGCAGAACGAAGCACTTGAATGAGCGCGCAAATAATCCCTGAGGTGCGTAGAATGATACACTTGGCATATTGCAAATTTGGCTTCTAGCAAATGAGGAATTGAGGATGGTTGGCAAGGCAGTCGCTGTGCTGAGCTTATTTCGTTTTATCTTGTGCGCTCAGAAAGGAAGCCGTGAATCTGTGGTAGTGCATTAGGCTTGCACGTTCTGGGCCCGGGTTCAAATTAGATGTGAAGAGTGAGTTCAGTTTCATGTTCAGCCTCCTGCTTTTTAAATGAGGTTGCGGGTGAATAAGAATAGGATATAGAATTATATATACTTTGCACCACGTGACTTTAAAACAGGCAAAAAATACTTTGCACATGTGTTTTTTTTTTATTTCACCCGTGGTGGTTGCTCAGTGGCTATGGTGTTGGGCTGCGGAGCACGAGGTCACGGGATCGAATCCCGGCCATGGCGGCCACATTTCGGTGGGGGCTAACTGCGAAGACACACGTGTACATTTAGGTACACGTTAAGGAACCCCACGTGGTCGAAATTTCCGGAGTCCTCCACTACGGCTTGCCTCATAATCAGAAAGTGGTTTGGCACGTAAAACCCTATAATTTTTATTTTATTTTTTCTTTCTTCTTTTTCTGCTTGTCGGGGCTTCTTCTTGCAGCGGCCAAGTTCCGCAATTTCAAATCCGGCGTCGGGAACTGATCCGACAGTTTGACTGCGGTGGTTGCTGCCTGCCTTGCTTGTCGACATGATCGGTTTTTGAAGACACCCTTTATTGAACCGAACTCCGCTATTCATTGACACTGTAATAAACACTAGAGCATGAAGCAGGCGGATATGGTGCGCAATATTGAGTGATTTTACAAAGATGCCACGGGCATAAAGCATTGTCAGTAGTCTCGCCACAACGCCCTGAATAACACAACCTTTCGCTGTCATTTCTTCATAGAAGAACAAGTTCGGGCCCCATTTAGCCAGACATTCTGCATATGTCTATACGCTTGCCAGAAAACAATTAACTTGCTTTCTCACTTGCGCCTTCGACACCATCTGAGACGGACCCTCGCTTTACAATGACAGAGTTGATCACTGCCATAAACATCCTGCGTTGACGGAGAGCACTAGGAACTGATGACACTACAAAAAGAAAACGATTGTGGACTTGACAGCTGAGAAAAAAAATATAAGTGCCTTCTTGAATAGCGTGCGGGAAGCAGGTGATCTACTTTCATGGTGGCAAATGGCCTGGGTAATTTCGGTGCCAAACCCTCTGAAAAAATCTGTCACACTAAACTTCATACAGATCTGTCTGCCTAACTTATTACGTGGCAAAACTAAGGAAGAGGTCGCTAGCGTTAGACTAACGTGGTGGCTGGAGCATTTCATGGGGTTTCCGTCACATGCGACATTTTTTTTTCCAGCAGCAGCTAAGTACTCAAGACAACGTCCTACAGTTTAATGAGCCACATACAACACCAGCATGCCTATGGGTTTTCTACTGTGGCCGTCTTTCTTGATGTAATCAGGGAATACGACTGTGTACTCCCGGTTCCGTCATCCTTCGATGCCTGGACGGCGGAGTGACAGGCCGCCTTGTGTGTATGTGCACACGTTCCTCACGAGCAGGTCCATAAAGATAAAATTGGCAAAGAGATTAAGTGAAACAAGGACAGTCTCATGAGCTGTACCATGATGTAGCGCCCGGTCCTCCTCACTGTTAAATGTTATCATGTCTGGTCTGCCTGATGCGCTGAAAGCAGTGCACAAGTTTGTCCACGTGTCCACTGATATTTGTATCGGATTAAGAGATTACAAGTCTAAACATGCGGTGTCTTTACACCGGATGTTTAGACCGACACAACTGAGAAAGTCCCGTCGCCATCGCATGTCTCGGAGCCAGAAGAAAATCGGCAAACCTAGAAAGCGCCGTCACCATCGCGTGTTTTACGACCATTGAGCCAATTCAGTTGAGCTCTGCTTGCTACCGCTCGATGAATTCAATAAACCTCGTGATATTCGGTGGAGTTGCGGGGCACGCCTTGAACCCTGGAGCTTGGAAACGGGACTCTGACATCAATTCCCGTCATGGCGGAACACCCGTCGTCAACTCCTCCAATGACGTCGATGCCTTCAGTGTCCTGCTCAGTTGCAATGCATCAGCTTGACCCCGTCATATTTAGCGGTATAGGAGACCACGACATGGAGGAGTAGCTCGCACCACATGAAAGGGTGATCAATTGCAACAAGTGAGGCGGCGCTACGAAACTGGACAATGCATATTCTATCTGAGCGACGTTGAAAACTTGTACCATAACCACGAACCTGACCTAACAACCTGGTAAGCGTTAAGTACTAGCTTCATACAGGTGTTTGGGCGGCTGGCAATCCGCAAACTTCGCACCAAGCAACGTTAACGAGAACGTGCGCGGCAGAGTGGTGATACACTCTCACAAGTTATATCAAAGATGCAGTGGCGTAGCCAGAAATTTTGTGCGGGTCGGGGGGGGAGGGGGGGGGGGGGCTCACATTGCAGCTCGGTCTCCTCCTTAAGAGGAAGCTTTAGCTCGGGCGCTCGTATCTAAATATATGTAGAAGGAGAATTCATTTTTCTCGGCAACCAACGCACCAAATTTGACGAGGTTTGTTGCATTTAAAGAAAAACTTAAATTCTAATGACTGTTGGTTTCGAATTTTTCCTTTAGGCTGTCAATTCTTTATTAAAAAAGCACCGAAATCGCAAATTTTCAGAAATTTAAACTATCAAGTTTAAAACTATGTAACTCAGTTACAAAAAATGATATCACAATTCTGTGAATTGCACCTAATAGTACATCTACAGCGGAAAAAATTTCTATGCTACACGTGAATGTCCAGAAGAATCCTTGTACACAAGGTAACCAATTCATGTAAGATATGAATTGACACACCAAATTTGTCCGCTTTGACTGTTATAATAGATGCCGTTTACTGAACAGTGACATGTGTGCTTGATGCAGAGCTATTAGTTTGTAAATGTCGTGCTTCTATTTTCTTTAACTTTCGAGTTTTTCAAAACATTTAAACAATGTTCAGGCCCTAAATGGAAATTCCGCTTCCAACTGACACTAGAATTTAACTTTCCCTCTCAAGTGCAACAAATTTCATTAAAAGGGATGCGGGGGTTATCATAGCAAAGCGTTTCTGCGTTTTACATGTATTTGAATAGGCCGCGTCGGAGTTGGGCGTGAGCTAAGGCTTCCTCTTAAACAATTAGTCTGGGGATCAAATATATAACTAATAACTGCATTGTCATTGCTAAAGATGCTGCAAACGAATTCTTGAACGCTACGCACTATCAAAACAAGTAAACTATGTATGTTTTTATAAAATAATATACTTGCATGTGCCAAAAATTGTGCCCAAGATAACTGATATCAATGCGTGCTTGCGTGTTTTTTGTCTATTCAACAGGTAAAGAAAATACCACAAGAACTTTAGAACTGTATCAGTTCGAAATCAGCAAAGCAGTGCATGCCGCTCATATGAAAAATTTAAAAGCCGTAAAATGAAGAAGTTAAGGGCAAATATTGTAATGAAACTTTGTCATTCAAGAACCTTGTTTAGATTCTTGTGCATATGCAACGGCCAGTGAAAAATCTCAATGACGCTGTCATTTGTTCCAATGTATTACGCAGGAGCAGCTGTCCCCGATCATGTATCGTTAGTAATTGCACCGAAATTATATCCGCAACACAGAGCACGTATAAAAAGCAGGAGTTCTGCAAAATAAACAAGGGCGAGTCAAATGGAAGTCAGCCAATGCGAATATATGACAAACGGGGTACCTTATTTAAAAGTAGTCTCCATGATCATTTAGACATTTGTCCCGTTGACTAACGAGTCGCGTGATTCCCATCTCATTAAATTCCTTGGGTTGCTGCTTCAAAAAGTCTGCAAATGGCTCTTTCACGTCATCGTCCTACACGAATCTGGTCTGCTTGAGCTGTTTTTTCAGATGCTCCAAAAAGTGGAAGTCAAGGTGACAGGTCTGGGCTGTATGGCGGATGTTGCAGCGTTTCCCACTTGAACATTGCCAGTTTTGTACTAACCACATCAGCGACGTGGGGACGGCATTGTCGTGGAACAAGATGACCCCATTCATCAAATTTCCAGGTTGTTCCTTATTGATTGTGATACGCAGCCGATCTGACGGTTTACAATAACGAAACAAATTGATAGCCTCTCAAGATTTAGCAAATTCTATCAGTAATGGCCCCGGACGATCGAAAAATAAAAGTCAACTACACCTTTCCGGCGGAAATGATGGTCTTTGCTTTCTTTGTGGGTTGTGAATTCAAATGTTTCCATTGTAAGCTTTGCGGTCGTGTTTCAGGCTCGTAGAAGTGGCACCATGGTTCGTTCCCTATCACAATTGGAGACAAGAAGTCGTCAGCCTTATTGTGGTACCGGATCAGATGAGTCAAGGCAGCGCTGAACTTCTCCATCTTCTGGTGGTAGCTCAAAATATTGGGCAACCATTGCGCACACAAGAGCGGATAACCGAGATGTACATGAATTATGGCGTGAACCCAACCGTGACTGATTTTCACACGCTCTGCCCGTTCATCAATGCTTATCCTCTATTCTTGTCTCATCAGCTCATCAACCTTTGCAATTTTGTTAGGGGTGATTGCACGATGGCTTTGGCCCGGCCTTGGATCATCTTTGCAACTTTCACGTCCTTCTTTGAACCGTTTGCTCGAACGCTTCACAGTGGCCAATGAAATGCAATGTTCAACGTACACGGCAGCCATACGGTGACTAATTTCTTTTTGGGAAATACCTTCAGCTGTCAAAAACCTCAGGGCACCACGCTGCTCAACTTCTAGAACGTCCATTATGTCGCGCAACCATGTTCAACCCAGCGTATGAGAGCATTAAACAACCTTGATACACCTGCGTGTCGCTGTTGTAACAGAGAGATGCCTCTGTATCACGTGCATGCCTAGCAGATAATGGACCGAACAATTATTGCGCGGGGTGGATTGGCTCACTTTCATTTTTCTCGCCTTCGTACATTAGAAACGCGAAGATACATTGGAATATACCAATGCGAAGATAGAGCTTGATAAAAGGCAAAAAACTGTCACCGGAAACAAAATTCACTGCACGTATACACCAAACTCTGCAACAAGATATTTAAATATACGTATAAGACTCCAATAAACCTACGTATCTAAAAAAGTCACTGTATACAATGCGTCAAACAAGGCAAATAATCATGTTGCGCAATTAGAGATTCATAGAATCCTAGATCCCACCCCCATTCCATCCACTTCCCCCGATGCATCGCGCGCGACGGAAGGCTGCGCGCTTGCTCCCCGCTTTTTTATTTTGCGCGCGCTAGACTGAGCCACCATCGCCGTCTCACCCATTCCAGCCCCCCTATTCCCCTCCCTACGCTTTCAGTCGCACATACAGCATGCGGCGCGCGGTCACGATGTTGTCGCCCTTGGACTTTATACGAAACATGAGGGTGACGGCAACGGCAGGAATGCGCCTGCAGTGTCGATATCATTGCTATCGCAATACTATATAATAAGACTATCCGGCAACTGAAGCGTCCCGTGGCCCAATACTGTCTGCAAAAGAACTAACAAAATCGAACTTTCACCATATGACAATTCGCTGCGCCACAACAATGTCTTTTTTTTTTGTGGGGCCGGGGCACCGAAATGAAAAAGCGCAAAGTATATTGGCCACAATCGAATGCCTACTTTGGGCACCTAATGTAGCTACCGAAAGAATATCGAACAAAACGTGAGACTCTTGGTGCACCGAGAACCCTAGTGCTCGGTATCCTACAGTGGCGAGACAAGACTTTCCGGAGACGTAGCGCTCAAGCGAACGTCGTGCAATTCATCGAGTCTCCACAGTGAAGGCGGTGGGCGACGATAGTTTCTTTTTCTCGTCTGCTAGCCAGAAAGTGCCCAAAACTCTGCCAGGCGAAAATCCACTCGGCCAGAGAAAAGCGAACGCGCACTGAAGTGCGCCGCGTGGTTGTCGGAGCAACACGAGAAAAACGCATGCGCTCTGGCTGCCTCTGGCAGCCCGCGGGTAGGGTAGCGAGGACAAAAAAATTGAAGAGGCTCAATGTGTCCTCGCAAATAAAAGTCGAAGTAGAAAAATAAATAAGAACGTAGTTACCTTGGCTAACTTTAGTGTCTTGACACGGATGCTTTGGTGTAGGTGAAAAAAAAGTTTTTAATATTTTTTATGTGTCTTGACGGCACAAGTTAACCACCACAACGATTCATCTCATCCGACCTCGCTGCTGGCCTTGTCAAACTGTCTGATAGTGTGTTGATTTGGCTTGTCTCGTTGTATGGTCCGATGTAAGACTTAAGAAAAGTCAATGCACCTTTGGCGTCCAATATTTATAGTAACATAAAACCCACAAAGTTCCGCTATTGAAAATCTAAAGCACAACTTTGGAAATGTCAATGCACCTTTCACATCAAAAGTTTATTAGAACTTTATACCCATAAATTTCGGAATTGACATTCATGCGCTGCGTAGGTTCCGCGGCCTCCGCAAGATACCGTGGCGAGCCCTTTTGCCATCAAAACGCCCCTGAAACTTTGTGCTCGGATGGGGATGCTTGGCGTTATGTGACTCCCGGTGCATGGGCGCTGCCGCGAAACACAGCCCAAGTTCGCAAGGTTCGCGCTGAAACGTCTTTTCGAGTATGAAAAAGACATTCTAGAGAAAATTCAGAATGATTTCCGGCACCGGGGATTGCTCGGGTGGGCGGTGCATGGACAGCACGAAAAATTATTCGGGAGGGAGGAGGGGGGCTGACGCCCCATAATTCCCCCCCCCCCCTGGCTACGCCCCTGCAAAGATGTCGTGGACACTGCAAGCGCGTCGATGCGACAATGGCGCAAATCGACAAGACACGGAATATATTAAAGGGAATTGATGACGACGCCTTTCAGATGCTGTTGGCAAAAAACCCCATCATGGTGTCTGAAGTAGTGATCCTCGGCTAGAGCTATGATTAGTTGCGCAAACAGCATCTTTCCACACACGATTCCCTATTAGGCGCTCTCTCTGGTGTGACTGTTGCTGCCGATGACTCTTCGCTTATGGCGCAGATTAAGCAGTTCTTGCGCTAAGAGGTGGCCCACCAACTTTAAATGGTGCCTCTGAACCAACAGATGCCCTTCCCTTCATTGACGCCCATGCTGGAGCAAGTTCTCCAAAAACAAGTGGCGGAGTTTGTTCCCCCTGTCTTTCACAAAACTCCTTCTTCTGCACCAATCATTACTTGCGTGAATGCAATGTCATGCCATTCGGCTTTGTATTACGCTGGTCACATTCAAATGCACGATGGACACTATTTTGCGTGGGCTAAAGTGACAAACATTCCTATGTTATTTAGATGGCGTGGTAGTGCTTGCGCCCGAGTTCTGACACATTTTCAATGCCTGAAACATGTTTTGACCTGTCTTACGTAAGCTGGACTGCAGCTTAACTTGAAGAATCGTTTTTTTTTTTCGCGCAACACAATCACTCCCGTTGGACCATGTTCTTTTCAAATAAGGCATACTTCCTAGCATAACTAAACTCCGAGCCGTGGGTGAATTTTGTAAGCCAACGACGTTTCAGGCACTGCGTGACTTCATAGGCCTATGCTTTTATTTTCGCCATTCTCTGCGAAATTTCGCTGCCGTCATGGTACCCCTGACACAGATTCTTGCCCACACAAGAGACCTTTCTACCTGGTCAGAAGAACTTGACACCGAATTTACCACTTTACGTCATCTGCTTACTTCGCCCCCA